>NC_136982.1:44531762-44614262 GCF_032717465.1 Coenobita brevimanus | reverse complement strand
GGTCACTGCTCCTCTGAACTGTCTGCTTGCATTCCTCCACCTCTACGACGGGCGCGTAGCACCCGTCTGGCAGCAAACTCTCATCCCTTTTCTGTCCAACTCTCTAATGCAAGAGTTAACCGTTACTCCCAGTCTTTCATTCATGCAACAGGTCAGCTCTGGAACTGTCTCCCTCTGTCTGTATTTCCTCCTGCCTATGATCTCCAGTCTTTCAAACGCAGTGTGTCCAGGCATCTCAAAATGATCGGATCTTGAATTTGGCTCTCTATTGTATTTTGTTTTTCTCTTGGAGGGAACTGTTACTGCGGGCTCATGGCCTTTGGTTCCTTCTTCCTCGCATAAAAAAAAAAAAAAAAAAAAAAAACATCGCGTCAAAGCCCCGAGTAATATGTTTCAATGCGACGGTGTCACATTTAATTCATTATGAAGATGTTTTATTCTTTTTATTAAATTTAGAAATGAGGTAACAGTTTAAGATGTAATGGTATTTCTCTGACCTGACTTATCAACGCCTGCCCTACTTATCTTTCCCGGACCAAACTATCCAAAACTCCGTTGTATTCCAGTGCAGGAAATGTCTAATCTCACCCCCACCCTCCCTCCCCCAGCCTTCATCACTGTAAGTCGAACCCAGATCCTCAGTATTAGTCTCTGAAGTTCAACTGCCAGTGGTGCGGCTCCCGTCTGACACAAAAATTCAGTTTGATATTTCACCTCTTCTATACTCTGTTCATTTTATATTTTTACATCAACTTGGCCTAAAATTACCGTCACTTCAACTTGAATGCTGAGTTGTAAAAATAGCTTAACACTAGACTATATCCATTCTATCCATTTATGTTTACTTCCATATATGCTTAAGTTTCCTCTGTACTGTCAATTGCTATAGTTCATCATCACCACCATCATTATCATTATCATCATCATCATCATCATCATCCTGACTCCTTTCGACGCCCATTCTCCCTTTTTCTTCCCCTTCACTGGTCTTTCCCATCCCTCTTCCCCTCGTATCCCCTCTCCCCTCTAAATCTCTACATCGTCCCCCTCCCTTCCCCCACCTCATCTCCCTCTCCCCCATCCTCTCTCCCCTACATGGCCTGTAGGCACAACGCGACCCGTATAACAATGTTTCCCCTCTCTCTCTCTCTCTCTCTCTCTCTCTCTCTCTCTCTCTCTCTCTGTCCACTTTGTTTTAGGTTCCCCCTTACTCTTTCCGGCCTTTGCTGGTCCACGCGTCCAGCCCTTCCTTTCTCTCTTTTTTCTCTTACTCTTTTTTCGCTCTCTCTCATCCTCTTACTTCCTACCGTCCCCGTCACCCTCTTCTCTCTCTCTCTCTCTCTCCTATCTGCCATATTACCTTCATATCCCGGGGCTGTCTCCTCACTCCGCGTTAATCAGCTGAATTACGCGACACATTCTCCTGCGTTTCTCACTCTCCTTGCACCCTGTCTTCACTCTCTCTCTCTCTCTCTCTCTCTCTCTCTCTCTCTCTCTCTCTCCCTCCTTACCTATCTATGCCTACCTACCTACCTACCTATCTATCTTTCTATCTGTCTGTCAATCAATCCATCTACCTTTTACAAACTTGGCCCTTTCTGTCGCAAAGCTCTGTTGCAACTCCTCACCTTACACACTTCTTTGTCCCTGCCTTCCCCTTTCTGTTGCATTGCTGTTGCATTTCCAGCTCGCTTTGTCGCATTTCCAGCCCTCTCTTGCCACAGTCCTGCTCTCTCTGTTGCATCCCTGTTGTCTCTATTGCAGCCCTACCCTTTTCTCTGTTGCAACTCCACAGCCCTCTATGTTGCAACACTTCGCTTCGTCACAGGCCACCCTCTCTGCCAGACCCCTTTTTGTCAAACCACGTCTCTCTGTCACAGCTTAACTCTGTCTGTCTGTCCCCCCCCCTTCTCTCTCTCTCTCTCTCTCTCTCTCTCTCCCCTACCCCTGCCCCCACTGTCACACCTCATCACCTCTTCCTGCCCCGACTCACTCCTCACGCATTTTTAAGTCCTCATTTCTTAATCTCGAGAAAATTTAATTAAAACAATTCACAGTTTTTTTTTCTTGACGTTGTTTTGCTTTCTTTAACCATTTTTTCTTTTCTTTTCGCTTTTCACAAAACTTGGCAACTGAATTAAAGAAGTAAGTCTGTTCAACTGGCATTGGGAGAGTGAGTTTAGGGAGTGGTTATGTATAGTTTATAAGGGGTATTCGTAACAGTATGAAATAATAATAATAATAATAATAATAATAATAATAATAGAAAATCTCAATGCATTCAATATTCTGAGTGGTAATGAAGAAATAAGTGGATGTGCACCCCGACTCATCTCCCCCTGTCTCTCCCCCTCCACTATCGCCATCGTACTAACCAAACAACACTCTCCATCCTCTTCACCGCCCCCTGCCTCTCTCATCTCACCCCCTATCACCCCATCACCCCACTCACATTTGTTTTCCCTCCCCCCTCTCTCCCTCTTCCCCTTCCCCTCCCCCTCCCTCCTTTTGTCTCTCACTCCCTCCCCCAGTCTATCTTCCCCTCGCCTTCTCTCTAGCTCAATTCTCTTTTTTGCCTCTCTCTCATGATTCATTTTCATATTATCTCCCCTTTTTCTCTCTCTAGTTTCACTCTCTCCTTTTCTCACTTACTTTATTCCCTCCCTAACTTTCTCATTTCATCCATTTTTTCCCCTAAATTTATTCTATTTTTCTTCGTTATCAGCATCATCATCATCATTATCATTATTGACACCATTCTCTCTCTCTCTCTCTTTCTCTCTCTCCCTCATATCCTTCCTCCCCCCTCCTCACCGCCTGTCGATGCTATGATTTGAGGGGTGGAGGGGTAACACACTCCCTCTCTCCCTCCCTCCCTCTCTCTCTCTAACACACACACACACACACACACACACACACACACACACACACACACACACACACACCTCTTTACTTAATCCTTTCACCAGGCGCATTTTTTCCTTCGTTCACTCCAAAGATAAACACAGCTTACCATTATGCTTAGGAGGGTTTTGTTTTATCTTCCTTAGGCTTTTATTTAGCCATGTGGGAGAAAAATTTGTCTTTCTTTTTACAATATAAGGCTTACTCTTATTCACTCTTATTCAGCTCATACATTAAAGAATACGACAATGCTACAGTCCTGCATCGTCCCCGTAGCACTTCTTCGTGACTAGCAATATATTCTAGCTCTAATGGGCCGCTAAAATCTCAGCATTCCAGATGGAGAGAAGGCAATTTTAGACCATGAGGTAAAACGAGTATTCTTCGTGACTAGCATTATATTCTGTAGATAGTACAGCGTTACAACTCAGCATTCAAGACAGAAAGAAGGCAATTTTAGGCCAAGTTAGAGTAAAACGCGCATAGTGAAATACTAAACCAAACTTTCCTGGTAAGAACCTAAGAGTCAGACGGCAATTTTACGCCAGGTTAATGTGAAAAGAGTATAGGAATCAAATGACGAAATTTACGTGTGTCAAATGGCAGTTTTGGGCCAAGTTAGAGTGAAAAGAGTATAGAAATCAGATGACAGAATTACGTTTGTCAGACGGCAATTTTAGGCCAAGTTACAGTGAAAAGGGTAGAGGAAACATGACAGAAGTTACGTGTGTCAGACGGCAGTGTTAGGCCATATTACAGTGAAAAGTATAGGAATCAGATAACAGAATTTAAGTGTCATTCATTAATTTTAGGCCAAATTAGAGTGAAAAGGGTATAGGAATCAGATGACAAAAATTCACGGGTGAGATGGTAATTTTAGGCCATGTTAGAGTGAAAAGAGTATGGGAATCAGATAGAATTTACGTGTCATTTGGCAATTTTAGGCCAAGTTAAAGTGAAAAGAGTATATAATCCAGCATGACAACATTTCCCTCGTGTCCTTCATGCCTGAGGAGCATTTCAGGCTTGAGCTGCGTGACCTGGGATGATCCGCTGACCCAAGACACACTATAAGGACTAGCTAAGGCTTTGTGTGTGTGTGTGTGTGTGTGTGTGTGTGTGTGTGTGTGTGTGTGTGTGTGTGTGTCTTTCCTTCCAAACTGAACAAAAAAGTCAAATTCATTATGCCTGAACACTTTGTAATAATAATAATAATAATAATAATAATAATAATAATAAAAAAAAAAGGGAGTCATAGGCAGAGGGAAATGCAGAATGAAAATGGCAGTTCCAGAGTTGACCTCTTGCATACCAATTTTCCTAAAGGGAATGGAGTTAGAGAGACCTGACTGACGCCTACCCCAGCCAGTGGATCCGCCCTGCCATATCAGTGCCACCACGTGAAGGCGTTCCTCTCCAACACACTACTCTTTTCACCAAACTTGGTCCAGATTTTCGTCATTTTGCAGGTTATTTCATGTACTATGGCTCTACATCCTCTCCTTTGCACTTCTTCGTGACTAGCATCATCTTCTAATGGTATGGTCCTTTTACACGAACTAGGCTAAGATTTTTGTCCTAGTGCAGCTTACTTCACATATAGCTCAGGGGCAGTGATAAAGCTCTACATCCATACCATAGCAATTCTTCGTGACTAGCATCATATTCTAATCTTAATGGGACTGTTAGGCTCTACATCCTTTCTATAGCACTTCTTCGTGACTAGCTTCATATTCTAATCTTAATATATTGTTGGCCCAAACATCTTTTCCACAGCACTTTTCGTGACTAGCATCATATTCTAGTGTTAATCTATTTTTACAACTCAGCATTCAAAACGGAGAGATGGCAATTTTAAGCCAAGTTAGAGTAAAAAGAATATAGGAAGAAGTTAAAAAAATTCCTCGTCCTTATGGGGGGAAATACACCTGCCTGGCGCCTACCTGAGTGCTAATGACACCTGGAGGAGTCATGATCACACCTGGAGGCCTGATTACAAGTCATTAGCAAAAGATTACCCAACCATCACAGGTGAAGAGGTGGGCAACGTCATGTCAGTTTTACTGCCCTTATCGTCAACGTAAATTTCACCACCATTATCATCACCATCGTCATCACCATAGTCACTGTCATCGTCACTATCGAAGGTGTATTAACCATCATCATCATCATCATCACCATAATCATCATCGTCATGGTCACTGCTGTTGTCATATCATCATCATCATCATCACTGTAATTAGCACGAAGTTGTTTGAGAAATATCATAAAAAGTTTAAGGAGACACATTAAACTCATCAAGAAAACAGAAAGCAGGAAGGGAAATAATTACAGCGAGAAACAAAGAAAGAATGAAAGAAAAACTGTGAAACGAAGAAAGTATGCAAGAAAATAGGAATGAAGA
The DNA here is from genome assembly GCF_032717465.1 of Coenobita brevimanus. Classification (NCBI taxonomy): domain Eukaryota; kingdom Metazoa; phylum Arthropoda; class Malacostraca; order Decapoda; family Coenobitidae; genus Coenobita; species Coenobita brevimanus. The sequence continues at coordinate 44,608,954 of NC_136982.1, read as the reverse complement.
GAGAGAGAGAGAGAGAGAGAGAGAGAGAGAGAGAGAGAGAAACTACTCGAGGAAACGGGCAAGAAAGCAAGGACGTGGGCGAAAAATAAGATCCTTTTAAGACGCAGGAACTGTTAGCAACAAAAAAGCAAACAAGAAAGAAAGAAAGAAGGAAAGCAAGGAAGAAAGAGAGAAAGAAAGAGTGTGAAAGGGAGTAAGAAACCACGACAAGGAAACAACGAAGACTGGGTAAAAAGAAAATTCCTTTAAAGACGCGGGCACAGTTACTCGCAGGTCCCGTGGTTCCGGTGCTGCCCTCAACACCTCACACGGCGATATACGGCGCCCTCTGTTGCTTAGGTTAGGTGGCGGGGAGGCTGAGGACCCACTGCGGAAATGGTGAATGGCTGGGGACTAAAATGTGGCGCTTTGGTTGGGTTGGAGTGGATTGGGTTGGGTTGAGTTAGAGTGGGTTACATTTAAGCTGGGTTAAGTTAGGCTGGGATGGGTTTGGTGTTTGGGTTGGGTTGAGTTGGGCTTGGTTTTCGTTGGGATGGGCTAGGTTGAGCTGGGTTGAGTTGGGTTGGATTACAGTAGATTTGGTTCGGTTTGGGTTGGGCAGGGTTAGATTAAGCTTGAACTGGGTTGGATTTACTTTATGCAAGCTTAAATACTCTAGTTGACACATGGGAAGAAAGTTAATCTGTACAGTACACTAATGATCATAAGTCTAAGTGTACAGGTTGGTTTTACTGATGTGCTGCTACACTCACATCTACAGGGGTAGGTCATGAACCACGTTTGCTCTTGAGGTGTTAAATCCAGCACGTCACTCGCGATTACGTCCCTGGGTGGCAGAACTTTGATCAAGGGGCTGTGGCTGCGGGAGGTGTAATTATGCAGTCTACAGCACTACACTCATTTCACCTCACCACACTCCACTTCATCACACCTCACGTCAGTTCACGTCATTCCACCCCATCTCACCTCCTCATCACTACCCCCACTTCAATGCACCACCTCACCACACCAGCACCTTTACTTCACCACACTTACTTCACCTCGCCTCACGTCATTTAACGTCAAAAAGAAGAGACGAAGGAAGGAACGGCGAACAAAGTAAAAATGAGGGAACGACGGGAAGGAAAAGAGAAGTGAGAAATGATAAAGGGAAGACGGGGGAAAACAAAGGGCGCGTCCACACGTGTGCTGGAACAAGTTTTGGCAACATGTAAACAGCACATTAACGAACAAGATGCAAACATGCTCGGAACACCAGCGTCCAGATCATGTTGGCAACATCGTGAAGTCTCAGCTGCCTCGTACGGACACGCATATCTCATCACCTCTCCTGCCAGTAAAGTTCGAAGCTGCACTGATATGTGTTGGCATACATCTGTCCAAATACTGCTGCATAAGTGTATCCAAATATGCTGCCGGCTGTGTTGTCAACAAATGTTCGAGGACACGTGTGGACGAGCCTAAAGGGAAGAGGAGGGAATGGACAGAAGAAAGGTAAGAAGTAGTGAGGGAGTGTTGGGGGAGTTAACGGTGCCCCCTAAACCCCTCTACAATCTATCCCCCTCCACCCAACTCCCCCTACCCCATCTACCACCTATCCCCTCCCCCAATTTTCCCTTCCCCCCTTTCCACCTCCCCTCCCCTACTCTCCCTTCACTTCCCCACCTCACAATGCACAAGGCCAAGCGAGTGAGGGACTGGCAGGGGCTTATCACTCTATCAAGGGACGGGAATTTGCTCAAAGAAACTACGTCTTATCCTTATCACTATAGCGGCAGCCTGGTGTCACATCGTTAGTCACACTGATAGGATGCTGATAAGGGTGAATTCCTCTGACAACTCTATTATCTTTACTATCTTTGCTATGGAGGGGGGTGACCAGAAATCATGATAAAACTTCTTCACTCACGCACACTCACATTCTCTTATGTCGTATATACCATGGAAGAGATCAAATCAATTAGGTTTCACTGCATATGCTGATTAGTCTGCGGTTTACCCCATTCGCTTCACCACCCCGCATATACCACTTCAATCCATTTTTCTCTCCTTCACACACATCTTTCATCTTCCAGGTAAAAAATTCTCTGTCTGTCTGTCTGTCTGTCTGTCTCTCTCTCTCTCTCTCTCTCTCTCTCTCTCCTGCCTCGTACTCAAAGGACAACAGAAGCAAGGTCAGTGCTTCTGTAAAGTGCTTGCGATGATGATGACAATGATGACAGTGACAATGACGACGATAATGATGATGATGATGCTTCTGTTGCCGTCGTTGAACCAGCCACTTCATTTCACGTGTGCAAATGACACAGATGTGAAAGGTGAAAGGGTTGTGAGGGTTTGGAGGCTTACAGGTGTGTGAAATACCTGACACTGATAATTAGACACACCTGTTCCATAGTTCACTACACTTACTTTGTCGGTTTTAAAACACGAATAAGTTTGATGATATCCTTTTCATTTTCCTTTCTTTCTTTGGTTTTTCTTGACAATTCCTTATTTTACTAAGACAAAACCTCTCACAGTCTTAATTATCTCACCCAAGACGATAACTCCTTTGTACTGTTTTCATTCTTCCCATGATATTACGATATTATTTACCTGAGAAAAATGTGAATCGCGTTACCGTTATAGCCTCATCCGAGCCCGGTGGACTAGAGGCTAACAATCCCCTACTCCTGCGGTCCACCATCCTCGCTTCGGGGGACAGGGAGTGAGTTGAGGGACGTTTGTATAACCGGGCAGTGAAGCAACCGAGGTATAACAGTGCCACCACATGCAGGCGTCCCTCTGCTCGTGTTGCAAGGGTAATTAAGTTGTGCAACAGCTCAGACGGGTCATTAGCTTCACCTGTTGCATACCTCATTAAACCTTCTCATTTAATATTTTATCTCTGTTGCCACTTTACTTCTTTTACACTAACTTGGCCCAGACATTCACCCTCTCACTTGGCCAAGATTTTCATCCTTCCCAAGCTTATTTCACGTAGTTCAGTGGCAGAAAAAGATAATGCTGCGGTTCTACATCCTTTCCATTGCACTTCTTCGTGACTAGCATGATACTCGTATTCTAGTGTTATTCTCAAGCTATAATTCAGAATTCAAGTTGGAGGGATGACAATGTTAGGCCGAGTTAGAATAAATGGAGTACAGACGATTACGGTCTCTCTCTCTCTCTCTCTCTCTCTCTCTCTTCCCTAAACTAACCAAAATAATCTCGCGGTAGAAAATGGTTGTGTATCTCTTATTCAATGAGTGTTAGAGGGCCAACTACACTAAATCACAGCTATATTAATGCACCAACAATATTTACCAAACGAGCAATGACTGTAGTCCATCTGAAGTCTTATACTGGCCGTCGAAGGTGAAAAGTATGATGAACAATGATATCTCTTGTTCCATATGTGTTCCAGGACCAACGACACTACGTATTAATTTTCCAGCTACATTAATTCACGTCTGTATTAATTCACCGCCTATGTTTACCAGGCACGCAATAATCCCAGCTCACTTTAAGAGTCTTCTCGCCGTTCCTCGCAGCCACCTGACGCTCGAGTGGCAGTCCATTAATCCAGAAGGCTTTTTTCTCCTACTGGCGGAGTCGTGATTACCATTTCCGATATTAGCCCTAACCTCGCCTGCCGGGAGGACTTGGCACACACTTGCAGACACAGACACAGACCTAGACACATACACAGACACAGACTAGACACATACACAGACCTAGACACATACACAGACTAGACACATACACAGACCTAGACACATACACAGACACACATAGAGAGACACAGGCCCAAACTCACAGACATACATCAGTACAGACAGCTTCCATTTGGCCCACGTTCAAACTCAGACCCATCCATACCCCAACACCCACACTCACATTTACACCTACCGTCACAAGCACAGACACACATAATCTACCCACACTTACACCCACCCACATCTATACACACTCATACACACCCACACACTTGGCCACAAATTCTCGCCACTTGCTCTGAAGGCGAGGTGTGGCCCAGTGCATTTGGCTGGTGTGTTTCACGTTCACTCGGCTAATTGCATGTGCCAAATACCAATTACATGCGACAAACGAAAGCTTCATAATACACCACAGAAGAGGACGAATTCGGTTTCATCTAAGCTACAATTACTTCAAACTCTACGACTTCCCTTAGCTCTATAATTTTCTGGCACTGGTCTGTATTAAATTTCTACGAGCTCTAACCCCGTACGAGGTTCTAAGTGACAGCTCTAACATCTAGTAGGCTCTAATCCTGGTGTTCTAGACTTCACGTTATGGGTCTACCTTAGATGAATGTCATACTTCGGCAAATCTCAAGTGTTAGGTCCCTGTACTCTGACACGATATTCTACATTCTTTATGAGAGTATTTTTCATCCAAGGAGGAGCTTTTTTAAATGCAGGGGTTTTATATACATAGCCTTCATTAATCCCTTCACTGTTCCCTCCTCCTCCTCCTCCTCCTCCTCTTCCTCCACCTTTTTCCCCTCGTCTTCGTCCTCTTCCTATTCCTCCTCCTCCTCCTCTTTCACATGTTTTTCTTTCTCTCTCCGTCGCCGTCGTCTTCTCCCTCACCTTTTTTCCTTTCCTTCTTTGCCTTTTTTTTTCCCTTCATACCATTCCTAAGCTGACTAAAATGGTCTGGATGTAACAAGACCAAATTTTAAAAAGACGTCGCCGGATCCTATGGACCTGTTAAGACGAAGACGAAGCTTACGATTCTTGCTACTTAAGACGCCTTTCTCTATCAGGCAGCGAGGTGTTCGTAAGGAGTCTCAGCTTAAGAAGGAAGAGGACCCCGGGAGTAAACACAAATAAAACTGATGCAGGAAAGTTTGGATTAATATCTTTGTTCGTTCTCCTCTTCCTACTCGCTTTTATCCCACTTGAAGGAGAGTTTTCGAAATGGTCGGGTTGTAAATGGGTTTCAGTTCCAGGGACCCAAAGGAAACCGCCTGAAATCGGGAAGAATAATCTGAAAAAGAAATAGATGTTCCCAGATTCAAGTAAGTTGTTAAGAAGGGGGCGCAGCTTGGAGTGCCCCCCCGCCTCCCATCACAACCCCGTCTAATATATCTTATTGACATCGAACCCTCCGCTAAGGCGCTGGAGGCACGTATCCAGCCCTTCAAATAGCGAGGGATTCTGGCCCCAATGCACACGTGGACGAGGAGCTAAAGCCACTCTCACGCGTTCTCCAGTGGGATGGAGTCTGTAACCTGAGCCGTATTGTGGTGGGGGCGCAGAGTTAAACGAAGACGCTTCCTTGTGATAGATGGGGGAGGAGGAAATGCAGAACAGTGGCCGGGGTGGGACGCGTGCAGTGATGAATGAGGCGAGAGGAGGCACGATGCAACACGGCAATACAGAGAGATCAAAGGCAAGATGCAACAAGACAACACAGGGAGGTCAGAGGCAATGAATCATGTAGTGGTATAAGAGAAGCTGCACCAACTAAAAAATAAAATCAACCACACGCAAGGGGCAGCAACCAAAGTCAACGTGCAACAAGGCAACATGCAGAAGCTGAAGGTTAAGCTGCAACAACTACACAACGAAAACAACCAAATGCAAGAAACAAGAGCCAAGTGAGATGCAACAACCAAAACAAATAAAAAAAAGTTGAATGAAGGGGAAAAGCGCTGCAACCAAATTCAAGATACAGTCAAGGATATAATAATAATAATAATAAAAAAAAATATTCACCCTCAAAAAGTTCACTGTCAAGGTGCAATCGTACTGAGCAAAGGTTTCATTCTACGGAGGTATCGTTTCAAGCAAAAATCTCACCGCTGTTGTGTTTCCAGAATTATCGTGTCCCCAAGCCACAGGATCGCCATGAAATTTACAGCCTTTTCGCCCTCAAAACTTTCTTTTATTTGTGTTATTGATGAGAGAGGGGGGTGTAAGTTGGAGGGAGGGGGGTGTAAGTTGGAGGGAGGGCAGCGAAATGGCAGGGGACAAGGCGACATGGTGGCGATTTGTTTGTTGCCACCTCTTACCGGATTAAGGGGTCTGGCTATAGATAGATAGATAGACAGATTTTTGTCTGTGTGTTATTTCTGTGTTAATGTTATCTTTCCTCGTTTATTTTAGTGTTAATTATGTTTTCAAGAGTTCCTAATATCAGAAAGTCGATCTGTTTTCATTTGACGGAACTGGACCATAACGAAATCGTGGCTGCGTGACATTCGATGAGCCTTCGCTATGAGGCAGGAATGAGTCTCCTTGGTTACTAGTCAAAATCAATCCTCAAGTCTAACTACACCTGGCCATCAACTGAAATGAAAGACGTTACGTATTTGCCACGTCAGAACAAATGCAATGTAGATGATGATGATGATGATGATGATGATGATGATGATGATGATGATGATGATGATGACGACGACGACGACGACGATAATGATGATGAAGATGATGATTAAGATGATGATGATGATGGCGACAATAATGATGAGGATGAAGATGATGATTAAGATGATGATGATGATGATGAGGTACGATTTAAACCTTACTCTGTTATTACTCTAAGCAAAAGTTCACTGTTACTTTATCACTTCCGTGCAAAATCTCTGTCTTATTGTGTTCTAGATTCACGCAAAATTCTGTCGGTTTTTCCACGCCTGACTTCGGTGCTAATCTGATTCTTTAAATGCTGCTGCGTCACAATTCTATTAAAACTTCTGTATTATAATATTATCGTTTCATGAAAATTCTCATTAAAAAAATAAACATTAGAAGAAAAAAAAAACGGTCCTTAGTGTTTTTTGTTTCACGTAAAACACTATGTTAGTTTCAAGCAAAAATAATTAAATAATATAATATTTATGTTATTTTTGCATGTCTTTCTGTCAAGTAAATTTTCAGAAAGATTGAGTATTATAATGTGTCCAAAGTCAATTTTTTTTTTTGGTAACGTACAATGCAATATTTCAGTGGTCTCTATTGTCCTCGGTTAAGAAGACTCCTTAACACCTCTTCCTTAGCGATTTATTTTTCGATATGGCTGGTTAATATCCTCTTGTATGTTATTTATGCAGATTAGGGCGACGTCTGAAGGATCGATGTAGTACGGAAGAGGGGGGGCAGGATGCTGTAATAAGCAAACTAAATCGCTTAGGAGAAGGAGTTAGGGAGCTTCCTTGAATGTCACCGTCTTAACCTATCCCATCTCTTGTCCTCCTCCACCACTCCTTCCTTGAGTCCAGTAACAGTGGTCTTAAAAGTTTTCTCCGCATTGCATACATCTCAACTGACTTCGTAACAACACTAACACCACAACCACATGACCTACACCACAACCACAGCCACATGGCCTACACCACAACCACATGACCTACACCACAACCACAGCCACATGGCCTACACCACAACCACATGACCTACACCACAACTACATGACCTACACCACAACCACATGACCTACACCACAACTACATGACCAATACCACAACCACATGACCTATACCAGAACCAACAACCATCACACCACCTCCACACCCGATCCCTTAGGCAACACCACATGACTATTGATACACACCACAACCACACTACCACACAAACACTACCACCTCCATGACAAACACACCTCAACCACCACACTACAGCCATCCCACCACCACCACATATACTCCACCGCAACCACACCATCACCACCACCACCACAATCACACTACCACCCAGCTATCGACAAAACGTGATTGGGCGAGATTTTAGCACTAGCCCGAGAGTTTTCTTATTCCGTACCACTCACACCCCGTACCAACACTGCTATTGCCCGGAGGAGGAGGAAGAGGAGGAGGAGGAGGAGGAGGAGGAGGGAGGAAGAATAGTGGGGAGGGAGCGGGAGAGAGTGGTGGAGGAAAAATGTGGTGAGAGGAACAATGGGTAGTGGGGAAAAAAAGGTGAATGAAGAAAGGAGAGAAGGAAATACAAGATGAAGGAAGGAAGAAGGTAAATGAGAGAGAGAGAGAGAGAGAGAGAGAGAGAGAGAGAGAGAGAGAGAGAGAGAGAGTGTGTGTTGGCAGGACTTATTTGTTTTTTTTTTTTTTTTTTTTTTTTTTTTTTTGCTCACAAACCCTGCCGGAACACTGCTACTGGTGGAGAGAGAGAGAGAGAGAGAGAGAGAGAGAGAGAGAAGTATGAAGTAAAATGAGCGAAACCAAAGCTACTGGACGAAACTGAACGAAACTGAACGTACGATAAGGAAAAAGAAGGAACGGGAGAACGTAGGAAGAACGGCAGGAGGCGGGGCAAAGAAATGAGAACAAGAATGGAGTGGTAATAGAGAGAGACGAATGGAATGGTGATAGAGAGCGAGAGGCTGAGAGTGGATGGGGGGAGAGAGAGAGAGGGGGAGAGAGCAATGGTGCGGAAGGAAGTGCAGTGTGTTGCTGTGGTGTGGTGTGGTTTGCTGTGGTGTGGTGTGGTGTGGTGTGGTGGCGCAGTGTGGTGTAAAGAAAGATGGGAATAGCAAAAACAGAGAGAGCAGTAAAGAAAGGTTGTAAGAGGAAGGAGTAGTTCATGCAAAAGATGGGGAAGAGAGAGGATGTAATTTGCATTGATGTTATGATGATGCCGTGTGGTGTGGTGTTATGGTGTGGTATGGTATGGTGATGTTGTGGTGTGGTATGGTATGGTGGTGTTGTGGTGTGGTATGGTATGGTGGTGTTGTGGTGTGGTATGGTATGGTGGTGTTGTGGTGTGGTATGGTATGGTGATGTTGTGGTGTGGTACGGTATGGTGGTGTTGTGGTGTGGTACGGTATGGTGGTGTTGTGGTGTGGTACGGTATGGTGGTGTTGTGGAGGAGGACGCATCTCTGTACTGCCATTCTGGTGTGGAAATTTGGCGTAGTGAATGATGGTGGTGGTGTGTTGTGGTGCAATGTGGTGTTCTAGTGGAAAGGCCAGCTTTGTACCGGTGTTATGATGATGCTGTGTGGTGTTGTGGCGTGGTGATGTGGTAGTGTAGTGTGGTAGTATGGTATAGTGGTGTTGAAAAAGTGTAGCGGCTGTGGTGACGCAATGCGGTGGTGGAAGTGATGATGACTATGATGATGATGATGAAGTGTGGAGGTAATGATGTCCTGTGGTGATGATGCAGTGTAGTGATGATCCCCTGAAGCGGTGATGACGCCAAGCGGGACACAGGGAGAGGAGGATGGGTGTCAAGCGAGGTCAGACGAACGAGCTAAGTATTCTCTCTCTTTCACTACGCAAGGTCAATGGAGGGTCAAGCAAGCGAGGTACTAGGTCTCTCTCTCTCTCTCTCTCTCTCTCTCTCTCTCTCACGGGGTCAAGCAAGCTCTTTGGCCACGCGGGAGATGGTAATGTGATCGGAAATGAATTATTCAAGAGGATGGCGCCTAGAATCGGGGGCGGAATTTTTTTTTTTTAATATATATAATGTTATCGCTAGACGGGGGAGGGGAAATAGAGCTCAGGGGAGGAAATAGAGCTCAGGGGGAAATAGAGCTCAAGAGGAAATAGAGCTCAAGGGGAAATAGAGCTCAAGGGGAAATAGAGCTCAGGGGGGAACACAGAGCTCAGGGGGGAATAGAGCTCAGGGGGGAAATAGAGCTCAGGGGGAAATAGAGCTCAGGGGGGAAATAGAGCTCAGGGGGAAATAGAGCTCAGGGGGGGAAATAGAGCTCAGGGGGGAAATAGAGCTCAGGGGGAACTTGACCTGGAAAGATTTTAGAGGGTAAGGTAACTAGGAAAAATTCTAGACAAGGTAGGGATTATTTTAGAGCTCAGTGGGAATTAGAGACTGACTAGGAGTGTATATGACTTAGGTGAGTGGTGTGGAGGGGGAGGAGGGGAAGGGGAGACCGAGGATGAGATGGAGGGTGGGGGAGTGAGAGGGGGGGCAGCCTGATGATGGTGATGGTGATGATGATGACGATGATGATGATGATGACGATGATGATGAATGAACACAAAACAGAAAACATAATCTAGAAGTGATATATATTTTTTTCTTGCTGATAAATTACTTTCCTGTTCAGTCTCACTTCAAAGTAATGCATCAACTCCACCCGATAACCGATCCAATACCAGCAGAAGTGTGTGTGTGTGTGTGTGTGTGTGTGTGTGTGTGTGTGTGTGTGTGTGTGTGTGTGTGTGTGTGTGTGTGTGTGTGTGTGTGTGTGTGTGTGTGTGTGTGTGTGTGTGTGTGTGAGAGAGAGAGAGAGAGAGAGAGAGAGAAATTAACACTCAATTATCTAACTCTTTTCTTCACAAAACTTTAAATCGTAATTATTAAAGAGAATTATGAATGCTTATAAAGAAAATTAACTCTGAGGTTGAAGAAATAATTTGCTTATCCTTTTTTATCCACGAATAAGTCACTTCTTAAATTATACATCCTACAGACGATTTTATTCAGCTCAGGGGATTTTTTTTTCGACTGGAGGGGTTTCATACATCGTTCATTAACCCCTTCATTATTATTTTTTTCTTCTAAGTTGAATAAAATCGTCTGAAGGTAAGCTAGATGGAAAACATTAAAGAACACACGTCCGGATTGAAGTATTATGTAGTTGACGCACATTCAGGAACTCTCTCTCCCTCCCTCCCTTTCTCTCTCTCTCTCTCTCTCTCTAAATACATCTCACAGGGCAAGGCTTCATCCAGGAAATTACTCACACCAGAGCCAATGGACACGAAGGCAATATAATCAGCATCATTTTTTACGTTGATACCTGAGTGTGTCTGGACCTGGTAAAAAATTCAGCCGCATTACTGACTGATGTATGCAAAATTGTAGCACATCGTAGAGATTACATTAAAGGATATGCATACACAATGGCCATATTAACACCCGCAGGCTCCTATGACTCACTTATCTGAATTAAATCGTATGGCGTGGTTGTGAATAGTATAGAGTTGTGATGACCATGGGAGTTACTATTTTCCATTTTTAAGGTAGAGGGGAAAATAAAGGTCGTGGGAAACAAGGAAATACCAAGAATAGAGGCAGGAGTGAAGGGAAGAAGAGGACAGTAAGGAGAGATGGAAGGAAGGAATCATGAACTAGCAGCAAAACCATTCACTGGCTATATGATACTAAGGTTGGCGTTGTTGTGGTTTTGGCGATGAGGCGGCTTGGCGATGGAACACTTTGGCGATAAAACACAGGGAGGAAGGGTCAGCGTCAATAGGAGGTCCTTAAACCATCCGTGTCACCGTGTCATAAAACCAAATGTCTAACCTGATAGGAGAGGGAAAACGAAGAAAAGCAATCGGGGACCTAATGCTAATCGTCCGCCACAAGCTACCTACAAGCCAAAACTGACGAAAATTCTTCTCTCCGTTGTTGAGATATTGGCCAAAATGCAACTTGATATATGGCGGCTGGCATGCGGTTGTCTCTGATCAAATCCTCACCAAAAGTTAAGTGCTTCTGCCCATCCACATAATTGCTATTTCCTGAAGGTTTGGTGAAATTCGCAGCGTGGAGACTTGTATTTTTTCCACATCCGCTTTGTCCGTGTCCTCCAAATTATTTACCTCCAGCTCTCTCTCTGCTCCTCCTCAAATATCAGATCCGCAACATGTTTTTCACTTCTGGCATTTGAAAAACTCGCGGATTCGTTAAGGTATGAACCGGAGACCAGCTTGGCGACTCAAATGTTTTCCCCTGTGCTCTTCGTCCGCGTCCTCCGTATCAATCGTCTCCAGCACGAACGCTTCCAAAAAAGTGTGACACGCAATAACTATATCCCCCATGCTAAAGGTAATAATTTTTTCTCTTCCCAGTTCATACACGACATCCCCAAAACGCTTCTTATTTTTACTCAGTCTTGCTGCCCTCACGACGGCACACTTTTATAACTTGATCCGGGTCGTCACTGGCCACCCGTCCTGGGATTTGTGCCCAACTTTTAAAAAGCTTAATAAGTAAATAGTTATGACTTAGGCAACTTTTAAAAATGGTTAATCGTTGTAATTTTCCCTCTCTTATGAGTGGTTAAGCCAAGAGATAAATAGTAAAGATGAATAGTTCTTATTTATACTATCTTTAAAGACTGAACTTTTTCATTATATGGACGTCATTTTTATGGTCACTCTTGCAATCTCCAGACGATTTCATTCAGCTGGCAGAGATTTTCCGTCCTCTCTCTCTCTCTCTCTCTCCCTCTCTCACCTGCCCTGCCTTCCGCCTGCACCCCGCATCAGGCATCAATATTGCACGTGGAGCAAACACAGCCGCCTCCACGCTCACACAGATCAGCTGAGTGCTCAAGAATCCTGCCCTGCCCACAACATTCTCTCTCTTTCCCTGTTTATCTATCTGTATCTCTCTCTCTATCTATCTATACCTATCTATCTATAACCATCTATCAATATAATTATGTATGTATATATATAAAACCAACAATTACAGTCCTGAACAAGTCAGCTGAGTGATCAACTATCTGCCATACTCTCTCTCTCTCTCTCTCTCTCTCTCACACACACACACACACACACACACACACACACAGGCGCCTAGAACACATGGATCAGGTGAGTGCTGACAAATGCTACCCTGGCCTCAACACACTCTCACATTCTCTCTCTCTCTCTCTCTCTCTCTCCAAACTTCTCAATCTTTTCCCAAAATTTTTTTCATTCGACTTTCTTTCCCTTTCCTTTCCTTGTCCATTTTTCCCTTCCTTCATTTTCTTTCCTGCTCCTCGTCATTTCGTTTTTATGTGCCTTCTTCCTCTTCCTGGCTCACTTCTTGTCTCTCTCGCCCTTTTTACAACTTCCTTCTTTGCTTCCGGTCTGTTTTTTCTTCATTCTTCACAATTTTCTTACCCTTCTTCGTTTTTTTCCATCATTTTTCTTTCTTATCTTATTTCTTTCTTCTTTCCTCCTCTCTTTTTCTTTTTACGCTTCTCTTACGCCGCCGTTTTTCTTCACCTCCCTTCTTTCCTCCTCCTGTCTTCCAATATTTTCCACTTTCATCTTCGCTCGATTTAGTCAGTTTTGCTTTCCTGGTTGTTGGAAGTACGAACCATCCACTCACCCCATGTAGTGGTAATTTCGGATATGACTTTGCACTGAATGAGGAGATATGTCGTTTCCTGTCTCCTAGATAATAATTTACTATGTGGGTGGTAGGGGGAAGCACACACCATCCACTCACTCCAAGTAGTGCTAATTTCGGGTGATTTTACACTAAATGAAGAGATACTGGTTTCCTGTATCCCTGAAAATTATTTACTACGCTGGGTGGTACCCATATACTCAGCAATTGGAGGCCTGATGGTTTAGTGGGCCAAGTCTCTCCGATCGGACGTTTAGCTCATAAGAATTAGAGTCCCAAGGAGTTTATTGCCATTTGATGCTACTCAGGGAAGTGTGACTGGTTTGCCTTTAACGTCTGGACTAGCCCCGGGACCCTACGCTCTTGATATCAGAGGTAGTAAAGGACTGGATGAGTGTTAATGTGTCGCCCTTCCTTTACCGATTCCTCTCTCTCCCTCTCTCTCTCTCTCTCTCTCTCCATTTTTCCTCCCCTTCCTTATCCATCCCGTATTTTCTCCCTCCTCCTTTCTCCCTCCCCTCATTTTTCCTCTCCTCTAATTGGCGCCTCTCTCTCTCTCTTTCTCTCTCCCTCTCTCTCTCACACCTTCATCATATTAGTAATCCCCCTCTGTCTACTAACTCTCTTCATTTTTCTCTCTCTCCCTCCCTCTTCAACTTATTCCTTCCCTTTTTTCCTTAACGTCAGTATTTCCCTTTAATTTCCAGGAATGCGGTCAATCTCTTCAGTACGACGACGCAAATATAGTACTTTCACAATAACTTGGCCCAGAAGCTTATTTCACATACTTCGATGGCAGAAAAAGACAAATGCTACGGCTCCATATCCTTCCTATAGCACTTCTTTGTGATTAGTATCATATTCTAGTGTTAATCTATTGCTACGGCTTAGTATTCAAGAGATGTGGAATTGTTAGGCCAAGTTAAAGTGAAAGGAGTACAGTTTCGTTTAATATTAACTCACAGCTATTTTATTTAAGTCAGGAAACACACACACACACACACACACACACACACACACACACACACACACACACACAGCGACCCAATGTCTGAGTCAGGATCTAAAGTCTGAGTCGGATATGAGTTACACCTACACAGTCCTGAGTATAAGGTGGTATAAGGGATGAGGTAGTCTCTCTCTTGGCGACACTTACACCTACAACAACATCAACACACCCACATTCATTCTCGTGCACACACACACACACACACACACACACACACACACACACCGACACTCATACACACAATTATACTCACATACCTACTACTTACACCCACAATATCACCTACACTCACATCCACACCCACAACAGTAATGTCATCTATGCCCACACCCACACCTACACCCAATCCCGCACCCACACCCACACCCACCCTCGTTTCATACTAGCACCCACACCTAAACCCACCCACACTCATTTACACTCGCACCAGCATCTGCACTCACAGTCATATCCACACACACACACACACACACACACACATACGAAGAATGAAACAAAAGGCAGAACCACACAACATACATCATAAAGCAACGTAAAAACAGCCTTTTGTATAAATATATCCAACCCAACCAGGCGAAAACAATTAACAATATAATACTATGTTCTGAGAAAGAGTCTTAACATTTCCATCAGCACGCAGTTGGGAGTAATTAGGCGATTTTTCAACATAATTTAAAAAAGTTTGGATGGTAACGTACAAACTGTGTGCTGCCATTAAAATATACTTTGAGGATCATTACAGATTTCTTTTAAATTGCAAGACTGGCCTATTTCATTGCCTATTTCGCGCTTACTTTCACTTCACAAAGATCTCCAACCCCTTTTTAGCTCAGCCGATGGCCAAGTGAAGCAAGACTAACTCAGTAAAACACGTCACCAGATTTAAAAGCGAAAAATCGAAGACTTTCAAATTATTATCTCTCCTTCTAATAGCCTTTCATTCCCTTACCTCTTTCTTACTATCTCTCCTTATATCCAATTTGCTCGAGCCTATCTCCAAATCTCTCCTTCTCATACCTTCTGTCTTTAATTCCCTCAACTCTCTTACTGGTTCTCCTCCTAGTACCTTTTATCTTTCATTTCCACAACTTTCTCTAACTATCTCTCTCTCTCTCTTTTTTTTTTTACTATCTCTCCCAATACATTCTTTTATTTCCCACGATTCTTGCTATCTCTCCTTCCTTTTCCCACTATCTCTCCCAATACTGCGTCTCTGTCTCATGACTATCAATCTCTATCTCCCCTCCTCTCTTCCTGTTTTTCCTAGTACCTTTTTCTTTCATTCCCTCTACTCTCACGATCTCTTCTTCTCTCTTACCGTCCCTCTAATACCCTGTCTCTTTAATTCTCTCGTCTCTCTCTCTCTTCATCTCCTCCCCTCCTCTCCATCACCTAAAAATCATCCCATTCCTCTCCTTATATTTCTTTATCGTCCCTCTCTCAAACACCCTCCACATTTACGATTATCTTTCTTCCATAAATATTTACCGACAGATTAAGGTGCCTGGGGGTTTTGTGGTAAGAGGGCTGGTTCGAATCTCCAAGAGGCTGCATGAAATTATTAAACTGTCTTCCACTTTGTTTCCTTAAAATAACAGTGGACGCGAGTGGGTGTGTTATGTTTTGACCTCTCTCTCTCTCTCTGTTTCTCTTTCTTCATTCACTCTCCCGTTCCTCCACTCTCTCTCTCTCTCTCTCTCTCTCCCGTCATTCCCTTCTACCATTCCTCCGTTCCACCACCGGCCCCTCTCCTTACCCTCTGTTCTGACCTTTCACCCTCCCAACACAACCTCAATTTATATTTTTCTCTTCCGTGTTCAGTTCCTTGACTCATCTTCCCCTATTCTCTCTCTCTCTCTCTCTCTCTCAATTCCTTCCTTCGTTGGTGTATCCTGGTTTTCTTTACTCTCTTTCCCACCCTCTTTCATCTTCCCCACTTCCTTCCGCCATGTAGACTGCCTTTTCCTTTATATTCTTAGATGTAAAATCCCCCCCCCTCTCTCTCTCCCTCTCTCACCGCCAAAACAGCCCCTTCCTCACGTTCCCCCTTTACAACTCCACTTAAAGAGGTGGGATTGGGATTGGTTTGGATCTCCAATAATCCCCAGATTGGTCGTCGCCACGGTTACCCACTCACTTCTCCCCCCACTCTCTTCCCTCCCCACCCCTACCCCTCCCCACTCACTCTTACCCTCTCTCCCCTTGTTCCCCTCTCCGCTCCTGCTTCTCCCCTTCCTTTCCCCCCTCTATCTCATCATTTTCTCTTATCCCATCCACTTCTCTTTCGTCTCTCCCTTTTCTCTTCCCTTCCCTTCCCCCTTCCCCCTTGCCTCCCCAACCTCTTTCCTCTCCCGTCCCTTCCTTCCCTCTCCTTCTCCCCTTTGCCTCCCTCTCCTCCCCTCCCCTCCCATTATCTCCCCTCTCTCCATCCCCACCTCCCTCCTCTTCCCCTCCCCTCTATCCCATCCCCTCGTTTCTTCTCTCTCCTCCCCCAGCCATCCCCTTCCCTCTCCCTTTCCCTCTTTCCTCCCTCCCCTCCCCTCCCTCCTGGTGACTTGTGGACCAGGAGCACATAAGGGTGGAAATCCTGTGTTTGGCGATAGTGACTCAGACCCTAATCGACAACTGTGGATATCATACGTGCTTACCCAGCTTGGACGAGCCTAAGTAACACAGCATGGTAATGGGAGCTCCTCTGCACCTCTTCCTTACCGATTTATTCCGTATACAGCACTGAAGCCTTTTACTGATAGCGGTATGGGGGGTTCCGTAATATCACTTACTCAGTGATTTATTTTGCATTCCATAAGTTACCCTTTACGTTATTTATATCGCATCAGTAATTAACAAGATGATACTTCGGTGTAATATGCAGAATAAATCGCTAAGGAAGAGGCGTCAAGACATCCCCAAAGGCATTAAAATAAGACCCACAGACTCTCCTTAAGCCTGTGACAACGACTATAATTTCCACTATAGATTTCGGTGATGTAGATGGCCGCCTTCACGTGGTGGCATTGATATACGAGTGAGTAGGCTGCTGGGGTACTTGGTTATACTTGCGTCCCTTCACTGCGTCCCTATCCCCCGAAAGGAGTGCGAATTTAAGCCTGCAGTCCACCGGGTTCACGTTAGAGCATGGTGTCACAAGAACTAAACACGTGAAGCACACACACACACACATACACACACACACACACACACACACCAAACACGTCTCATTTCCTACTTGATTTGTACGCGCGCACACACACACACACACACACACACACACACACACACACACACACACACACACACACACACACACACACACACACACGCCTCTACCATCAATGTAAACCTACCCTTTTCTCCCTCACTGCCCATATCTCATCACTTTTCCAGCCCTGAACGCTATAACAAACCCGGTAAACAAAACAGGTCATCGCTAAATCACCAAAACACAGGCGTCACGACCGAATGGATGGGGAAACAGTATAATCAGGTGGTGGGTTTGAGGGTGAGGAGAAGGAGAAGGAAGAGGAGGAGGAAGAGAATGGCGAAGAGGAGGAGGAGGAAGAGAATGGCGAAGAGGAGGAAGAGGAAGACGAAAAGGAGGAGACGGAGGAAGGCGAGGAGGAGGAGGAAGACGAAGAGGACGAGGAGGAAAACGGGGAGAAGAAAAAGGAAGGCAAAATGGAGGAAGAGGACGAGGGAGGAGAAGGACAGGGAGAAAGAGGAGGAAGAAGACGAGGAGATGGAGGAGGAGGAAGAGGATCAGGAGGGGTGGGTTATAAGCTCAACTGTATACATAATCAATGAGTACTTATTTGCATTTTTCTCCCCTTCATCTCCCCCTACCTCCCCTCCCCTCACATCCCCTACACCTCCTTCACATCCGGCCATCAATATCTACCTGTGCTGTCTTTACCTGGCCTGTTTTTCACGTATGCTAACTCCCTATACAGCATCTCTTCCTTAATACTGTACTTGTGTGTATGGCAAAAAAAAAGTGTAACTACAGGAAATGCGTAGCTGTAAAGGGAATGCGTAACTACAAGATGTGCGTACGTATAACAAATGCGTAACTAAAGGGAATGCGTGAGTATGCGTTTCAAATGCGTAACTACAAGAAATGCGCGTGTATGAAATGCGTCACTGTATCGGAAATGCGTTAACTGTAAATACATGACATGCGTATGAGTTTTAAATGCGTAACTATATACATATATTTAATCGCAACAGTGTAGGAAGTGCGTAACTGTATATAATATGCCTAACAGTACGTACATGAACTATATATAACTGTACTGTTTAACTATATATGAAATGCAGAGCTGCGTATGTATGAATGTGTAACTGTATTATAAATTGCATAACCACTGGATGCATAACTCTAGGATATGCGTAATCGTTTATGTCACTGTAAAATGTGTAACCAAATATATGTGTGTGACTATGAAATGCGTAGCTACAGGAAATGCAATTCCGAATATACAACGCGTAACTGTAGCCTGTATGAAACGCGTAGCTATAAAGTATAATACGCAAAACCTCATACAAAACGCGTAACTGTCTCATACTGGCATGGTGTATGGTTTGGGTAAGCGGTGTGAGGTGGGCAACAGGTGAGCTCACTCCTGAATATGGTGAACTGTTGTGAAGGATAGACGTGGCGTGGAGTGGTGTGGATGGTGTAGCGTGGTGTGGTGTAGTGTGGTGTGGTGTGGGTGAAGTAGTGTGGTGTGATGTGGAGGTGATGTACTGAGGTGAGGAAGTTAATAATTAAACAGGTAACGTGCCTAGAGACGACGTGAAAGTGTTGAGAGTTTGGATGACGTGACGATGAGCGAGGTAATGATGGTAATAATGATAAGTAATGCTGATGATAATGAAAGGCAAGTAAAGTAAGGTGTAGCGGAGGTGAAAGACTGGTAATGAGAGGTGGAAATGCACTGACGGGGAGGAGGATGAAAAGGTGTGTAGCGGTGACGTGAGAGCGAGGTAATGAAGACAAAATTAATGAGAAGTCAGTCAGGGAAGGCGAAAGAAAGGAAATAGAGCGAGGGAAAGTCAGCTTATTCTTTGCGCTTTACGATTAATTTTTTATGAAGAAAATCGTGTGGTGTTTCGGGGAGGGAATGTCTTGGAAAAGTGCCTTAACGTTCGGTGGTTGCGATTTATTTTTGTTGAACGAAATCGTCTGGTCTTGTTGAGTGTAAGAAAAATGGTTTATCTTTAGTTACGATTTTTTTTTTTTTTTTTTGCTGAACGAAATCGTCTGTTAAGTTTAATACCTGTAGAAGGTTCGAACCCGTCCAGGCTGGTGACGCTGACTTTATTTTTGATACTTTCAGACGATTTTATTCAGCTTAAGACAAATCCCGAAGCAAGGAAGTATTTAAGGCTGCATTCAACCCCTCCAGGGTCTCCAAGGCGAATAAGTGTCTATCCATCTTTCTATCTATTGCCAGACGCCTCAATCCCGTAAGGGGTGGCCACAAACAAATCGCCTCCATGTCGCACTGTTCCCCGCCATTTCATTGCCCTCCCCCCAACTCACCCCCCCCCTCTCTCCTATACCTCTCCACTCCGTCTCTCCATCTCATAAGTGTCTCCAAGGCGTAATAAAGGGGAATGCAAGGAAAAAAATGAAAACAGGTAATTGGACTGATGGGGTAAGGTGTTTCTTTGATGACATTCATTTATTAAGTTATTCTTGGTACCGGGAAACGCGTATCATTCTCTCTCTCTTTCTCTCTCTCTCTCTCTATGGATATTGGTCCTGCAGTGGAGAGGAGAAATATAAGGAGATGAGTATTAGGAAATGAAAAAAATAGGGATTGAGAGTGGCAGCGATGAATGGGGGAGATGAGTCAAGTGAGAGGAGTGAGTAATGAAAATAACAAATGAAGAAGAATGAGGAGTAATGAGGAAGGGTGAGAAGTAGACAAAGGTGAGGAGAAATGAGGAGGGGTGAGGAGTGTGAAGGGACTGAGGAATGACGAAGACTGGGGAGAAATGAAGAGTGAGGAAGCGTGAGGAGAAATGGGTGGGTGGGTAAGGAAGTGTGAGGAATGAGTAACAGTGATGAGAAATGAGTAGTTAGGAGGAAGTACGAGTGGGGAGTCAGGAGCAGGGGAGAGGAGGGAGGAAAAGGGGTGAAGAGGGAGGAATAGGGGTGAAGGAGAGAGAGAGTAAGGGTGAAAGAGGAGGAGTGACGGAAGCAGGGGTGAATGATATAGGTGTCAAGTGAAGAGGGGTGAGGGAGCAGTGATGAGTGATGCTTTCCTCGTGTGAAGGATGAAGAATTATGAAAAAAGCACTAGAGGAAGGGCGAAAGAAAAGGTATTGGCAATATGGGCTTGAGGGGAGTTGGCAGGGCTTGGTAGGCTGAAATCTGATATGGGATGATAAAGGGTGTTGGCAGAATGGGCCTGTAAGGTGTTGGTAGAGTTAGGTAGGCTGAGATTATGATGTCCTGGTTTTACAATTAATTTTCATCTGTCGGAATAAGGTCACTCCAACAACTTTAATACTATAATTCCCGTTGTAACTATCACCTCCCCCCCCACAAAAAAAAAAAAACGATAAGAACTTAGGTACAGGAGGTCGAATGATACGAATGATGGAAGGACGAGACTAGACGCTGTGTTCATAGCTACAAGCGACTCCCCGTTCTACAAGGGAAGAAAACTGACATAATCACACGTCTAGGACAATCGAAACGCAATACCAGGAGACGTGAGAAAGCGAGGAAGGAGGCGGAACAAAGAAGACATAGCCTGTATCACCAGCCTCAGGATCCATCAAGGAGATCCAAGACGCTCTTTTTGTTACGGCTATCGGGTTTGATCTGCTCTGACGCGTACTGTGCACCCTTCAATAAAGAATCCAGTCCCTTGCACCATCTATTCCTCCCACAACGATAGAAACCTTACCTACTTTATTTCTGGTCAACCAGATCACCATTTAGAGGTAAGAGACTTTATTTTCTTCACACACTAGAAAATAAAGACCCCTACCTCTACATGGTCCTCTGACTAACCAATTTATCAGGCATATTAGCCCTACACCAGTACATTATTTCTGCTGTTGCCAGTGAGTTTTATTCTGCTTAGTGACCTAGACTGAATTTTATTATGCTGAGTTCCTGTCCTTATCTATGAACTGAAAAAGGTATCCAGTAACTCTAAATATGTATCTATTATTTATGCATTATATACACGATAAAAAAATCACTTGGCTGTACGTGATTCATATATATACACTGATAACCAAAGAGGGGAAAAATGAAGTCACGAAATATCCCAAGCGCTTCCGAGTATTAACATCTGCAGGGGAGAATAACCTTGTTCTTTGCACTCTACTGAAGGTGTGGAAGCATGAAACTGCTTGAGATATTTCGTGTTTCATTCTTTCTCTGTGGACCATTGCATTTCTATCTATGTAAATATCTATCTACTTATCGATCAATCAATCAATCAATCTATCAATGTATCTATATGGACTGTGTTCCTTCTGCTTAAGTCACAAAAACACTCTCTATTCAACGTGTGTGTGTGTGTGTGTGTGTGAAATAACAAGCAAAACAAAATCTCTCTCTCTCTCTCTCTCTCTCTCTCTCTCTCTCTCTCTCTCTCTCCCTCTCTCTCTCCCCACTATTGTGCCAAGCCTCAACGCTGGAGACAATACCGTATCATTGTTGCACTTGTTGCATGACTGTGGTGGTGTGGCTGTGAGTGTGGTGGGGGAGGGGGAGAGGGAGAGGGGGTGGAGGAGAGAGTGGATTGTGGAGAAGGGACAGAAGTGCAGGGAGGATTAGGAAGGAAAGAACTGCTCCGTGTGTGTGTGTGTGTGTGTGTGTGTGTGTGTGTGTGTGTGTGTGTGTGTGTGTGTGTGTGTGTGTGTGTGTGTGTGTGTGTGTGTGTGTGTGTGTGTGTGTGTGTGTGTGTGTGTGTGTGTGTGTGTGTGTGTGTGTGTGTGTGAGAGAGAGAGAGAGAGAGAGAGAGGTGTAGAAGGTGTGATGAGACATGAGAGAGGAAGTAATGCAAGGAAAAAACAATTATGCAAGAAGAAAGAAGGAAGCAGTAGTTATTGCTGTGTGTGGTAGTGGAGGAAGAAGGAAGTGAAGAGGAGGATGGGAGTGATGGAGAAGAGGATGGAAGTAGTGGAGAAGAGGAGAAGGTGGTGGAGATCGCGAGGGGGTGTTGGAGAAGAGAAGGGAAGCTGAGGAGAAAGGGAGAGGATGGTTTTATCTTAATGTCTTGGAGTCTATCCTTTGTGTGTCTTCCAGTTTCTTCCTGTTGGCTATTCTTTCTTTTCTCTTTCGTTATTTTCCCGTCGACTGGGCTACCTTCCGTTGCTCTCTAGTTATCTTTCTGTTAAGTAATCTCTCTTCCTCTTTAGTTATCATTGTGTGGATTAGTTTCTCTTTTCCTCTGTCTATAGTTATTTTTTCTGGTTACCTTTTCTCCTCTCCTATTATCTCACTGTCGCATTTTGTCTTTGCTTTTATCTTCTTGTCAGCCATTTTTTTTTGTTTTCAGAGGTCAAATACAAACCAGCATGCACAATAATATAAACAACAGTAGTAGAGATAACGTCCCATCCCAGTAACACTTTCCACAAATATTAATCATGCAGGTTCTATTATTAACTTTTTCTTTTTTTAACCAACGTAGAGGAAGTGACAATGCTGAATTCAGGAGACGGCCAACAATCAATCATAATCAGTACTCATACAAAGTGGCGGGGTCTGAATGCCAAGACAATTCTGACTCCAAAATAATGTAAGCCTTCGTTAAAAGTCGACAACAGTATTTAAAAAAAAAAAAAAAAGGAAAGGAAAGGAAGACGAAGAAGAAAGCAAAAGAAAGTTCCACTGTTATCAACAAAGGCGATTTGCCATTTTACCCTAATTTTCAGCATCAGTTCTATGATAAAAAGGTTACATTTCTTTTTATAGCACATCCCTGACATAACGAAGACTCTCAATCATCTCTATGATCTTATCTTTATTTTTTTCTTGGAGGGAACAGTCTTGAGGGCTTGTAGTATTTGATTCCTTCTTCCTTGCATTAAAAAAAAAAAATTATAGAAGGGGTACTACCACACGACTTATAAACGCAGACTCTCAAAAATCAAAACAGCATACAGGATACTCACCACACATGCCAGCGTAGCGAACCCGGACCTGCTGATTGAGGAGACAGGCCGTTCTGCTCAGCTCACACTCGCTGCTGTAGTCTGTGCCGTCAGAGCCACACACGGGGTGCCTGGCGTCCTCCTTGTGGCACTGGGGACGGCACTGGCACTCCGGGTCCCCGCTCTCGTTTACCTGGCACTCAGCACCCGACCGGCACTCCACACCCTCGCATGGGTCAGCCTGGGTCTCTGTAGGGGGGAAGGATGAGAATGTGTGAGTATACAGAGACTCCACAGTTGAAAGCAAATCGTCTGGGGATAGCTATAATAAAAGAATGATGAAAGAGAGAGAGAGAGAGAGAGAGAGAGAGAGAGAGAGAGAGAGCTGCTTTCATTTGTTTTACAGCTGCACATTAGGTCACATAAAAAAAAAATTAGCGCCCCCATTTCGCCAGCCATCACGCGTGCCATAAACCAACAGGCTGGAGTACTGGCCACACAATTATCTACATTCAGGTGCAAGTTTCCAGACTATTATTCATTCTTGTAAATAAAAGCTGAATCCAAACCTTAAATTAATAATAGAAATTGTACCCTAATTATATCAATGGGCCACTGAAGTACAAGAAAACGCTATTTTTTTTTATTTATGTGTTCGACTCTGAGTACACGTAATTAGGTGCATGTTAAATTCTCGAGGGAAATAACAGGCTTTCTACAACCCCAGCGGATATATTTCTTGAATGCATATTGTCTTCAGTACAGACCATGAAGTCAAGTATAATTAATTTCAGGAACACGCAAGAACACGAATTTTAACCTGCCCTGTAACACGGAGCTTAGATTAGGCTAGGTTAGGTCACGTGAAAGATAGTTAATAGCTTAGCTTGACATGATTTTGCTTAGCCTAGCTTAGCCTAGTTTAGCTTAGCTCAGCTCAGTTCAGATTAGCTCAGCTCAACTCAGCTTGGCTCAGCTTAGTTTACCTTATTACCCTAGGGTAGGCTAGGTTAAATTCGCTCAGGTTATTTGTGGGATCACGTGAGAGGTGGTGGGCCAGTGCTCACTAGCGAGCGTCCAGGGGAACACTGGCACCAACACGCCTGCAATTACCACTCATTTGCGGCCGTTCCACCACCTAATAGACAATAGCCCGCGTGTTGACGGGGCCCGCCTCAAGTGAATAGAATTAGGCCCGATGTGGCAGCCGCACGCCAACTTAATTTACGAAAGGAATGGAATAAGCAGGTTGGCTGGCTGGTGCTGCCCCTAACACACCTGCCCTCTATCATTACCGCCCACCTGGTTGTGATGGTGAATAATACGCCTTTGTTACTGTATAATGTGCAGTGTGTGTATATGTGCTGCCATGTAGGTACGGATCCCCCAAAAAGACTGTATATTTAACCCCTTTAATCCAATGGCGTATTTCTCACTAGATCTACCCAAACTCCTACGTATTTCCTTATCTCCCACGTATTATTCCCATCTCACACGTATTTTTTCCTACCTTCCACGGAAACTATTTATTTATTTTACCTACGTTTCCCCGACAGGCAGCAACATTTATTTCGATCATATATTGCCATCTGGGGTTTGGGCTGGTCACCTACCCATAATGTTTTGTAGGGTAGGAAGTGTAAAGTACAGGGTAGTCCATATATAACGCTTCTCTTTCACTCTGCTGGGGGACTTCTCGCGTGCTGCAGGAGAAGGCTCACTGAACGTTATGCACTGCCTCCGTTATTTTTTCACTCCCTACTCCCATTCACACACCCACGCCCACACCAGCAGACTGGCTCAATGAACGTTATTAATATCTCCTCTAAACCATTTACTCACTCCCTGGTCCCACGCCATACCTACACCCACACCAGCAGACAGAAATTTATCATCTTCATTTCAACCTTTTTTCCCTACCTAAGGATCGGTAAGGGGCTTCCTCTATTATATAAAATAAGAACAAAGGCATACGTCAGTGTTTTTCCGAATGGTGGGAGGATAGGCGGATAGGTGAGTGGAGAGACTGGTGGATGGACAGGAGGATGGATAGCTGGATAAAAGAATTGTATGGATGGGAGGTTAGGTGGGTGGATGGGCGAGTGGATATTCAATGGATCATGTGGGTAGATGGATGGGTGGATATGTGAACGGGTGTATGGATGGGTGGATATGTGAACGGGTGTATGGATGGGAGGACAGGTGGGTAGACATGGGGATAGGTGAGTGGGTGGAAGAAGAAGCAGGTGATGGATAAGTACATACAGATTACTCCCAGTACATAAATCAATATATATTTACAGAACCAAACAGGTATCATAATCCAGTGTTATGCAGGTGTATTAATTAGGACAGGTAAAAATCACGGCCCTATTTTTACCTTTGTTTTTTAAGCACTTCAAAAGCTCAGGTATTTAATGGATCTGTTAAGCCTCTTCAGTACGATGACTATATATATTATGTCCCCGTTTATATCCTGGTTATTATATACGGTTTAAGGGAGAGCTTTCGTTGTACTGAGGTTAGAGAGAAGCTTCACCAGGAACTATGTATCTATCAATCTACCTACCCACCTACTTACCTACATATCTATCGACACACACACACACACACACACACACACACACACACACACACACACTGCAACTTTAAAGATCTCGACCCTTTTATCTCGCTCCGCCTCGCTCTCTCTCAGTCTTTAAGGCCCACTTCTTTGTTACTTAAGTCATTCAGCCACTACGCCGCACAATGACGCAAATATTTTATCATTAAGAGAAGTGCGTAAGACACTGAGGCGTAGAAGTGCGTAAGATAAAAGTGACGCGAAGTGTTTATCCTTGAAGAACTGCGTAAGATGTTTTTATATTGCACTGTCGTCCCTTTAAATTTTCTTTCTACACACACACACACACACACACACACACACACACACACACACACACACACACACACACACACACACACACACCTAACAAAGCAGCAGTAAACTCAAGCTTTAATATCATCCATTACTTCCACCCTCTCCTCCACCCACACCCACACCCACACCACCACCATCCACTCACTTTATGTGTCGATTTGCTGGTCATCCGATATTGAGAGCAGTGTTGTGGTGGGGTGTCTGGTCTTCTATATAATCCCTTAACCACACCACACCACACCATCACACCACACTACTACATCACATCATACCACATCACATACACTATCATACATCAAACTAAGCCATGCACAATTCCACACCGTCACATCATCCACACCACAGCACCACACCTCACCATACCGCACTACACCACACCTCACATCACCACTACGCCACACCATTCCTTTCCTAGTTCAGTGTGATGCTTTGCTTGAGTTCGGATACTGCCACTACACCACACCACTAATCACCATCACACCACAATACCATCCACACTACATCCTCACCACACCACACCCGCACAACCCCAACACAACACCACACCATAACCCCACCACACCACATACTACCACACACCAGCCCATACCACATCCCCAACACACCACACCAACCACCATACTACCATATCATACACACCATACCACTCAGACACCACACTACCACACCATCCACACCATACCACACGCCATCACACCACACCACCACAGCTTCCCTCTCAGTTTATGTAATGTCTTGTCTTGCTTCCTGGTCTCCGGATACTGAGAGCAACCCACTGTCACACACACCACACAACACCACACCACACCACAATACCTCACTATCACATCACGGTTCACTATACTACACTACACTACACTACAGAACCACTCTTGCCACAACACTTTACCAAAACACACTACTCCATAGCACTCTACACCACACACCATCACCACACCATCCCACACCCCACATCACACCACCTCCCACACCACACACTACCCTCCCAGCCCCGGTGATGTCTCTCTTTCTGGTCTCCGGATATTGAGTGCAACAGTGTGATAGGTTTGCTGACTACCACCCATCATGCCACACCACACCACACCAAACAACACAACACCACACCACCTCACATCACCACACCTCACTTCACCACACCACACCACATCACATCACAGCCAAACCATATTACACCATCACCACACCACACCACAAAACTCCACAGCCAAACCATACTACACCACCACCACACCACACTCCAAAGCTTACCATAACACACCATATCGTACCACACCAATGACACACTACAGCACACAACATCACACCACACGAAACATTACTATTCTACTACGCAACAGAATAGCACCACATCAATACCACACCACACCACCACCACTACACCACACCACCCTAACACAGCACAGCACTACCTTCGCAGTTTATGTTATGCCGAGCTCGCTGGTGTTGTGATATTGAGAGCAACATTGTATATGTGACAGGACTACCACATACTGTAATCCCTTCTCCACACGCACACACGCACACACACACACACACCCACACACACACACAGCATTCAAGTGGGCGTTAAAGGGCACTTCAAGAGAGACGGTACGCCAAGGTAAGGTTAAATGCTGATATTTCATTCTTTCTCTCATATATCATCATCACAACCACCACCACAACCACCATCATCATAATCAACATCATCATCCTTCCTCCCACTCCTCCTTCTCATCATCATCATCACTTTCATCATCCTTCTCGTCCCTGTCATCATCATCATCATCATCATCATCTCAAACCTAACTCCCACCCAAGAAGTGAAATGTAGCCAAAAAAAAAAAAAAAAGCAGAACTCTCAAAAACCACACTCAGTAAAATGGGCCACACACTCATCATCCAAGCCTTCGAAATCCTGGCTCCACCTTAAGCAAAAAAACCTTCGGCACATGTTTGTCTTGCATTTTTATTCTTACAAACACAATTACCAAAAAAGCAAAAAAATAAAAAATAAAATCCTTCTTGGTACGGGACAAGAGGCGTAAGGCGCATTGCTCTTAACTTGGGTGTCGCAGAGGAAAGAGGAGAAAGAAGGGGAAAGAGGGGAAAGGAGGGGAAAGAGGTAAGAGAGGAAAATAAGAGGAAAGAGGTAAGAGGGGAAAGAAGAGGAATGAGGGAAAAGGATGGAAGAGGGTAAGGAAGAGAGAAAAGAGAGGAGCAGAAGGGAAGGAAGAGAGGAGGGGAGAGAGGAGAAGAGAGAGGGCAAAGACTATAAGAAAGAGGGACGGGAAGGAGGGGAGGAGAGAAGGAGGGAGGAGGAAAAGAGGGGGTAGAATACGGAAGAACCGAAGAGGGGAGGGGAAACGAGGGTGGGGGAAAGGGTAAAGAAGAGAGGAGAGACGAAGAAAGAAAAGAGAGGAAAGGGAAAGGAAGAGAGAGGAAGAAAGGAGAGACGAAGAAAGAAAAGAGAGGAAAGGGAAAGGAAGAGAGAGGAGACAAAAGCCTGAGGGGAAGAGAGGAAAAGAAAAAGAGAAAGGAGAGAAGGGAAGGGAGGGGGAGACTGAGGAAGAGAGGGGTTGATTAAGTCACTGGGATCCGTATCTGAATAATTCCCTCTCTTCTAAATCGTCCGACTCTCCCGCGTGACAAATGACGAGGGGGCGAGGGCGGCGTGGACGGATGGCTTCAATCTGCCTGACACTGACATTTTCGTCATCCTCCTTTTGGGGGTGGGGAAGGGAGGAAGGAGGAGGAGGAGGAGGTAGGAAAGGAGGAAAGATGGATGGATGGAGGGATGGATGGAAGAAGGAGAGAGAGAGAGAGAGAGAGAGAGAGAGAGAGAGAGAGAGGTTGCAAGGCAAGGTCAATCTAAACACTTTACATCACATTTAGACCAAACTTGCTGGAACGGTTGGAGGTCAGGCAAGGATGAGGTATACTAATCTGAGAAAAATCGCTAGAAGGTCAAAGTTCCGTCTTAAATCTGCTTTTAGGACGCGGGTATTGCACTCTGAGTACCCGTCCCTTCCCTTCGTTTTATTTTTGATTTATTGTTGCTTTTTACTGATACTATTATTTAATTTCGAAATGGCATGGATTAAAAGAGGAAGGATGCATTTACCCTCTCCAGTTCTTAGTCTCATCTATACAGCACCCAGTCTGGCAGAAACAAGAATATAAACCCAAATACATCACTAGAATTCTGTACGAGATAGATAGATAGACAGACAGATAGAGAGATAGATAGATAGATAGATGGATAGATAGTTAGACAGAACTGACTCCAGGCCACTCCGTATCACTTCCAGAACTACACCACTCTTCCTAGCGGCCTGGAACGACCCTCAGGTTGGGAAACAAGCAAAGCAGATGGTGTGGCGAGAGAGCAACCAATCAGGGGATATTGGAAGCCACTGGCGCGTGTCCATTGGTCAGTGTCGCACCGTGCGGAGTCAGCGGGTGGGAGAAGGAGGAGGGGAAGACCAAGAGGGTGAAGGGGAAAGGAGGAGGGGAGGACCGAGAGGGGAAGGGGACAAGGAGGAGGGGAGGACCGAGAGGGGAAAGGGGAAAGGAGGGAGATGAAGTGGAAGGAGGAGGAAGGGGAGGGTGGGCCGAAAGGGAAGGATGGAAGGACAGGGGAAGTGGCGAGAGGAAGACATGAGTGAAGAGAGACATGGGCGTTTGATAAGGGGTAGAATGAGCTTGGTATTATCTATCTATCTCTCTATCTATCTAGAGAGAAATATCCGTTTGGCAAATTTGTTGTAGAATCCGTACTGCCTTCCGTGCTGCCAATGTTCCGATTTAATTGGGTTACTTCTATAAAGCGTCCTTATTTGGCTAGAAAGAAAAAAAACGCCAAATGAACGCAAGAGACAGAGACCACACACACACACACACACACACACACACACACACACACACACACACACACACACACTAATAAACCTGAGAGAACGTACAAAAAAGGTAAATGAAAGTGAGAGGGAATGAGAATGAAAGAGGCAAGAAAATGGAACGCGGAAAAGGAGAAGAGAAAATGTGCCAAATAAAAAAAAAAAAAAGAGGAAAGTAACACATAGAAGACATACACAAAAATCTGAAAATCAAAATGAACGATGGGAGGGACGGCAGACCAGACGAGCAAATAAAAAAATAAAGGTAAATTAAAATAAGAGGCGACACACGAAGGGGCAGAGGCAAATTACTAGAAAAAAATGGTGAACGATCGTAAAAAGCCAAGAGAGAAAAACGTAGGTGTAAAATGAATTAAAATAGCGGGGTGAGAGTGGAGGAGGAGTAATGAGGTGATCCTATCGCTGTGGATGGGCAGGATGTGGCTCTAATTTGCTGTGGTGTGGTGTGGTATGGTGGGGAGGGGTATAGTAAGGTTGGGTGGTGTGGTGTGGTGTAGTGTGGTGGGGAGAGGTATAATAACTTAGGTTGGGTGGTGTGGTGTGGTGTGGTGTGGTGTGGTGTGGTGTTGTGTAGTGTGGTGTGGTGGGGTGGGGTAGGATGGGGTGTGGTGGAGTAAAAGTCCTTCAAATACTTCCCTATTCCCTGAAGGGAGGATGGTGGGCAGCAGAAGGTAACTTAAGACTTCAGACCAACAAGTTCACATTCAGATGAACCTGGGGCAAAAGAATAACAGAAAACTTTGTGCCGTACATTCTAAACTGATCATGAATAACAAAAATCAATTATTTAACATTATTCTGTATGGGTCCTGAATTACGTATGATAAATAATAACTCAGTATATCAACGCAAAAGTTATTCTCCTGGGCATCACACGGGTCGGGACGAAAACATAACTTCTATAAATTACAAGAGCAAACTTACACACCAAATATACTGCCCTAAATTTAGCAGACCTCAACAGCCTTTAAGAGAAGGTATAAATGGCTTTGTTGCTAAGTTATAAATGGCCTTCTTCCGCTTCCCAAACTGCCTGAAAATAACAAAGACTTAGGAGTGAGAGTCCTTAACTAATAAAATCACAAAGACTTTAGTGTGAGAGTTCTTAATAAAATAACAAAGGCTTTAGTGTGCGTTCTTACTAATATAATCGTGTGGGCGTGGCAAAAATAAAAATAATTCGCAGTGTTAAAAGGGTTAAGGGAGATTATCCTTTACCCTAACTCTCCTATGACGTATTTTTTAAACTTTATCTCCGTATTTTCTTCTTATCTCCAAACGAGCGTCTTACCCTTAGGAGACTCCCTTCGAAATGGGTGGGTTTGATACGGTCTTCATTAATTCCCTCACTAAAACACCTCTTTCACCCTCCCTCTCCCCCCCCTCTTTACATACCTACCTACCGATCTACTTACCTACCTACCCACCCACCTACCTACCTACCTGAAAAAATCACCTGGTGGCAGCACGAATACAGAAATAAATCATGATACTGAAGGCGTAAACTCATTACTACAGGTCCTTTCTTTCTCTCTCTCTCTCTCTCTCTCTCTCTACTATGTCTAAATACAAGTCTGGGAAAATTAAGTGAACTGTGTCTGAGCTTAATTTCAACTGCCTCGCCGTGTGTCTGGGTGAGTGGCAGTGGAGGAAGTGCTCTCTCTCTCTCTCTCTCTCTGGGAGGAGGGGAGGGGGTTGCGAATAGTTGTATCTATGTATGTCAGAGTCAGTCTATGTGGGTCAGCGTGCATGCCTGTGCGTATATCTATGTGTGTCCATGTGTATGTATGCATGCCTGTAGGTGTATATACGAGTATGTATGCGATGAGTGTGTGACTGTATGTAGGTGTAGATGTATACGTGTGTATGTGCGCTTGCCTGTGTGTACGTGTACGTGTGTCTGTGTGCTTGTGCGGGTGAGGGAGAGGCAAACTTGGTGCGTGTCAGTATGTAGATGAGTGAGCCGCACCGGACACTGGCTGCAAAACTTGGCTAATTAATGGACATCCCCCACACGCTACAGAGGGGGCCAGGATCCCCCCCCCCTTTGCCCTTATTTCAGACGATTTTATTTACCTTATTTATTTTACTCACCCTTCCTTTAATAATAATGAGGAAGCAGGAAGCAGGTGTCCATATTTTAAGATATCGCGGAGGCCATGATGTCTCCCTCGGGCCTCCTTTCCACTGACGTCGCATTAACCCCTTCCCCCCGAGGACGTATTTTTATTTTTTATTCTTGCTGCCTCCAGACGATTTTTTTTTCTCAAGACGATTTTCTAGACGTCACGGGATGCATTAAGGCTATTATCTAAAGCCTTCTAGTTCGAAAATTCTCGCCACAGGTGGGTTAATTAATTTGTTCGGAGGTAGCACGATGATGATGATGAAAATAATAATAATAATAATAATAATAATAAAACAATAGTAGTAGTAATGGTAGTAGTAAAATAATAATAATAATAATAATAATAAGACGAAGAAGAAGAACAATAATAATAAGAACAATAATAATAATTATTCATCAGACTCTGGGAACCAACCTCTTCACTATGATGACCATTTTCAAACTATCTTCAGAACTCTTTATTCCCATTAGGAGACACACTTTCTTATACTCTATTCCTACTACCTCTAAAAGACACTAGTTTACTTAGAAGCTGCTATTTCTATCTTCAGGGATTAGATCTAGCCTTGAGGTTAGAAATAAACACGAATTCACAATATCAATACAACGTGTTTTATAAATACACCAAAACTTAAAAAAATACATATGATATTAAAGTCTTCTAAATATGCGACTAATTACATGCGCCTTATATCCCTGTTCCTTCTTTCTTGCATAAAAAAACATCTGAATGTGATCACGGTGGACTGCAGGCTGAGGGCGTCCTTCTCTTACCGCCCACCATCCTCTTTCGGGGGATAGGGAGGGAGTGAAGGGACGTGTGTATAACCAGGCAGTGAAGCCGACTTGTTATATAGGTGCCACCACGTGAAGGCGTCCCTGTCCAGCATGGGGGGCCTTCTGTACCTTCGAGAATAAGATTACACACCTGTTACATGCACACACACCTGACTCTCTCTCTCTCTCTCTCACACACACACACACACACACACACACACACACACACACATTCTCTCTCTTTTTCTCTTCATCACCTGCACACCAGCACATTCATTCCACCCCTCCAACCCTCACTCCTACCCACACACACAAACACATTTTTCTTGTTCACAAGCTCTGAATATTACACACACACACACACACACACACACACACACACACACACACACACACACACACACACATTTTTATACGCTCTCTTCCACACTCACTCTCTCTCTCTCTCTCTCTCTCTCTCTCTCTCTCTCTCTCTCACTGACAATCAAGAACATAATCTCACACGCACCTACATACCCGTTCACACTCTCCCTCCTACTAAAGCCACCACACCTTGTTATTCTCTCTCTCTCTCTCTCTCTCTCTCTCTTTCACCTGCTCACACACCTCCTCATTTTTTTGCCCCACAGAAAACGGGGTGGAGAGAGACAGTAAATAGCAAGAGGGGGTACTAAACTGGGCGACATGGCGGGGGTTATGTCCAAGTTATTCGGAGGCAATGAGTTCTTGTGAGGTTATTACTCCACACGCACACGCAGAGGGGAGAGGAGAGGTGGAGAGGGGAGAGGAGAGATGAAGAGGGGAAAGGAGGGGAAGAGGGTAGAGACTGGAATGCGTGGAAGAGGAGAGGAAATGGTTTGGGAAGGAGAGGTGGGGAAGAAAGGGTTGGAATGGGGAGGTAGGGATGAATGAGGTTTGGGAAGAGGAGATGGAAGAGAGCCTAAGTGGGAGGAAAAGATGAGAGAAAGAGAGAGAGAGAGAGAGAGAGAGAGAGAGAGCAGCGGTAGTAATCCTGTATGAGAGAGACAAAACTAAGAGGAGGGTAGGAGGCGGAAGAGGAGGAGGGGGGCAGTAAAATAAGACTGAGAGAAGAATATGGCTGGCGAGGGAGACTGGATGAAGGTGGTGAGGCAATAGGGAAAAGACAAAGGGACACAAGGAAGGAGGAGAGAGGAGTGAGAGATAGGGAATTAGAGAGAAGAGGGGCACTGAGAGAGAGGAGTGAGGTTCAGTATTAGAGAGAGACAAAGAGAGAAGAGTGAAAAAGAGAGAGACTGGATATTAAAGAGAAGCACCGAGAAAAAGAGAGAGGAGACGAAAAACGTTTCCTTTCAGACAAAAACGTTTAATTTCTGGAAAATAATGTCCACAGAAATAAACGTTCCCTTTATCTATATATATCTTTCCCGACGCCAAAATCCCGCAAGGGGTGGCCACAAACAAATCGCCTCCAAGTCGCTCTGTCCTATGTCTTTTGACTGCCCTCCTTCCAACTCACACCCCCCCCCTCCCTCATATATCTCTCACCTCCATCCCTCCATCTCATCCTTGGCTTCCCCCTCTCCTAGTCAGTCTCTCATTCTCCATCCTCTCCCCTCCTGTTTCTAAAATGCTAATGGGTAAGGCAAGTCTTCGAAAAATATGAGAGAATGTGAGAAAGTGAGAGAAAATGAGATTGGAAATGTGAGAAAATGAAATAATAAACTTGGTGCCCAGGTGGAGAGGAAAACATGGCCGGCGGAAAATTAAGATGAATGTGAGAGAGAGAGAGAGAGAGATGCCGTAAATAAACCCAGCCTCATAAGGAACTAAGGACGATTATCATTTCCCCTCTCGCCTTCTCTTTCCTCATTTCCCCTCTTCATTTCTCACGCCCAGAGCATCTCCTTCCTCCTCCTCCTAATCCTTTCTCTCCATTTCCTCCACTTTATTACGCTTATTCCTCTCTCTCTCTCTCTCTCTCTCTCTCTCTCTCTCTCTCTCTCTCTCTCTCTCTCTCTCTCTCTCATTTCTTTCTTCTTTTGGTTACTAATCCTGTCGTTTAATTTCCTTGTCTTGTCTTCTTTCTTTTCTCACTTTTTCCTATTTTCTCCTTCCTTTTTTGTGCCTTATTCTCTCTCTCTCTCTCTCTCTCTCAATTACAGATAAAAAACATAAAACACCAACACACCCTAGGCTAAAACACCCCAACTGCACATCACCAACAAGAAATTAACATATCTCACTCTATAACGTTATCTTCAATGGCTTACGAACACGAATAAGTTTTAAGATACGAAATTTAACGATCGTGTGAAGGGATGATGCGTTTTTTAGTTGTGTTATATTCTGTTTTTTACATTACTTCGTTTATAATATTAGCTGCTCATTCATTAAGTGATATAGAGTTAATTGGTTAATATTTTTTTATAGTTAGTTTTTAGTACAGACAGAGAGAGAGAGAGGTGCTAGATAGACATAGAGAGAGAGACAGATAGACGGATAGACAGGTAGGTAGGTATGTAGACAGACAGACAGACAGACAGACAGACAGACAGACAGACAGACAGACACACACACACACACACACACACACACACACAAAACCTTGCTGACTCAAATGAACGGAGTGGTGAGGTACAGAATTGAGGGTGTTTGAGTTGGAGAAAAGGCAGCCTGATGGCAGAGGACAGAGTGACAAGGGGGCGATTTGTGTGCGGCCGCCCCTTCCGGGATTAAGGCGTCTGGTGATAGATGGAGTGACAGACTGACAGATATATAGATACACATGTAGAGAGACAGACAGACAGACAGGGAAACAGACAGGCAGTTAGATACAGTAATGAGACAGCAGAGGGTGAATGAAGGACGATGTGATTAATGCGACTGATTATAAACAGACAGATGGAGATAGATATAAATGAATACATACAGACAGATAGATAGATTAACAGACAGACAGATAGACAGACTGAAGATTCCTGTCATCCACAGAGGGTTAATGAAAGCTGATGTGATTCCCGTGATCCCTTCCATGCGCCACTCGGCCCCCCTCCGCTACAAACAGATTACCCCAGCCCCCAGCCACACACACACACGAGCCCTGTTTAACAAGCCGGGGAGCTGGGGTAAAGGAGCATCGATAGAGCCAGTTTACTAATCCTATATTCCCTCTGTTTTCACCGGACGGAACTGGGTCACTCCATACCTTGAATACAAAGTCGTGGTTACGTGAAATTCGATGTTAGGTACGTAGGAATGAGTGTTTGGTTACTATGCTCTTCTTATTCTCGCTTGGCCCAGATTTTCGTCCTTTGGCAGCTTATTTCATGTACTCAGTGACTGAAAACGACAATACTACGGCTCACCATCCTTTCCACAGCACTTCTTCATGACTAGCACCATATTAGGATGTTAATTTATTGCTACAACTCAGCGTTAATGAAGAGAGGGCAATTTTAGGCCAGGTTAGAGTAAAAGGGGTTTAGTCAAATCGGCCCTCCAGTCAGACTATACCTGGCTATCAATAAAGCTAAAATTAAGGATCAGATTATTAACGTTGTCAAGGTAGAACAAACAGGCCTGACGAATATTTAACTTAGGAAAGACCAAGGACATTAATGGGGTAGAGGTATTGATTATTAACCCATTCACAAACAGATATTTTTCTTGAGCTTAATATATATATATATATATATATATATATATATATATATATATATATATATATATATATATATATATATATATATATATATATATATATATCGCCTGGCAGTGCAAAAAATGTGAAAAACAAAAATCGCCCTTTTGAATTTTCAAGTAAGGTGAACCACAACTAATCATCGGAGTTACGATTGCATTCCGAGGTCCAAGTACCAGTTTTTACGATCCACTGCAGCAAAAAGAATGAAGTGCAAATGAAGTATGAATCTTTGTCCTCAGTGCCCCCTGCAGTGACAGAAAATGAGAAGGGATGTTATTTTTTCTACTAAGGCAGCTCGGCAGGTTTATGACCCACTAGAGAGGGACGCCTTCATGTGGTGGCACTGATTTAACCCGGTGAGGGGACTGCCTGGTTACACAAATGCTCCTCTTCTCCCTATCCCCCAAAAGGAAGATGGTGGACTGCAGGAGAAGGGCAACTTAAGCCTGCAGTTTGGCGGGTTCATATTCAGATAAGCCTGAGGTTGTAATTACTGCTAACGACACAAAGTTAGAATGGATATAATATTTTCTAGTATGGCAACAAGGCAGTTTTACGACACGCTGCGTTAGCTCCTTAAGTACAAGGCCTTTTTAATATTATTCCTGCTAATGGAAAGCCTTGTCTGAGCTGCCCCCTGGAACTGGCTACCGTCGACGATTTTATAAGTGACACATGAAAGACACTGTGAAGTAGTTCCTATGGCGAGTTAAAAAAAAAAAAAAAAATCCTGTCCCAATTCCTTTTAGCTCAGATGATAACTAATAATGACTGGAGTGGACAGCGAATTTGACGAGTAACCAAGAAGACCCATTCCTACCTGAAAACAAAAGCTCATCGAAGTTCATGGTCTAGTTTTGAAGTCGTGAGTCTTCCAGTTCCGTCAGACGAAAGCAAACCAGCTATAGCACTCTCCATGAACTTAGAAGGATTTCGATCTTACGCTTATACTTTCGCTAATGCCAGTTGGTTATACTCAGCTTAATCATAAAGAAGGCAGGTCTCACTTTTATTTTATAGTGGCTACTTCCCAAGGCTCTTTTCTGCAGATCAAGGAGACTACACTGTGATGGCCTAAAACCTGTGTCGTAAGTGAAGAATACGATTTCTTTCATCATTTCCTCTTTTATTTCGAACAGAGCTTTTCTCTGCTGCATGGTAGTCCTTCCCACTATTAACTGCCACCTTCTCCTGGCAGGTTCGATGAGAGGGAGGGGAACCCTTTGTGTTTGCCTTGTCTTTGACTCTACCTACAGCCAGACGCCTTAACCCCGTAAGGGGTGGCTACAAGCAAATCGCCTCCATGTCGCCAGTCCCCTGCCATTTAGCTGCCCTGCCCCCAACTAACACCGCCCCTCTCACACAACAGTTATGCACGATCTACGCTACAACAAACAGCCCCGAAAG
Organism: Coenobita brevimanus; assembly: GCF_032717465.1. NCBI lineage: Eukaryota > Metazoa > Arthropoda > Malacostraca > Decapoda > Coenobitidae > Coenobita > Coenobita brevimanus. The sequence continues at coordinate 44,570,937 of NC_136982.1, read as the reverse complement.
AACCAACGGGTCAGTTGCTGTTTATTTTCCTTTCTGTTCCTCTGTAGAGGGCTGGGTCTCACAGAGATATTTCACTCTGGCATCCATCACCTGATTTCATAGTCAGCTGAAAGAAACCTTTGGCTGTACAAGGTTAAGAGTGAAGTCAGCCACAAATAATTACCCGGGTTACTGCTGAATTTAGAGGGCCAAGTACCTGTTTTATTATCACGTGCAGAAAAAAGAATGAAGTGAAAACGAACTGAGAGTCTTTGTCCTCTGAGTCCCCTGCAGTGACGGGGAATGAGAAGCAGTATAATATTTGACGCAGTGCCGGATCACAGGATTATAACTTTCTGCATAACCCCTACAGTGAAATAACGCCTTTGTTTAGTGCACATTCTTACCCGGACCTTACGACTGACAGCCTCTTTTCTAAGGTGCGCCCCGGCAGAGATGGAAGGTAAGGGAGGGTACAACGTTATGGCGATATTGGAAGGATTTAAGAAACAGACAGGAGGACAGTAAGGTGTAATAAGGAAAATAAACTGCTTAGGAAAAGGTGTAAGGGAGCTTCCTCAACTGACAAGAATACCAGCCTGAGCCTGGTATTATATCTAACTTTATTCCAGCTGACGTTAGACTAATGATAACCTCTTGTCTAATGGTCTGTACACCCACTAAAATAATAATAATAATAATAATAATAATAATCGTTACCACGGGGTGCGATGAATTCTGAAGTTATCCGTAAAAGTGAAGCCTTGTTCATTTAGTACTGGTGATTGTTCAGAATCCTTAGTCCCTGTGTCGTATTGTATCACACCACAAGGGTAAAGAATATTTTTTCTATTGGGTGTACATCGGCGACAGAAAATAATTGGAGGGAACATTCTTTTCCGGGTGGAGGTTTATGGCAGGGAAGGTTGGGAATACTTTCATGTCAGTATACCTTAGCTGGAAATATAAATAAAAAAATTGAGCCTGGTTATACTGTATAGAGCCTGGTTATACTCTAGACATATTTTATTATATCCTCTTTGACAGAAGACTTCGTTAATAAATCTCTCGCTTGCCTCAGCTTATTATTATTATCATCTCTATTTCATTTTGTTATAGTTACCCCCCCCGACGACTGCCACCCCTCCAACATAATTATATTTAACATCTCCTGGTATAAAATTTCTCCAGGCGTGACAGAAAAAAAGAAATAAGATTTTTTTTTTCGTTCTTTTCAATTTTCTTATTTTTTACCATGAAGATTAATGACAAGGTGAGGTGGGAATGATTGATCTCAGTATACCTGTGCTGGAAATAGAAAATATAGCCTGGATACCTGTTTAAGAAAATGGAAATAGAGCCTGGATACCTGCTTTAGAAATAGGGAATAGAGTCTGGATACCTGCTTTAGAAATAGAAAACAGAACGTGATACCTGTTTTAGAAATAGAAACTACGGGGCTGGCTAGCAGTGTCAGAAGCAGAGAAAAAGTACTTGGATATGAGAATCTATTCAGCCGTGACAGTAAATGAAAAACGACGCAAATATATAGTTTTTGTGCAAATTTACGACAAGGTGGGTTGAGAATGCTTTATGTCGGTGTGGCTGTTAGAAGGCAGAACCCGAATAGCTACGTTTGAACAGAAAATAATGCAGAAAGCATAGAGCCTGGATAGCTACGCTGGAACAGAGAATAAAGCAAAGATAAAACAGAGCCGTGATAGCTGGGTTGGGAGATGATGATAGAGTCTGGACAGCAACACTGGAATAGAAAATCGAGAGAAAAAAAAACAGCCTGGACAGCTAAGCGAAAGATATAGAGCCTGGACAGCTACGCAAAAGATATAGAGTCTGGACAGCTAAGCAAAAGATATAGAGCCTGGACAGCTACGCAAAAGATATAGAGTCTGGACAGCTAAGCAAAAGATATGGAGTCTGGACAGCTACGCAAAAGATATAGAGTCTGGGCAGCTAAGCAAAAGATATAGAGCCTCGACATCTGAGCAAAAGATATAGAGTCTGGACAGCTAAGCAAAAGATATGGAGTCTGGACAGCTAAGCAAAAGATATAGAGTCTGGATAGCTAAGCAAAAGATATAGAGTCTGGACAGCTAAGCAAATGATATAGAGCCTGAAGAGCTACGATGGAGATAGAGGATATACTGAGGCGAGCGTGCTGGCTGAAAAGACTTCCCAGTTTACCTCGCATGATATTTTCTTGAGTCATAAAAGGAGAGTTTTGAAGAGGGCCAATTTTACGACGAAGGAGGGGCCGCCTGGAGGGTTATAGAGCACATATAACTCTAATTAAAGAGGGATTGTAGTCTTCTTTGAATTTAGAGTCGTAGGATGTGAAATTGTGTACGTGGGGCCGCGAAATATACAGATTGTTGAGCGGGATAAATGTGAAACGAAAGGACGCTACTCAAGAGGGATGTTATGGGTAAGGAAGTTACGGGAGTGTGTGTGTGTGTGTGTGTGTGTGTGTGTGTGTGTGTGTGTGTGTGTGTGTGTGTGTGTGTGTGTGTGTGTGTGTGTGTGTGTGTGTGTGTGTGTGTGTGTGTGTGTGTGTGTGTGTGTGTGTGCAATAAAGGGGCTGAAACTAGCACTCAACAAACCCCCCCTGCACCCTCATAGTCTTCGCTACCATCATAAAACCACTTCATCGTATTCTGCAGTTCTTCCTTTCACACCAACCATAAATACGCCAATACCTTACACACACACACACACACACACACACACACACACACACACACACACACAAATTCCCTTCATCTTTATATGCGTGTTTAGATTTAATGGTATAAGTTAGCGCAATGAACTCTTTTATTTTCGCTAACACTTTGGGCTACACAGAACCCATCTTCAGCCCGAGACGTTAGAGAAAACAGAGACTTAACCTCTAACCTCTCTCTCTCTCTCTCTCTCTCTCTCTCTCTCTCTCTCTCTCTCTCTCTCTCTCTTTCTCTCTCTCTCTCACCCAACATTTCCACACGGCAATACACACCTTACACTCGTACTCACCAAATTCCTACCCCCTGCACACTTCACCTGTATACTTTTTTCCCCAGAACTGCAAATTACACTTTGCATTTCTCATACGTTATTTTTATCGTTTTAAAAAGAGATTCAGTTTCCACGAGCAACACACAAGAGGACATAAACGTAACATGCATAGAAATCAGCTATACTCTTTTTCCCCAAGCTTGGCCCAAGTTTTCGTCCTTTTGCGGCTAATTTCACGTAGCTCGATTACAGAATATGATTTTAATGGAACTGTGCGCGTTTCCCACGGCACTTCTTCGTGACTAGCATCAAAATCTAGTGCAAATCCATTGATACAAATGAGCATTCAATATGAGGGATGTCAATTTTAGGTCAAGTCTGAGTAAAACGAATATGGTAAAGGAAAGCGGTGTTTGGGACCCTCCTCTGACCACGAGAAGGCGACCCTACGTCATATGTAAAATAAATTAGCAATAAGAGTATGTAGGGAGCCTCCACTGCCCACGAGTGCACTTTAAATATAACTCGTACACAAAAATACTGAGAGACAAAGGGAGCCTCCTCTGCCCACGAGAATGACCCTAAATGTATTAATAATCCGTACGAAAAAATACACAGGTAAGGAGGAGGTGTCAGGGAGCCTCCTCTGGCCACGAGAAAGTGATCCATAATTTAACAAAGGAAGGATCAGACGGAGTGAGTCTATGAACTGGATTAGTTGCTATGGCGACGGTTGGTGGAGGTATTCTGGGAAGGATATTGTTATTATTATTATTATTATTATTATTACTACTGTTGTTATTATTTACACACACCTTCTGTTAAAGAGAAAATCAATGAGTGGTGGACAGGCTATGGTTTGGCTACGTGAAGGTAGGCTAGATTTGGTTAGATTGGAAAGATTAGATTCAGGTGGGTTCTATTTTATTATATTAGGTTAGGTCGGGTTATGTTAGGTGAGGAGAGGTTAGATCGCGCCACACCATATCAGGTCATCAGGTCAAGCAATGGTGAGTTATATCAGGTCACGTTATGCCAGGTAAGGTCAGACCAGCTTGGGGTAGGTTACGTTAGGTCAGACTATACTGGGTCATGTCAAATTAGGTCACTTCTTTATATCACGTCAGATAATTTCACGTGGCTAAAGATCGCGTTCACCCACCATACAAAATTTCACCAGTAATGGGGAATCATCCGGGTCTTCGAAAAAAACTCAAATACGTGGGAAATGAAGCTTGTATTTTGTTCAGAGGGTCACAGGGTTGTCAAGGAGATCCGATTTTCACGGGCCTATCACCAGCGGGTTTCTTTGTGTGCCAAATATGCAGAAAAGTGGAGGACAATTTGATTCAACCTCTCTCTCTCTCTCTCTCTCTCTCTCTCTCTCTCTCTTTTACTTATTCTTCCTGTCAAATCTGGTCTCACTGATGTGTGCTTGGCTCTTATATAAATTGAAATTGTGGGGTAACATGTGAGGAAACAATAGCCCACACACACACACACACACACACACACACACACACACAAGCATTAGCACATTTTCGAAAACTACAAGAGCAAAGAGGCTACTTGTGTGTGTGTGTGTGTGTGTGTGTGCGTGCTAGTTCCACCTTTAAATTATACATAACAATGAGCATTTTCTGTTAATAAAACCTTTGGTATTGCCTTTTTATTATTTTTCCTGTAATCTCAGGCTATATGAGGGCTAACTATGGTATTCTGCATTCACGCCAGGGCTAGAGTGAAGGAATATGATGTTAAGGCCGGTGGGAGAAATATAACGAAGGAGGCTGGACAATGTAAAGGAACTACTGACTATACGTGGGCTAACTATGGTATTGTGTACTCACGGCAAGGGCCAGGGTGAAGGGCTGTGATGTTGGCGTCGGAGGTGCAGGAGTACTGGAGGAGGTGGCAGCGGGACGTGTAGGTCACCCCGTCACTGCCACACATGGGGATGTCACTGTGGCACCCGCTAGGACACTGGCACTGACCCCTGTGGCACTCACCCCCGTAGGGACACGACACTCCCAGGCACTGATCTTCTGTGGGGACAAAGAGAGAGAGGAAGGTTACTACAGGATTATGTTAATTCAGATTAGATTAGATGAATCAGACGACGTTAGAATTCGATAGGATATTGGTACCAACCTCTGTGACACTAATCCTCGTAGGGACATGGTACTCTTAGGCACTGGTCAACAGCTGAGGCGAAGCAAAATGGGCTTAGTATTAAACATTAGGCCAGATATTACGAGTATTAGATCAAATGAAGTCAGATTACGTTAAATTACACTATTCATGGCACTGGGCCCGGTGGCACTCTCCCCTGGGACGCGATACACCGAAGAACTGGGCTATATCTTTAAAAATATATATACATCATTAAAATACAGAGATTAAAGAAAGGACACTTAATAGACAATATTTCCTTCACTAAAAGACGCACCGTCAATGCTGAATAAAAGCGCCTGACGGATACAAGAATAAAATGAGGCTGTTAAAGTGAGGGTCTCTCTCTCTCTCTCTCTCTCTCTCTCTCGACCTTATCTGCCTACCTACCTATCGAGAGAGAGAGAGAGAGAGAGAGAGAGAGCCGAGAAGAAAACACAGATCTAAACTGAAGAAAAATACGGAGACGCCTGAAAGGAGAGCGATTGAAGAGGATGCCACTGGAGGAGGAGGAGGAGGACGAGGAGGAAAGGAAAGACAGAAAGAGGAGGAGAAGGAGGAAAGGAAAGACAGGAGGAGGAGAAGGAGGAGGAGGAAGAGGATCGAGTATGACAGAGGAAGCAGAAGGAAAGAAGGAAGGCACAGAGGGAGTGACGGAAGGAAGGCACAGAGGGAGGAAAGGACGAAAGGCGGTAAGGAAGAAATAGATGAAGGAAGGAAGGAAGGAAAGAGCCAGGGAAGATACAGATGAAGGAAGGCAGGAAGGAAGGACTAAGACGGGGGAGGCGAGAGGGGTGAAGGAGGGAAGGGGGAGTAAGTCTATGCATAATGTCAACAGAGAGGCAGTGTATCCTGGCTCTTGATCTGGTGGACCCGGCCCCTATCAGTTCGCCCCACGCCACCCCCGACCCGAAATGAACACAACGACGAAAACACCCGGCGCGCCCGTGTGGGGAAGGAAAAACAGCTCATGTGAATAAAAGGGAGAGGAAAAAAACATCACATAACCCGTAGGTGAAGGCGGGAAAACAGGGTATCGGTATATAAAGGGACGAATAACCCGCCACGTAACCCGTAGAAAGGGACGCGAAAATAAGCTGTGTGTATAAGAGCAGAAAACATCACTCGATAGATAGACCAACAGACAGACAGACAGATAGACCAACAGACAGACAGATAAAAAAACAGATACGCATATTTCAAGTATGTATGAGTTTGAAAATATTCCACACGTAAGCACCCACCTTTACCCTTTTGAGACGCGCAAGAAATATCTCACATATATTCCATGTAAATCGCACATATCGGTTCGAAAATGCTCAGAATAAACTGTAAATAATCTAAATAAAAGGACAAGCATATAACCCATATATAAATCGTTTAGGTTATACAGTCCTATTCCCGGAAAGAAGGATGGTAGACTGTAAAGAATGGACAGCTTCAGCCTGCAATTTGCCGTGTACGTGCGTGCGTGCATGTGCTCGCGTATGTGGGCCTACGTTCGTGTATGTGCGTGCGTTTCTGTACGTGTGCGTGTGAAGGCAAGGTTGGGTGGGTCTAAACATTGCAGCAATACGTGCCACAAGGGTGCAGTGACCGCCAGGCAACTGCACGTGATAGTGAGGTGAATGTGTGCGCCAGGAAATGATGCTGCCCCTCTGCCTTTGTGCCCCAGACTTGAAACCAATACCCCGCCTAACCAGCACTTGTTTTCTGCAAGATGGACAAGGCAAGGAGAGTTGTAGACTCTTCAAAAAGAAAACTTAGTCATGCGAGGAAAATCATACTTATAATTTTCAGGGAAGAGGTTTACCATATTCTTCTTGTTGGCGTCCTATAAATTCATCAAACTTAAGAAAGGCCTCTCATTAGCCCCGTCGACGAAGCTGAATGGGGGTTGTGTATTTACCCGTGTCTTGTCTGTGTACAAGATCTCAAAAACTTGTAATCGAAATTCAATGAAATCTGGTGGACAGGTAGACAGTGCATCAAGGAAACGTTGCATAGATTTTGAGGAGAATCTGGATGCGGATGCAGAAATTATTTTAAAAACTTATTGGCACAGAGGAGGTATGAGATCTTTGGACTGTAACAGGGTAGACTATGACTTATAAAATAGAGAAAGACGTAATCGGATTGTAGGTTTTAATAGCACTACATTTTCCAAGCATCCCCACTCCCACGTGTCAACGGTGCCAATACACTCTTCATAATTATCCCCATCCTCATTACTTACCCCAATTGCACCTCATCTAAAATCCGATAAGTGCCGGCAAACACACCCAGGCCTGTACCAACCTTTTACGCGATAGGAAATTAAAAGCACTGAGCGAAACACACACACACACACACACACACACACACACACACACACACACACACACACACACACACACACACACACACACATCAAAGTATTCCATGCTTTAAGGCTTTTCTCCACCCATTAACGCTAGAATTATGTGCACAGTAATAAGTTGTATAAAGAGCAACATTTAATCACACACAGAGCTGGGAAATCTAATAGACCAACTGTGACATCGTTCTAACCAAATCAATCAGGCGTTATCCACTACTGTCGGTGATGTATCGTTACTGTTATTATCACTGAGCCAGGTGGTCAAAATCGATGGTCATTATTTTAGTACGAAATGTATCTGTGAGTGTCTGCCTGTGTCGAAAACTCAAATCTCAGAAAGTATTGTAGAAGGAAAAGTTATTAGTAAAAGTAGTTTAGAGGCACAACTTAAGTTTACATGTCACTCAACCAGCATTGGGAGTCATTCTGGATGGATACATAATAGTCAAGTTTTCATCTAAGCATTATTACAGTCTACCTGGCTCACAGATGATGGGTAATCTTGTTATTGTTATTATTATTATTATTATTATTATTATTATTGTTACTAATACTTCTACTATTATTATTATTACCAACTTCAGATAAGTTAACTCCTCACAGTAAGACTTTTCGAATTAGTGGGGTTAGATACAGCCTTCATTACCTCCGCTTCCAGGGGCCTGAAGTTTGAGCTACGTGAAATAAACTATAGATGGACGAAAATCTGAGCCAGTTTAAGAGAACCATAACTCCAACAGCGTCTCTGATTAAAAGTGTGTTACCTGTCTTCTTCTAGCTTCACCTGTCTTCTTCTAGTTTCTGACAGACGATTCTAGTGTTCTTAAGATGTTCAATACGACAGCATCTTAATCTCAGAGCATTCCTTATTCTCGCTATGTCCAGCAGTTTATATTTCCTCTGTTCCTGCTACATCCAAAGACAAAATCCATTAAAATCAATTATAAACATTGGGCCATTTCCCATCCAAAACTCGTCACGATTCTGTCACACAATTTCCGAGGTCCAATTATTATTGTTTATTAATTTATCTTTTTTGGCACTTTTATCCTTTTCTTCTACATCCAAAGACAAAATTTATCATGAATACTCCCCCTCCCCTCTCTCTCTCTCTCTCTCTCTCTCTCTCTCTCTCTCTCTCTCTCTCTCGCAAATATTGATCCTCCTCCTACTCCACCACACACTCGCCACGGATCACTCAGTCACACGTTTGAGAATAGAGCGCCAAACCCCGACGGATCACAGTCAATATTTATTCCACCTCCTCCTGAACGCTGCCTCAACACCCGCCATCTCTATATATTTTTCACCGGAGACCTGCAGCGTCTCCGTCAGGGTAAACAAACACCCTCAGCCCCCCACGTGTGAAAGGGACAGGAACGAAATTTGGTCTCTGTGTCTCCGTTTTTGCCTTCGTCTCCTTTCAACCACTACTTCCACACACATACACTCACACATTTCTTCCTGCCACTACTCACACACTCTTCTCCCAGCCACTCTTCTCCGTCCACCCTCTCTCTCTGGCATCCGATAAATCTCCACACCCCATAAAGACATTCTGAGCCGTCCCGACAACACACGATATTAAAGACACCTACATATGGATCTGTATACGTATCAGCTCCTCACTGCAAAAATACCATAAATCTATAAAATAAAGCCATAATTCACCTATACAATAATACACCTATACAACATACCATACACTTATAGAGATACACAGATACGCCACACTCCAATATGCATAGGTATTGAAAAACAAGAGAAGGGTCAGTGTTTGGAAAATTGTGAAAATCTTCTTTTATTTCAGTCCTATTTGCTTTTCATTCCTCTCTCTCTCTCTCTCTCTCTCTCTCTCTCTCTCTCTCTCTCTCTCCATGACTAATTTCCTTTCTCTTTCCTAAATCTTATTTCCTTTCCCTATTCCCTGTCATCCCAATCCCCCTTCACTTCTTCCTTTTCTCTCACATTCTTCCTCCTCCCGTCTCTTCTTCCCCCTTCCGCTTCTGTTCTTTCTCCCCTCTTTTCTTTGCTTTCTTCCATTTCTCTTCCCTCTCCTTCTCTAGTTCTTCTCTTTCTCTCTCCTCCTTCCAGTCTCTCTATTTTCTTCCATTTCCCCTTCACTTTCACGTCTCTCTTCTCCTTTATATTTCATTTTTTCTCCCTTCTTCAGCTTCCTTTCTCCTCCCTTTTTTCAATTTTTCTTTCCTCTTCACATTCACTTCTCTGCCATTTCCCTCCCTCACTTCCTCCCTAACTCTCCCCTCTCCTCCTCCCTTTCTCTCTCCTCTCCCTCCTTCCTTCCTCTTCCCTTCCTTTTCCTCCTCCTCCCTTCCTTCCTTCTTCATGCTTCTCTAGTCTTCTTCCTCCCCTCTCCTATTAGCTTCCTCTCCAATAATCATATCTTACATCTCTTTCTCTTCCGTGTTGTGCTCTCTCTCTCTCTCTCTCTCTCTCTCTCTCTCTCTCTCTGCCACCCTTTGTACTGCTGTCACTCTTTCTTAACATCCCCCCTCACCTCGTCTCTCACTCTCTCTCTCTCTCTCTCTCTCTCTCCTTGCATCCGTCCACAGTTATTCCTTCCTTTACATATTTATTACATTATCTCAGTTCCCTTATTTATAATGTTTTTTCTCGTTCTTCAAGACTCTCTTTATTCTTCTCTCTCTCTCTCTCTCTCTCTCTCTCTCTCTCTCTCTCTCTCTCACACACACACACACACACACACACACACACACACAGAGCAACCCCACCCACCTTATTTATCCCCACACGCCCTCATACGCACACACATACATATGCAGACAGTCATGTGTACGTTCTCATAGTCATACACACTGCTCACACTCCACCTTGAAAAACATGATACCCGCAAACATGCAAACACTGAAGCACACACACACACACACACACACACACACACACACACACACACACACACACACACACACACACATACATACACACAAACAAATACATCATACATACACACAAACACATACCGGTACATACCAACACATGCATTCACACACACACACACACACACACACACACACACACACACACACACACACACACACACACACACACCGTTTATCGAAAAAGCCATAACTGTAAACTATTTCTGACAAAACACAAAAACTTTACGTATAAACTGATATGTATTTTATGAGATACTGAGAGAATAAATTTCGTCACCCACTACTACCAATTCCTTTGAAAATATACGAAGGATTTGGGGAATTTAGTGCGTTCATATTTCCTATAGTTCGTTCTCTCTAACTTGGCAAAAAATTTCGTTCGTTTGCGCCCCTATTTCCCGATGCTCAAGGGATGAATTTGATAGTACTAAGGTCCCCGCATCGTATCCACAGCACTTCTTCGTGACTAACAGCATGTTCTAGGGTTAATCTCCTGTTATAGCTCAGCATTCAAGACGGATGACACTTCTACGCCTAGTGTGTGTGTGTGTGTGTGTGTGTGTGTGTGTGTGTGTGTGTGTGTGTGTGTGTGTGTGTGTGAGCTTAATTCTAGGGTAGTCCACACATAGCACTCCCATTACCCCGGGCCATTTACTCATCTGCTACTCCCACCGCCACACCCGCGCCCACACCAGCACACTGAGCCATCCCGCAACGCAAAATACCGAGTTTCTTGTGTAGCGCTTATTTACGAACCAGCCCGTATTTTCCTCGCAGAAATCAGTACTGGAACAATAACAAATAAGGAACAGTAAAATCAGCACATCTCACAAGGGAAGCATCCAGACATTCCCCCAAAATACGATAGGCAGCCACGGATTTCCTTCCTGATTTATCTGCATATGAATAGTACAACGTTGTGTGTATTTGCATAATAGTATGGTACTGTGCAGGGAAAGGCAGCACACACACACACACACACACACACACACACACACACACACACACACACAGCACATGTAGAGAGGAAAATAATTGTTGGGAATGAGGGAAAACTGTCAGTCTGAGGTATGTAATGACCAGAGGGGGAAGCAAACTATCTATTAATGTATCTATCAATCTATGTTCAGTCAGACACCTTAATCCTGGGAGGGGTAGCCAGAAACAAAACGTCTCCATGTCATCCTGTCCTCTGCCATCAAGCTGCCCTATCTCCAACTTACTCCAGGGGGAAAATTGCTTGTTGCTGTTGTGGTCTAAGGTTCATTTAAAAGGTGAACCCGGTGGACTGCAGGATGAAGGGGGATACAGATATACAGACAAAGAAGTACATAAACAATGAGATTTTTCAGTTATATACCACTGAACATAAAAATAAATAAATAAATAAAACTCGATTCTCCAGTGTGGGTGACATTAGCGTAATTACATTTATCTTTAGCATTTTTTATTTTTTATGATAAAGTGTGTGGAGGTATCACGTGAGGGGGCCCAGGTAGGCACGTCATAATTGCACCTGTTGGCCACGTATTCATAAAAGATCTTAACTATGGCTGCTTTGTTTTCATCCGATGGTACTGGGCCACTCTCACAACCTGAATACTACGTCGTGATTACATATTCGATGAGCCTTACCTATAATTAGGAATGAGTCTCCTTGGTCACTAGTCAAATTTGTCCTACTTGGCCATAAATTGAACAGAGAGGGTAATAAATGTTTGTCAGGAAAAGACATAGTATGGTTTTAATGACAAGAATTCATAAATAATCTTACTCTACCTCCAATTCACCTCTCCCCTCTCTTATATACCTCTCTACCTCATTCCTCCATCCTGTCTCCCCTTCCCATTCCCTCCTTCCCTCCACCGCACTCACGTATACCCTCCTAGTCAGTTTCTCATCCCAGCAAAATCAAGATGGTTATATTCAGCTGAGAGAGTCATTGCAGGCTGAGTGTTTTCCTCCTCTTCCTCTTCCTCCTTCTCCTCCTCCTCCTCCTTCTCCTCCTCTCCTACTACTACTACTACTATTACTACCAGTACCACTGCTAATACTACAACTACAACTACATCCTGGTTAGTCTAGGAAATCACTCGTCCTGAAGGGGTTAACGATTACTTTGCACACCATGCCATGTGAGGCGGTAGTGTGACAGGTGAAATTGTAGGTGATTAGACAGGTAAGCGAGATTCATTCATAATCCCTCTCTCTCTCTCTCTCTCTCTCTCTCTCTCTCTCTCTCTCTCTCTCTCTCTCTCTCTCTCTTCCATGTGGTAGTGCGACACGTGTTATGGTAATCAGACTGGAGGGTCAGATTAACTCTCTCTCTCTCTCTCTCTCTCTCTCTCTCACACACACACACACACACACAGACACAGACACAGACACACACACACACACACACACACACACACACACACACACACACACACACACACACACACACGTACCACCTCCCCCGACAACTCACCACACCACCACCACCTCACTCACCACTCGTGCCCTGTCATCACCTCAACTCTTCAACACGAAGTCATGTCATATCACACACACACACACACACACACACACACACACACACACACACACACACACACACACACGTTCACCAACCATTCCTACACACCACACCACTATTATTACGCTCACTTTCGCACTCTCTGACCTTACTCTCCTACTATAACTGCCATCACAACATTAACCCACACAACCACCATCACCACACTAACACACAACCACCACCACACTAACATCCACAACCACCACCACAACCACATTAACACACAACCCCTTAACACATCTCTAATTTAAATAGGCGATGTGTGTGTGTGTGTGTGTGTGTGTGTGTGTGTGTGTGTGTGTGTGTGTGTGTGTGTGTGTGTGTTTTCATTCTTGCTATCTCCAGACGATTTTATTTTTATTTATTTATCTAGTTATTTTTTTACTGGAAGGGTTAGATTCATCCTCCGTTATCCTCCTTCAGTAACAGAGGTGGTGCTGGAGAGAGACGCCTTCGTGGGGTGGCATAGCTAGGTCGCTCAACTGCCTGGCTACACAAATGTCCCTCAGCTACTTCCCCATCACCCAAAAGGAGAATGGTGAATCGAAGGGGGAGATCGATTTAAGTCTGCAGTCTACCGGGTTCACGTTTCATATGAACCTAGGGCTGCTGCTACTACAACTACTACTACTACCACCACCACCTCCACCACCACTACTGCTACTACTACTACTTTTACCATCATCACCATCACCACCACCACCACCACGACCACCATCACCAGCAATGCTATTACTACTACTGCTACTACTACTACTACTACTACTACTACTACTACTACTGCCACCACCACCACCACCACTACTACTGCTACTACTACCACCACCACCACCACTACCACCATGAAACGTTCTTCCTAAGCTGAATAAAATCGTCTGGGATGGAAAAACACGTCATCGTACTGAAGGGGTTTAACGACCACCCTAACAACCACCACCACCACACACCCTAATCACCCTAAATCAACTACATCTCTAATAATTCTTACATCCACACATCGAACAACTTCACTGCCCTCAAATTAGCGTCAAATTTTCATACACACACACACACACACACACACACACACACACACACACACACACACACACACACATCACCATCCCCTATCACCATCCTACCAACACAACCACTACCAGCAGATTGTAACTAGAATCACCCTTGTTATCATCACCATTATCACCATAATCATCATCACTACTTGCACCGCACCCACGAATCACCACCACCATCACTCCTATTGCTACCATCATCAATATCACCACTACTTGCAATCAGTAATTTCCACCACCAACACCCCTACCACCATCATTATCACCATGCACTACTACGACTACCACTATCCTCACAACTACCAATGCTACTCCTCTACCGTCACCACTACCACTACCTGCACTAACCACCACCACCACCATCACCAACACTACTACCTCCACCATCATCACCAACACTACCACCACCACCACCATCATCAATACAACCACCACCATCACAAACACTACTACTACCACCACCACCACCATCACCACAACCACCACCACCACCATCACCAACACTACTACCACCACCAATATGGAACACTGTCTCCCTCCTGATGGTTACCACAAACACTGCACATTCCCTACCATCACCATCATCTCATAAAGACGTCTTTTCTGATGTACGAGTAAATAAATCGTAGAAAAATAAACTCAAACCACATCCAAGGGTAAAGGTTAACATCAAAGCCAAAATCATCACTATCACCACTACTCTGCACATACCCTGACCTCATCATCTTTCCCATATCACCACCACCACATCACATCATCTAAACTCATCATCGTTCCACACCACTACTACCACATGCTCACCACATTACATCACCACCATCATCACACTACCACATAATGTACACTCATCATCAATCCAAACCACTATCACAAACCCCACTACAATCACCACCACCTTCCACCACCACCACCCCACTACAATCACCACCTTCCACCACAACAAACCCACCACAATCACCACCTTCCACCACCACCATCCCACTACAATCACCACCTTCCACCACCACAAACCCACTACAATCACCACCTTCCATCACCACAATCCCACCAGTCACCACTACAATCCTCACCACAATCACCACCACCAAAGGGCCCCGTAGCGTGGCCACCCTTGCTACAAAAACGCACGATTTGTCACGGGCGCCCCTGTAATAGTCTGCTTATGTCTTGGGTCAATAAGAGGCCCGCTTCAGGCAGGGGGTTTGGCGGGGGAGGGGGTTGGTGGGGTTGTGGGGGGGGCTTGGCGGGGGAGGGGGGGTTGGTGGGGTTGTGTAGGGCGTTTGGTGGGATGGTGAATGGGGTTGTGGAGGGGGAGGTGGAGGGGTTTTGCAAGGGGTCGAGAATCTTGGTTAATTGTAATGCAAGAGGAATGCTGAGGGAGGGGTGAAATGCTCCAGTCCTGGTAATTTGACCCTCCAACGTGATGATATGTCTTCACCCCCCCCCTCCCTCCCTCTCTCTCTCTCTCTCTCTCTTTGTTCGTGCTACCATTCAGACAGTGCTATTTGAACAGGGGAAACTTCTCTTCGAAAAATGGGAGTGAAGTGTGTGTGTGTGTGTGTGTGTGTGTGTGTGTGTGTGTGTGTGTGTGTGTGTGTGTGTGTGTGTGTGTGTGTGTGTGTGTGTGTGTGTGTGTGTGTGTGTGTGTGTGTGTGTGTGTGTGTGTGCGTGCGTGCGTGCGTGCGTGCGTGCGTGCGTGTGTGTGTGTGTGTGTGTGTGTGTGTGTGTGTGTGTGTGTGTGTGTGTGTGTGTGTGTGTGTGTGTACCAAGAGGTGATGGTAAGCCACATGTCTGCCATGACACAGGTGTTTGGTGTGTGCATCCAGGTAATCACAGAGTGCCGGATATTCATGAAACCCCGCCATACGTGTTCCAGGTGTGTGTGTGTGTGTGTGTGTGTGTGTGTGTGTGTGTGTGTGTGTGTGTGTGTGTGTGTGTGTGTGTCAATATACGCTTCCGTGTTCAACTAATCCTCCAACACGCCAACACAAGGCCCCTCCTCCACACCCATCACCCACTAAGCACTAATACTAACCGACCGTCCTGTCATATGCTAAGGATATCTCAGTTACGATGCGGTGTTCATTCCTTAACCCCTTCAGCACGAGGACTAACACCCCTCACCCATCACCCACTGGGCACTAATACCCACTAGTTGGTCTGCCCTCACGTGACGGAGATCCCAAACCCTTTCAGCTCAGTTGAAGGCCAAGGGTAGTTAGACTGGAGGGTTGATTTGACTAGTAACCAAGGAGCCTCATTCCCACCTCATAACTAAGGCACATGGAATTTCACGCAACTACGACTTACCATTCAAGGTGCGAGATTGGCCCAGTTCCTTCAGGTGAAAATACACAGGCTATAGTTACTGTGAGTTTCATATGCTAAGAATATCTCATTTACAACCCGAATGACTGACTGACTGAATGATTGACTGACTGACTGACTGACTGTTGATTGATTACATTAAAAAGAACATGGCGGCGTACAAGAGTAAGAGCAGAACAAGGATAAAACACACACACACACACACACACACACACACACACACACACACACACACACACACACACACATACAGACCAATACACACACACTTAACAATACAAAAGAAGTCAAAACAGCCAACTTATTAAAATCTAAGGAGTCTTTAACCCCTTTCAGTAGATTTATTTTCCCCGATTCCAGACGATTTTATTCAGTTTATTAAAAAGACTTCTAGAAAGAGGGAAGGAAGAGGGGGTTGAGCAAAGTCTAAAATAGCCCTTTCACTGCGAGACCTATTTATATTTTATTTCTACAGCCTTCCAGCGATTTTATTCAGCACAGGAGTTACTCACTATAGTTCATTCATTCTGACTTGGCGAAAAGTTTCCTTGCCTTGTAGCCTATTTCTCGTAGCTCAGTGTCAGGCAATACTATGGCTCTACATCCTTTCCATAGCACTTCTTCGTGACTAGCACCAAATTCCAGTGTTCAGTCTAGTGCTACAACTCAGCATTCAAGATGGAGAGATGTCAATTTTACGCTTACTTAAAGTGAAGAAAGTACAGATAAATAAAACAGTCGTGGTAACAGTAATAAGATAAACTAATGAATAAATAAATAAATAAAATAAGTAAGGATTAAAACACAACAAAATAGCATGTTTGTTTAGAAGGCAAGAAGCATGAACAACAAAAACATCACTGTGTTTATCGTAACGTCTGCTTCTGCTTGTACGTGTCGGCATTTGTGGTTGCATGACTCTGTGTGTGTGTGTGTGTGTGTGTGTGTGTGTGTGTGTGTGTGTGTGTGTGTGTGTGTGTGTGTGTGTGTAATTACAAGTGCGTGAGAATGTGCCAATGAATGTGTGTAGCGTGTGTGTGTGTATGTGGGGCTTATAAGTGTGTGGGTATGTGGGTATGTACGCCTGTGTGCGTGAGAGAGAGAGAGAGAGAGAGAGAGAGAGAGAGAGAGAGGGGAGGGGGGCTTTACTCCCTTTTGGCATGAAGTCCATCCTGAAGTCTGTCATTACCAGCACAGAACAAGACCCTCTCCATCCCCTCCCCCTGGCTCCCCTCCCCTCCCTTTCTCCCTCCCTTTCCCTCACCCCATCTCCCTCCCCTTGCCTCACCCCTTTAGATCCTTCCTCCTTTAGACTGAGATTTCCATAAGACTTCTATAATTCTATTCCCTGTTCTCTCTAACTTGGCCTAAAATTACCATCTCTTCATTCCGAATACTGAGAAGCAAAAACAGGTTAACACTAAGATATCATGTTGAGAGAGAGAGAGAGAGAGAGAGAGAGAGAGAGAGAGAGAGAGAGAAACTACCTCAGTCTATTTCTACCAGCACTGCACTCATCCCTCTATCCCTCCTCCTTCCTCTCCCTTCCTACCCCTACCCTCTCTCTCTCTGCCTACACCCACACTCTCACCCACGCTCACATACCATCTCAATCCCTTCCCCTTTAAGTCTAAGATATCCTTAGGTCACGTGCAGTCCTCTGTCCGTAGTTAGAATAAAGCAAAATAAATCCACAGCCTCTTATTACCCCCACTTGGTCCAACTACCCACCCCACCTCCACTCTCCCCCTACTTCTCCCCACTCCCTTCCCCCTCCCTATTAGTCATCCCTACTCCCTTCCCTTCTCCCAGTACACTCCGCCTCCCACACATGCTCCTGACCTTCCCCCTTCACAATAAAACACATTCCTAAGCCTGGCAATATCCTCTGTCGATACCTACAATAAACAAGAACACGAAAATGAAAATAACGTAGAAAATGCAGTACCTTATTATTATTATCGGCACTGAATTCTCCCGCCTCCCTCCCTCTCTCCACACTCTGGCCTTTGGTTCCTTCTTCCTGAAAAATAAATCAACCCTCCCCCTCCTTCATACATCCATATCCTTTTTAATCCCTTCAGTCGGTGATGTCCTTAACCCTCTCAATCTAGTGCTTTATTTTTTTCTTCTTGTGCTATCCCAGACGATTTTATTTGCTATATATGAGGCTTTCCGACCTTAAGGGGTAAATAAAATAGGCTTACTTTGGTCCCTTCACGTCTAAAGATCGTTCCTTTGCTGCGTAAAATCATCTAACAATTGCCTGCCTAAAATCTAAAAACTCACCATTATGAAAGGGTTAATCTAGCAAAACTGTCTCTCACTGGATAGATAGGACCCCCTCTTAAATATAAATAAACAAAATAAATCGTCAACAGTGGGAAGAGTTTTAACTAGGATTACTTACGGTCAATGTTAACTTTTCCTGAATAACTAAATTACTACCGGTACTTCAGTTATACACATACACTTTCCCCTACATTGTCTCCTCTTCGCTATCCCTTCTACACTCTCTCCCACACACTTTAAGCTCTCCATTCCCTCGTCCACATTCTCTTTCATTCTGTCTCTAATCTCAACACTCTCCTACTCAGTCTCTCATCTCTACACTCTCTCCTACTCAGTCTCTTCTCCCCATTTTTGCTATGCGTTCCCTTCTCTCCACTCTCCTCCCCCTCTAACTCTCACTCACTCACTTTAGCTACAATAACTTACAGCCAAAGTTACAGCCCCTTGACTAACTCTCTCTCTCTCTCTCTCTCTCTCTCTCTCTCTCTCTCTCTCTCTCTCTCTCAAACGCACCTTCTTATACACAATAATTTAAAGCCAATATTACAGCTTCGTGAAAGGCAGAAGGAAGCTAACAAAACTCGCGTCCTCTCTTTCTTCTTTAACTCTCTCTCTCTCTCTCTTAACCACAATAACTTACGGCCAATATTACTGTTCCGTGAAAAGGCAAGGCGGGCCACAAACTCTCCCTAAAAACCCAGCCCTTCCTCACGCACAGTCCCAAGCCAAACCCAGATCAAGGGAACCAACTCTCCTGATTACACTCTCCTTGTCTCTGTTATTACGCAAATTGGTTCTTTTCTAAAAAATGGTTCGCCCCCGCCCCCCACCAGTCTAAGTGCGTGACCCCTATAATGGGTTTCTTGAATAAGTGTGCGTCTTGTCCTATTACCACAGCGAGTCTTACAGGGTATGGGGGTAAAATCTTAGGCATGGTTTTTAAGATTATCGTGTTGCTAAAATGCGATGCTTTCATGACAGGTGTTCAAGCAGTGGCGTTCGTGTATGAAGATTCAGTGGATGAGTTGGAGGATGAGGATGATGATGATGATGTGGATGTGGATGATGATGATGATGATGATGTGGATGATGATGATGATGAGGAGGAGGAGGAGACGGAAGAGGAGGATGATAATGGTGATAAGGAGGAAGAAGATGAGGATGAGTAGGTGCTGTGTTGTGCTGAATGGTGTGTGTGTGTGTGTGTGTGTGTGTGTGTGTGTGTGTGTGTGTGTGTGTGTGTGTGTGTGTGTGTGTGTGTGTGTGTGTATTTTCTTCTGTTTCCGATAACAGGTACAGACTCAACGGTTCCCTTCAACGTGTCATATGTCACTGTTTCGACACTAATACCCACCAATCATACCGTAGACATGCAAGGACCGCCACAATCATGACCGGTGTGATGGTATTAAGAGGTGGTATTTTTACGAGAGGCCATACCCTTTTCACTCTAACTTGGCATAAAAACTGACATCTCTCCGTTTTGAATACTGATTTTTTACGGGAGATTAACACCTGAGTATGATGCTAGTCACGAAGAAGTGCGATGGAGAGGAGGTAGAGCCATAGCACCATCTTTTTCTGCCATGGAGCTACGTGAAATAAACTGCAGTGACTGACTCAATGAGATGTAATATAACGCAATAAAGTAACGCGGTAACGAGACGACATAACACAGCACTGCCTCCATCCCTCCCTCAAGCACTAAAAATACCTGGGTAACGAAGGTACGAAATAGCTTTGTACTGTTCTACTGACATTCTTCCTTCTTTTAATGTATACGACTAAGGGCATAGGCTAAGCAATCCGTTCCCTGAGGCACTGTTAGGTCTTTCTTCTTCTTCTTCTCTCTGGACCTTATCTTACCCCATCCTTAGGTGGGGAATGAGGAAAAGAGGTGTGGATGATGAAGATGATGGTGGTGGTGGTGGTGGTGGTGGTGGCGGTAGTGGTGGTGATGATGATGATGATGATGATAATGAAGACGATGATGATGATGATGATGATGATGATGATGATAATGACGATGATGATGATGATGCAAAACAAATCACTGACAGACAGGTACCAAGGAGAATACAGACAGGTACCAAGGAGAATACAGCTGCAGGGGGCGATACAGCAAGAATTCTCCTCTTTCGCTAAAACCAAACGGGTACGGTGGTGTTGGAGGGGGGCGCCTTCACGTGGTGGCACTGACAGAACCGGGCGGATCTGAGTCCAAGCATACGAACTTCCTTCACCTTCCTCCCTATCCCCCGTAAAGATGTTGGTGGACTGCAGGAGAAAGGGGACATAAGCCAGCAGTCCACCGGGTTCAAGGTCATGAGGCTGGGATTACAGGGTGGGATTACATGCTGGGATTATAGGGTGGGATTACATGCTGGGATTATAGGGTGGGATTACATGCTGGGATTACATGTTAGGATTACAGGGTGGGATTACAGGCTGAGAATATAGGGTGGGATTACAGGCTGAGATTACAGGGTGGGATTACAGGCTGGGAATACAGGGTGAGATTATATGTTGGGATTACAGGCTGGGAAAACAAGCTGGGATTACAACAACAACAATTATGGCGAGTTACGTAGCACTAAACATCGGAAGGCAATTGTTCCGTAATATGAAATCCGGAGTGCTAATCCTCCCCTGCTCTTTTTTCACCAAGTTATGCTCGCGTGGGATTACATGCAACACAAACTTAACCACGCCGCTTTAAAGGTGCGTTGTTGCGTTGAGGAGCGTACAGAGGCGTGGACGAGCGAAGAGGGTAGACTTTACGAAATGAAGAAGTCAGACTAATCCTTCCTAATCCCTTTACTTATTTTTCTATTTTTTTCCTGCTAGCTCCTGACGATTTTATTCAGCTGCGGGTCAAAATTTTCGAACGGGGGGGGGGGGAGGTTGATAGAGAAGTGACAGACAAAACCATGAGAAACAATAAAAGTGACAAACGATAATTTCAGAAAAATAATGATCGAGGTGATGGGGTGCTGAAATATTCGTCTTCCTGCTGAATAAAAGGAGATAAGAAGGAAAATGAGAGGAAAGGAAAAAAGGAAGGAAGGAAAAGGGAAGGAAGGAAGGAAAAAAGGGAGGGAAGGAAAAAAGGGAAATGAAAAGAGTAGCAAGGAAAAGAAGAGGGAAGAAAAAAAAGGAAAAAAGGAATGAAAAAAGGAAAAAGGAGAGGGGAAAAAACTGAAGTAACTTGTCCCTGATGCATGAAATGGCCAAGCAAATCACCTTGAGTTACCAGAAATAATAATAAAAAAAAAAGAACTATGTCAATCTGTCCCTATTGCATAAAAAAAAGGTCAAGAAATAAACTGAATAAAAATCATCTAGAGTAAGCCAGAATAGAAAATGGACTGCAGGAATAGACACAAGGTGGGACTCCCGTAATCTGGCCGTGTTGCATGAAACGAAGCAACAGCGAGTGTCTTCTGATGTGACTTATTTATGCCGGTCTAATGTCTCCTAATTACGGGGCCAGGGAGCATTCTTAACCGAGCACTGTGTTCACCTGGGTATAATTAAAGGCTGTGGGATTAGTTGGTAATGAGAGGTACTGTGGTTAAACCCGTACTCGTGGTTGTGCCGACAGTCTGACAGGAGTGCAAGTGGACATTCACACGGCACTTACAACGAGACTGGATTTGTTTTTATACAGACGGTGGAGTTAGTTTTTATTTTCTCGTAAGACCGTTTTAGGGTTGACTAGTTTTGCAAATAAAGTTCTGAGAATCCCGGTTATATTTTGTCTCCGAGATGTGGACGAAAGAAGGGGAACTCTGTAGCTTGGGGACTGTTGCGTGTCTGCCGTAATGGGAGAGGGATGCAGGCAAGAAGCACTTAACTGCAAAAACCACTGAAAATATGATAATGAGAGAGAGAGAGAGAGAGAGAGAGAGAGAGAGAGAGAGAGAGAAACATGTGACAGAAAGCCTTTGCCTCCAGCCTGTTCTTCCGAGAGTGCCATATACGGTGACCTACCTCCGCCACACACACACACACACACACACACACACACGAACACAAAAAGCAGACTCCACACAGCAGGGAATATGGCCAAGTGTGGAGGGCTATAGAGAACGCGGAGTCGGTTCAGCACACCCAGCTTCTGAGTATGTAATTTCGCTAAGGACGTGATGTGATCTTTCAAGGACAAATCATGAGAAAACAAAACGCCGAAGACTGAGAGAAGCCGAAGGACTGTGTTGGAGAAAATAAAGAGACGTGGAGATAAAAGATGGATGAATTAAGCTTCCGCTGGCATTAAAATCAACTACTTTTCCTTTGATATGTTAAACGCCACATGTAACAAAGCAACATCCTGTGATTCTGCAGTGGTTCTTGCTACGGATGTTTTGAGATGAGGTCGGAGAAGTTAAGGGTGGAGTCATCAGTGTAGTAGTGCGTTGGTTATAACTTTGGAGGTCACTGATGAAGAGGCAGAAGAGATGGTGAAAGGACAGAACCCAGGGAAACACCATTAACGATAGCTTGATAGGATGAACAAAGACCGTCTACAACACCTATACTCCGACCAGAAATGAACGTAAATAATAATAATAATAATAATAATAATAATAGGACATTTCGATACTAAAATTTCGCACCAAACTCAGTCGAAACCTCAATACTAGAGGTGTCACCGAATTCCCGGAAAGGAAGACGACCATGTACCAGTGTCTGAAAGGAAGGTAAGAAGATCGCTCACAGAACTCACACAGACGAGCAGAAAGAAGGTTACGAGGGGAAGGGTGCCTGGAAATCTTCTGGGAATTCAGGATATTAAGGTAACTTTTTAAAATTAATAACAAAAACTTTAGAAATTTTCATATGTCGCAAGAGGCAGGTTGCAGAAATGATATACCCGTTGATTCGATTTGAGAATTTTGATCAAGGTACACAAGACTGGCAGCTAAATTACGTAACTGCTCCATCCACAGAAAGTCTAATCTTGGGGCAGCGAAATTATAAATTTCTGATCCACTATGTAAATCACCCTCTTCATATATGGATAATGTACCAGAAAGAGTGAAATGCTGTACAGAGATTTAAGTGACGAAAATGTGAGACTGGAAGAGACTGGATGCAAAATAAATAAATAAATAAACAGAGAGCCTGATAAATGGGATGTATCTAGGCAGGGAAATGGTGAGACTTGTGAGTGCTAACTAATTCCCCTAAGCAAAGAGTAAAGTTATTTTCATTTATAATCAAGCTACTTAACACACACACACACACACACACACACACACACACACACACACACACACACACTACCAAGACCCAAGAGTGATAAACTGCTGACCCAAGCGCTAAATCGTCTCCCATAATACTTAGGCAAAGAGTAAGTGAATTACATACAGATTTAAGTGACGCAAATTTGGCATCGATATAGCCCCGTCACACACACACACACACACACACACACACACACACACACACACACACACACACACACACACACACACACGCAACTCGCCCATTCATCCCTGACCCACCAATTACCCAAGTCCCCCCGCAAATTTAAGGCGAGTGGGCCCCTTCGTGTCAGACACCCATTAAAAACGAGGCAATGGGCCGCGGTAAACATAATGGGCAGCGATACGGACAGTGACACTGGTCGACAAATAATGTGGGTTCTAATTTTTGTCAGCGAAATATTCCCCTCTACTACGATGCTCTTTCTATTCTCTTTTTGGTTCTTACAAGGCGATTTTATTTCGACAAGGATGAAGCTCTGAAGTCGGACAGATAAAAATGATCGTGTTTATGAAAGACGTAGAGAGAGACTTAAAAACACACATAAAACAGTTAGATATGTACCGATAAAGACCGGAGCTAAGAAGGAACCTATGTGTGTTGCCGCTGTGTACCGAGTACAGTGAAGCAGCTGCGATGCCCACCCAGGAGCCAATCCTCTTTATATTTCTTAGCACCTCGCCATTGGGATGGACCCTGGTTCGACCCTGGAGAGGCACTATCTGCCACAAGAGGACGTCAGTTCCCTACACGGTGTATGTATTGTACTGTACCTGTAGGACGGCCCCAAAGAAACAGTTGCTTACCTGTGGTCGACAGGTCTACTCGACCACACAGATTAAGTTAACCTGTAGCAGCATCACCCGACAAAGACAGATAATGAGCGAGTTGTGCGGATGGATAACAAATGTAGGTGTGTGTGTGTGTGTGTGTGTGTGTGTGTGTGTGTGTGTGTGTGTGAGAGAGAGAGAGAGAGAGAGAGAGAGAGAGAGAGAGAGAGAGAGAGAGAGAGAGAGAGAGAGAGAGATGCTACAAGGTTTATAATTAGTCTGTACGGTATGTGAGAGATGATGTTAAGGGGAAAGGCAGGGAATTATGCTGATTAGCTCCGGTAGGGTGAGTTGAGGGCTGCAGGGAAGATAATGTAGTCATCGTTATCATCACTACAATCATCACGACGACCATCACCACCACTACCATCATCATCATTTTTATCGCTATAATCACGACGACCATCACCATCATCATCATCATCATTATAATCAACACAACCATCACCATCATCACTATCATCATCAGTACTTATCTTCATCACCCTCATCACGACCATCATCATCATCATCATCACTATCATCATCACCAACGCATTTCTTCATTACCCTTATCACGGCCATAATCACCATCATCATCATCATCACCCTCAGCATCACTATCATCACCAACACTTTCACCAATCATCATCACCATCCTAACAACCATTAACATCATCAATAACCACCACCATCACCACCACCATCATCATCATCATCTCCCACTAAAACAGGATATGAAAAGGATTTAGAAATAGGGAAGGGAAGCACACCAATACAAAATCTATTGTCTTTTTTTTTTTCATATTCCTTCGTTCTGTATTCCTCTCTTTTGTGATGTATTTATTCATACATTTTTCTTTTACTCTGATGCTTTTATTTATCGTTATGCATACAGAGAGTTGTGTGTGTGTGTGTGTGTGTGTGTGTGTGTGTGTGTGTGTGTGTGTGTGTGTGTGTGAGAGAGAGAGAGAGAGAGAGAGAGAGAGAGAATCAGAGTCCCCTGTTCCTGAAGTCCTCTCTTCTATTTACATATTTACTCATGAAATATATATATATTTTTTACTTGCGTTTCTTATGCACCTTCATTCCAATCAGAGAGTCATTTTCTTTCTTTTCCTCTCTCACTTTCTCTCTCTCTTTCTTTTTCGCGTTTTAATGCTTCTGCTTCTGAATTCTACTCGTTATTTCCCTGTCTTTTACCCATTTAGTTTTTTTATAATAATTTTCTATATTCATGCAGCCCTTCTGGATATGGCGAGCGGTTTTCTTTTCCTCTCCGTTCATTTTCATATTCCTTCCTCCAAAATTCCTCTATTTACATTTTTACACGGGAATTATCTTTACTCATTTTTTTTATATTTATGTATCGTTTTTGCATATTGAGCTTTCCTGTTCTCTCTCTCTCTCTCTTTTTTCTCTCTCTCTCCTTTTTTCATTTCGAGGTCCCGGTCATTTCAAGTTTCCGTTCCTCCATTCTTCTTTAAATGGACAGTTCTACTCATGAATTATTTTTCTTACTCAAAAATATTCCGTATTTAAGTGACATTCAGGTATCTACGGATTTTTTATTCTCTTTTTCTGATTCCGTATTCCAGTTTTTCCATTCCTTTCCTCACATATTTCTGAATTAATTTTGTACTTATTTATGTATCGTTTCTGCATATATCGCCTGATTTCCTTATTATTTCCTTATTATTTTTCCTTTATTTCCTTACTGATTTTCCTTCCTTATTTCTGAATTAATTTTGTACTTATTTATGTATCGTTTCTGCATATATCGCCTGTTTTCGTTATTATTTCGGCCGATGTGGTCTCGATACGGCTGTGCTCAACGTAAACAGGGAAGCATTATCGAGAAGTGATTCGGGGAGAGGTGTGTGTGTGTGTGTGTGTGTGTGTGTGTGTGTGTGTGTGTGTGTGTGTGTGTGTGTGTGTGTGTGTGTGTGTGTGTGTGTGTGTGTGTGTATTTTTTTCATATTTTTCCGGCTGAGGTGCCCCGGATAACCCTGCCCAAAACGTAAACAGCAGGGCGTTATTGGGAAGTGATTTGGGTAGAGGCTGTGTGTGTCGTGGCAGTCTCTCTCTCTCTCTCTCTCTCTCTCTCTCTCTCTCTCTCTCTCTCAAATATTCGAATAACTTAATAGGATAAAATTCTGATTAACCTATTTTATTACAAGCATGATTTTTTTCATTAAGTTTTTATCTCTACATTTTAATCGGCCTGGGAGATATGAACTATGTATTAGAGAGAGAGAGAGAGAAATAAGACTCCCAGCATTATGCAGGTAGGTAGGCAGGTGGGAGGGTAGGTAGGTCGTAGGTAGGTAGGTAGCAGGAGAGGAGAGGCAAGAAAACTAGGCAATTTCCCGCAAAAGTCATTATAATATTTTCCTTGCAAATTGACACACAAGTAATTGGCTGGGAATTACAATACACTTCCGCCTCTGACTCACGAAAAACGGAACTGATATTGCGTTTTCGTATAACCCCTTCAGCGCGAGGACGTTATGTTGATTTACGCTGATACTCTGTTTTCATTAGGGTTCTCTCTCTCTCTCTCTCTCTCTCTCTCTCTCCTGGGCTTGACTCCCGTGTTCATGGTACGCTACCTAGGCTAGTGTTTCCTTCCCTACTCCATCCCCCCCTTATTTCTACTCTCCCTCCCTCTCTCTCCACCTGTCTCCCTTCCCTTCATCCTCCTCTCCCTACCACTCTCCACCTCTTCCCCCTCTCCCTCTCTCTTCCCCTCCCCTCCATCCACCAGTCATTCTCCCATCACCTCTCACCCCCTCCTTCCCCCCACCCCACTCAACTCCCCCCTCTATGTAAATGCCAGTTAATATCCCTCTCCTCTTCCCCCATCTTCTCTCTCTCTCTCTCTCTCTCTCTCTCTCTCTCTCCTAATGTTCGCCAGACGTCACCAACCTTACACAACACTTTAAAATGCTAACACAATTTTGAGAGAGAGAGAGAGAGAGAGAGAGAGAGAGAGAGAGAGATCAAGTGTGAGTGAACTGTAACTCTCTGTCCACCTGTCCCTTTGTCTGTTGATCTGTCTGTCTGCCTGTCCGCTTGTCTCTCTCTCTGCCTGTCCGTCTGTCTGTTGTGATGAAGATGAATGTTGAACGATTACATTTCTTGTGTACAATAATCTATCTGTCTATCCGTCTATTTATCTATTTGTCTGTCTGTCTGTGTGTCTGTCTGTTTCATGTACTAAGGTCTCTTGATTTGTCTGTCTGTCTCTGTCTGTCTCATAAGGTCTGTTAAACGTCTGTCTGTTTGTGTCTGTTTCATAAGGTCTGTCTGTCTGTCTGTCTGTCTGTACGGATGAGGTGTCTGTCTAACGAGAAGAACTGTTATACCTGTTTTGTGTATACGGTGACAGTAATATTTTTTTCTTAATCTATCCTATCACCTGAATAGATAAAAAAATAGACTTGAGAGGGCGTCTAATGCTCCTTCATCGGGGGGACATAACAATAGCGATTCACTTTACGGTCGACATTACAAGCTTAAGTTACGGGCATATCGCACTTACGGGACTGATTAGGGAATATGTTTTTGACCCGATGGCATGCCTGTTAGTTAATGAATCTTTGTTGTTGTTGTTGTTATGGTAGTAGTAGTAGTAGCTGTAGTAGTAGTAGTAGTAGTAGTAGTAGTAGTAGTAGAAGTAGTGTTTTTGTTGTGACGTGAACCCGGTGGACCGCAGGCTGAAAAATGCCTTCCTCCTGCTGTCTACCATTCTCCTTTTGGGGGACAGGGAGAAAATTGAGGGAGGTTTAAAAGGGCAGTTCCACGACGCGGTTATATCGGTGCCACCACGTGAAGGCGTCCCTCTCCAGAAGTTAGGAAAAACTCTCTCTCTCTCCCTCTCTCTCTCTCTCCTGCACTAGCCTAGGGAACAAAACCCTACATCATAATAGAGCCACTTAAGGATGGCCCTAGACTTAATTAGCAGACTTAAGTGGCTGATAATATAATGGTTAAGACGCGGCTCAATGGGGAGCGTTATGGTCATTAGTTCGTTTACATCATCACCATCATCATCATTATCACCATCATCCTTATACCCATCGTCAATACATTCGTCATCATCATTATCTTCACCATAACTTTCATTATCATCATCACCATCATCATAATTACCATCATCTTTACGTGCATCATCATTACCTTCACCATTACTTTCATTACCATCATCACCATCATCTTCACTTTTATCAACACTATCATCATCATCATCTTCATCATTATCATTATCATCATCACCATCATCCTTATTGTCATCATCATAATTGCCATCATCATCATTATCTTCACTAATTTCATTACCATCATCACCATCATCTTCACTTTTATCAACATCATCATCATCATCATCATCGTCATCATCATCACCATTATCTTCATCAGCTTTCCCACTATCACTCCTAACCCCAACTCACGTACCATCACCACCACAACCATCATCATCATCACCATCAACCACAATCCCACCACAAATGAAGTCGAATCCAGACACAAGCACAGGAAAAACAGCCTAAAAGTGACAGTCGCAATTTTCAAGTCTAACTCTATTCTGTTAATTTTTTTCCCAGTCGTCGCTGCGTTTTACAAGACCTTCAGCGACACATGGAAGAACGACATACTATAAAAAAAAATTCTGTGACATTTTTATAGCCATGAAAAAAGGACGTGATCTCAAGCCTCTTATTTTAACTAGAAAACAAGATAATTTTTTTACCCTCACCTTCCTGTTCTCCCCTAGACGCGGCCGCTGCCCCCTCCGACGCCACATCTGTAAAAGTAAAATTAGAGTTATTATTATTATTATTATTATCATCATTATTATTATTATTATTATTATCATTTAGGAAAGTGGTACATGGACGCTCGCAACGATAGAAGTAGGATTTATTAGTATCTTATCTACTCTAATACCACATCTTCAAGTCAATATGAGTAAAATTAAGAATTCTCAGTACTTTACCCACCCTAGCATTACCGTCCACTGTGGCGCTAGACCTTTTTCACTGGTGGAGAGTGACAGTCCATGTTAATCTCTCCCCATAATGGCCTAGTACGAAACAGGAAGGTGTGCCATTAAGAAAAGCAATGAATGTCAAGTGGAGAGGGACGCCTTCAAGTGGTGGCACCGATACAAACAAACGGGTGCACTGCCTGATTATACAAATGTCCCTCAACTACTTCCCTATCCCTGCAAAAGAAGGATGACCGTGGACTGCAGGAGGGGGGGAAATTAAGCCTGCAGTCCACCGGGTTCACGTTTCATATGAGCCTGGGACCAACACAGTAACAAAATATATATGAGTCAGGGTACGAAAAATACTTAGCACATGAGAGAACACACTACCAAGCATCCCATTTTAATCATCACGGTGCCTCGCAAGCTAAGATCACATTTGCAGCCTGAAATTTAATCAAGAGTTGGAGAGGATTAGATTATGCACCAAAACTGACATTAAAGAAGTTGTGTTTGTTTTGAAATTACGATGATGAAATTAAGTTACTGAAATGTTTTTATCCAATATGTATGAATCAGGGTGTGAGATATTTGTCTGAAATCTCTCTCTCTCTCTCTCTCTCTCTCTCTAGTTTCGCAGAGCCAGCCTTTAAATCATGCAGTCAATCCCTTCGCCAGTAATAAAAACACCGAGTTCTTTTTCCTGTTATTCTCTCTGTCTCTCCCTCGTCTACTCTCTCTCTCTCTCTCTCTCTCTCTCTCCCTCTCTCTCTCTATTCCTTTATGCTACAGTCATTAAATCATCCCACTAATTAATTGCCTAACATTAAAAGAAACACAAATCCTCATATCTGTCTTCTCTCTCTCTCTCTCTCTCTCTCTCTCTCTCGCGTCCTCAGTGCAGGAAGGGCAATCCGGCTGGAATGAATGGCGAGACGAAAAATTTCACTGGTGGGACCGGAATAGAGACATGGGAAGCTGTGTGACGCCATTTGTTGCGCGCAGGGACAATTCTGGGTCTCAGAGAACGGACTGCTTATTCTATTATGCTCACAATCCGATACCAAAGGAAAACAAGAAAGCATCAACGACGAGAAACACAATCCATCTCTCTCTCTCTCTCTCAGGATCTACATCATGCATTTCATCCTTCATTCAATAGTCTTTAAAAATATTCCTCTCTCTCTCTCTCTCCATCCATCACCGCCCTTCTCTTGTCCCCACTCTAGTCTCACCTTTCAACAGCATCCCTTTGGCACCCTCCAGCCGCGCGCGCGCGCGCGCACGCACACACACACACACACACACACACACACACACACACACACACACACACACACACACTCTCTCTCTCTCTCTCTCTCTCTCTCTATGCAAAACATACGGACACGTACATATACTGTACATAAAAAAAATACTCTCCATGCCTGTCTGTCTGTCTGTCTGTGTATCTTTGTTTGTCTGTCTGTCTGTCTCAAACATCGTCCCTCTGGCCACCCTCCAGCCTCCAATCTTAGCCTTCCATTTCACCAACAGAGAGGACGGCAGGGACATGATTGCTACACCACAGAGACCTCCCCCTCCCCCTGGATCCGCCCCTCACCCCCTCACCCTTAGATCCACCCCTCAGACCCCCCTACCCTCTAGATCCGCCCCTCAGACCTCCCTTACTCCCCCATGGATCCGCCCCTTAGACCCCCCTACCCTCTAGATCCGCCCCTCAGACCTCCCTTACTCCCCCATGGATCCGCTCCTTTCAGACGTCCTTTCCTCAGAGATCCGCCCCTCATACCCCCTCCCCCTTAGATCCGCCCCTCATACCCCCTCCCCCTTAGATCCGTCGCTCATACCTCCTCCCCCTTAGATCCGTCGCTCATACCCCCTCCCCCTTAAATCCGCCTCTCAGATCCCTTCTCCGCATCTTCCTCGGTCTCCCTCCACCCCTTCCCCAACTCATCCGGTTACCTGTTTCCCCCACCTCTCTATCTACCTGTCTCCCTCCTCGGCCACTCTTCACCTCCCCCTCCCTCCTCCCCACCATTAATCTCCCTCACATCTCCACCCGAACGCTAGTCAGTCGCTGCCTTATTGTGGGCATTAAAGTTCTTCACATCATTATTATTATTATTATTATTATTACTATTACTACTACTACTACTACTACTATTATCATTATCATCATTATTATTTTTCTAGGAACGTCCAAACGCTTTTATTCAGCTTAGGGAAGACCTCGACGTGAAGGGGGTTAGAGGTGTTTGGTGTTGGGATCGGTTCTGCATACCATAAGGCCTCGTGAGATGGCCAAAGTTGGAAAGAGTTTGCCATGGAGGAGGAGGAAAAAACATGGTAATACAGATTTTGCTTCCGTGTGTGTGTGTGTGTGTGTGTGTGTGTGTGTGTGTGTGTGTGTGTGTGTGTGTGTGTGTGTGTGTGTGTGTGTGTGTGTGTGTGTGTGTGTGTGTGTGAGAGAGAGAGAGAGAGAGAGAGAGGGGGGGATTTCGTGGTTGTGGCGTGAGGTTGTGTGGTGTATGGTGCATCAGTGACGGTGTGGTATGGTTGTGTACTGGGGTTCTGTGGTGAATCATTGTGGTGGTGGTGGTGGGGGTAGTAAGGTGGATGTTTGTGGTGGATAGCAATGGTGATGGCGGTCAGAGTGTGTTGGTGGTGTGTGGTTGTGTGGTGGAAATGCTGTGGTGAATTGCTGGGGTGGTGGTGGTAGTGTGTGGTGGATCGTTGTGGTAGTAATTAGTTGTGTGGTGGATGGTAGTGGTAGGGTGTGGAGGTAACGTGAGGCACTGTGGTGGACATTGCGTGGTGGAGGGCAGTTGTGGTATAGTTTGTAGTCGTGTGGTGTGGGTATTATGCCCGGCTAATGGATAATATGTGGTTATTTAGCTGTATACCCGTGTGTAGGTGTAGCAACGAGGTGGTCAGTGCTTGGGTGGTGGCGGGGGATTGAGTCGTGTGGGGATAATTACTTGCAGGGGATGGTTGACGGACGAGGGGTAATACGTGAGGAAATAGACGGTGATTGGGTCCTGGGGTGATAGATATGGCTGGCTGTTGTTGTTGTTGGTGGTGGTGGTGGTGCTTTTATTATTGTTGTTGTAGCTGCTGTTGTTGTTGCTGATGTAACAGGTGAGTAAACATATACATCGCGTGTGAGTGATCTCCCATGCCTAGGTAGGAAAAGAGGTCTGGATGATGATGATGATGATGATGATGATGATGATGATGATGATGGTGATGATGATGGCGATGATGATGGCGATGATGATGATGATGAAAAGTATTCTCAATTCGACTATATTAAAATTTCTCATGCGTGCCAATCCCAGTAGTAGTAATAGTTGTAGCCCCAGATTCATTTGTAACCGTGAACCCCGTGGACTGAAAGGCTGAAACTGCCCCTTGGCATCCTCAATTTGTGGGATGAGGAGAAATTAAGGGACATTTGGATAGCCGGCGGCCCACTTATATCGGTGCCACCACGCGCAGGGGCTCTCAAGTCCAGACAATTACAGTAAAACTTCAGCAGCCTGGCGTGTCGACAACCACTCACGTCACTTCCGGTACAAGGAAATGTCTGGAGTAACCCTAAGAAACTCGTAATAATCCAACTAAATATAAGCGTCCTCGCACATGACCTCACTTCACCCACCATCGTTTGTTAGGTCCAGCCAGTACAACCACGAAACTATACTCATTTTACCCTAACTTGGCCCAGAATTTCAACCTTTTGCAGCTACTTTTACAGGTCGACAGAAGAATTGGACAATGATACCTCTCTGGGTCCTTCCCATAGCACTTCTTCATGACTAGCATCACATTTTAGTGCCACTCCACTGCTACAACTGAGCATTCAAGATACATGTCAATTTTAGGCCAAGACAGAGTGAGAGTGGTATAGTTACAATCTCAAGACTACAGTGCATTTGCTCCTTCCAGACCAAGATGCCTATCCCCTTTCATCTTAGTTTATGACCAAGTGTAGTCAGATTGAAAGATAAATTTGGCTAGTAACCAAGGAGACTCATTCCATCCTCACAATTACGGCTCATTAAAAATCTGCGACCACTACATAATATTTAAGTTCGGCGGTGACCCAGTTCCATCATATGACAACAAGCCAGTTATAAATACGACCTTGGAAGTAGTTGCAATAGAATATTAGAAGTAGCTACAACCTTGCACGTAGTTATAACATTAGTAGTTACAACCTTGGAAGGCGTTACACTATAAATAGTTATAATCTCGGAAATAGTCACAATATCAGTAGCAATCGCAACCTTGGAAATAGTTACAATATTGGAAGTAGTTACAACCTTGGAAGTAGCTACAACAATAAACGTAGTTAGAGGCAGAACCTGAATCGAGCCCACAGTCTATGAAAACTTACAAGCAGGTGCCACAGGTGAAGGGTATAATCAAAACACATTCCCGCCAGCATGCGTGTGAACACCACCTATTTCGAAACACTCACATGCTCACCTTTGTACCACCTTTTTTTCTTTTAATCAATTATGCTCCATTTTTTAAAGTAACTCATGCTCTATTTTTTTAGCCCGAGGCCCAACAGTGCTCTTGTGCGAAGTACATAGCGTTACACACCTTCGCATGGCTCTGTTTTGGCATTAACACCCATCGTCCAAACTGAATTCGTCCTACGGCAGTCTAATCACCATCACTAACGTATCACCACCACCCACCACCACCACCACTACTACCACCAAAAACACCATTATCACCACACCACCACCACCACCATCATCATCACACCATCATCCTGAATCTGTCCACTGCAAGACACAGGCCCCTCGAATCTTTGTCCAATCTGACCTATGAGATCCAATCACAAATATCCAAACCATTCCACGCCATGGCCAGGGACCAAACTCTCATCTTTTCGGTCACAGTCAGTCAGATTGGAGGGCTGATTTGACTAGTAACCAACGAAACTACTATCGCACTACGAAAGTTCTTCAAATTTCATGCAACCACAACTTAGCATTCAAGGTGTTAGAGTGGACCGGTTCCGCTAGGTGAAAACAGCTATTGTTCACACGTCCTGTCCCTCTGAATGATTTGGTAGTGGTGGGTAGCTTTGTTGTGATAATCTGTTTCAGTGGATGGTTGTCAGAAGCGGTGCAACAGGTGACTAACTGCCTTCCGTGCCCGTACTTAATCACCTGTGTTGTTCAGGTGAGTGGTCCGGTGCTGGTGGGGGGACTAAGTTGATATGTGGGGGTAATCTGCTCTTTCTTCATATAAAAATATTGATGACCTCTCTCCACATATAAACAGTAGGGAAAAGGGTATATGAGAGTGAGTGTGAAGGGGTTAGGAGGCGTGGTAGGTCAAGAAAGAGGTAGGTACTCGTAGATGTGATAAAAGTGTGTGAGAATGAGAGATGTGGACATAATCTGACCTCTCCATACACACACACAGTGGTGAAAGGGGTACATGAGAGCTAGTTATAAGGTGGGAGGAAGCATGGCAGGCCAAGAAAGGGGTGGACAGATGTGGTAAACGAGTGTGTGAGAGAAAGAGGCTGACGGGGATAGGAACTGACAAGGGATCGAGATGGGTAGATGAATTTTATACGGACAGCGTGTCAAAGGTTTCGCATCCCCTTTCTTTAAATTGATCGAAATGACTGTGGGATTGGTAAGTTATGAAGCAGTGTGTGGAAAGGTGTATATATAAATTGGAGTCAGGATTCCAGGGGCCTGAATGGTGAATGAATGGGTGTGTGGCCCATTTTATTAGGCATGCTGTTATTAGCTGACCCACTATCATATTCTTTAATTTTTGGACCCTACCTCTCCCCAACTGCAAGTGGGAAACAGAGGCGAGATACGATGACTGATGATGATGATGATGATGATGATGATGATGATGATGATGATGATGATGATGAGGAGGAGGAGGAGGAGGCTTATGATGATGATGACGACGAGAAGGAGGCTTATAATGATGAAGAAGATGATGATGATGATGGCGATGATGATGATGACGATGATGATGATGCTCAGGATGGATGGCAGTCAGTTGTCGTGTTTACAGCCACTAATTCACCTGTATTGTCGCGGTGAATGGCTTGGTGGTTGGGTAAATGAGTCGCTGCATTGCCGTAATTTGCTGAAGTGGATGGTTGTCCGTCATATGTCGATACCGGCGCAACAGGTGGGTAAATAAGAGTGCCAGGTGCGTGAGAGAGAGTGCTGATTCACCCGTGTTTCCTGGTGTGGAGTGCTGATTTATCCGTATTTCCTGGTGTATAAAGTGCTGATTCACCCGTATTTCCTGGTGTATGAAGTGCTGATTCACCCGTATTTCCTGGTGTATAAAGTGCTGATACACCCGTATCTCCTGGTGTATATAGTGCTGATTCTCCCGTATTTCCTGGTGTGGAGTGCTAATTCACCCGTATTTCCTGGTGTATAGAGTGCTGATTCCCCCGTATTTCCTAGCTCGTGGTGATTGGTGATTTAGTGCTGACATCCGTATTTCCTGGTGAATGATCCGGTGGTGATGGAAGGTCCCGTAACACCCGTTCCTTAGCGATTTATTCTATTACACCTCAGCAGTCCCTTTCTCCTAAGTCACAACTCATTATTCTCTCGTAAGGTGTCTACATAAAAACAATATAAGTGGCATAGTATACAATGTTAAGGTGGTCTAGGGAAAATAAAACCGTCTTGAGATAAACCTAACCCCTTCAATGTGCTAAATCCCCCCCTAAGAGAAAAACCGTCTGGATATATACGTGAAAATATATATAATAAAATGGGTCACTGCAATCACGGGGTCATAGGCCAGAAATACTGCAAAATCAATGGGGTTAATTGGGAAGGAGATTCAAGTGTTAATCATGGACATAATTGGCATGGAGTTATAAGTGGTTGTGATGGGTGGGAGGGTGGGGAGGTAGGCAGGGTAGGTGGGTGGGGGGAATGGTAGGAAAGGTAGGCGGGTGGGTGGGTGGGAAGGCAGGCTGGGTGGGTGGAAAAGGTAGGAAGGGGGAAAGAGAAGTAGACAGGGTGGGTAGAAAAGTGAGCAGAGTTGGTGGGAAGATAAGCAGGGTTGTTGGGAAGGCTGACAGAGTGGGTGGGAAGGGTGGGAGGGTGAGTTGGTGGTTGGGAAGGGTGGGAAGGTAAGCAGGGTGGGTGGGTAAGGGGGTAGGATAGGCAGGCATGTCTGAAATAAAGGCTACGGCTCGTGGCCTGGGAAAAACACATTATTTTTAGGAAGGTCTTTTATAACGCCAGCAATACTCACTCTCTCTCTCTCTCTCCATCACCGTTTTCCCTCCTTTCCCTCCCCTCCATCCCTTTCACTGTAGAGAGAGAGAGACAGACAGACAGCCTTTGACAGGACTTGGAGCAAAAAAATTAGGTCTATTGTCATCCTTATTGAAGACGTGAGCGTGTTTCTTTTTCTTTATCATTGTTTTTTATTATTCACGATAAGAGCTACAGCGACGGAAGATTTGAAAATATCCTTAATTTCTTTCGTACGATACAAAGCTTTAAAATATTCTAAACTTTTTTCGTTAGTAAGAGGCATTCAGAATATTCTCATCTCTTTAGTAAGGAGATTCAAAGGGATTCATACTCTTTTAGTAGGACTGAAACCTTTAAAACATTCTGAAATTTTATGGAGTGATATAAGCTCATCAACGCCTAGGGATTATACTTCATTCATTTTAACTTGGCCCAGATTTTCATTCTTTTGCAGCTTATTTCACGTAGCTCAGTGGCAGGAAAAGACAATACAGTGGCTCTAAATCCATTCTGTAGCACTTTTTCGTGACTCGTATCATATTCTGGTGTTAATCTATTACTTACAACTCAGCATTCAAGATGGAGGGATGGGAATTTTAGGCCAGGACAGAGTGAACAGAATATAGTTATAAACTCAGGCCTAACGCGCACCGATTCGAATTCAAGACCTAGGTGGGCACTTTAGAATCTGACAAGCATCTTAAATGTTAATATGTTACTATGTTGGTATTTTTTTTTATGCAAAGAAGAAGGAACCAAAGGCCAGAAACCCACAAGATTGCTCCCTCCAAGAAAAAATTAATACAACAGAAAGCCAAAATCAGAGAGGCAATTACAGTACCCATGGGACTGAGTTGTAGTGAAAGGGTTGCGGGTCACTCAAAGAGCTGACCTTGTGTTTTTTAACGGGTCAAAGGTCAAGGTCACATAGCAAGGTTAACTTCCTTTTGATTCTATTATGACCTTATTTGTCGGAAGGGTTGAGGGTCAGGCAGGAACAAAGGGAGCAAAAGGGATTCCGTTTTCAGAAGAGTCAGCCAAAGGTCAAGGTATAAGTTTTTCAGCATTTGTTGTGTTTGCCTGAACTAGTTGTGCCTCTAGGAGAAAATAGGGAGTCGAGGAGGAGGAGGAGGAGGAGGAGGAGGAGGAGGAGGAGGAATTCCGCCATGGACATGGATTGACTTCCTACGACTAAACTATTTTTTACTATTATAGCCTAGCCTCGGGCCCCTATGTTCCTGAAGGGGGTAATATGGGATCCTCTCTATCTCTGTCTGTCTGTCTGTCTGTCTCTCTCTCTCTCTCTCTCTCTCCATTAATCAACATCATAAGGCCAGATTAGTCTACTACAAAAGTGCTCCATTCATCCGACATCTTAAAATGACATTTCTTTTTCATAGTAATCTTCTAAGTGCTATGACGTTTGTTCCCTTTCCTTCCCTCCCCTTCCTTTTCCTACTTTACCCACCTTTCCCTTCCCTTCTGTTTCTTTTCCTTTCCTACCCTACTTACCCCAACCCCACCCTACCTTACCTTACCCAACTCAACCCTACCCTACACACCCTTCCTTTCCCTTCCCTTCTTTCTTTTACCTTCTCACACATCCACTCTACTCCCATCCTACATTCTCATTCCCCTCCCCTCCCCTCCCTACCCTTTCTATCCCTGTTCTCTCCCCTCCACTCCCTCCTCAACCCTTCCTTTTCTAGCACGAATGAAAACACTGAATTATACCTTGAAGTACTAAAACAAAATTCTGTATCCTCTCACAGCTAAAAGTCTTGAACACCAAAGTACCATTTCTCTATCTCTTAAGTTCTCGAGGCAAATGAACAGGTTACCATCGTGCTATTTCAGACACAACGTGGCTTTCAGTCTAGTATCCTTCTCTTCCCCTTCCTTTCCTTCTCTTCCCTTCCCTCCCTTCCCCTCCCCTTCCTTTCGTTTCTCCACTCTGTCCTGCCCTTCCCTTCCTTTCTCTACCCTGGTGTACATTTCCCTTCCCCTTCCTTTTCTGTCCCCTTCCTTTTCATTCATACTTCACCTTAACCTTCCCTTACCCTCAATTTCCTACCTAATTCTCCCCAT
The DNA here is from genome assembly GCF_032717465.1 of Coenobita brevimanus. NCBI lineage: Eukaryota > Metazoa > Arthropoda > Malacostraca > Decapoda > Coenobitidae > Coenobita > Coenobita brevimanus. The sequence goes on along the minus strand of NC_136982.1, from coordinate 44,531,815 downwards.
CTCTTCCTTTATCCTTTCCTTCCTTCCATTTCTTTTTCCTTCCCTTTCCTTCC
>NC_136982.1:44391762-44529262 GCF_032717465.1 Coenobita brevimanus | reverse complement strand
ACTTCTCCATCAACCACATTTCCACTTATATCTGTCAGTCTTACCCAACTCCTTCCCCCTCCGTACCCCTAGTCCCTTACGATACTTCCTCGCCCTCTCTCTTCCCCCCTCCCCACCGCCCACTCCTTTCCCTCTCTCATCGTTTACTCCTCCCTCTCTCTCTCTCTCTCTCTCTCTCTCTCTCTCGCTCCCCACACACACAATACCTCCTTCGTATCACATGCCCGATCTCCCCATCATCCCAACCAATTTCCCTTCATCTCGACTCCATTCCCTCATTCCTTCTTAATCCCTTTAGCTTCCCTTCGCCCCCCCCTCCTCCTCTCCCCTCACACCTCCTGTAGCCTTCCCCTTCCCTTCCCCTTTCCCCTCTCACCCCCTGTAGCCTTCCCCTCTCCCCTTCCCCTCAGCCACATAATGTCTCTTGCAGTACCACCGCCCCTCGCACAAATTCTCTCTTACTCTTGCCCCCCTTCTCCATCCCCCCCTTTTCTTGCTCCCCCTTTTCCCTTTTCCTTTCCCCTCACCTCCCCACTCCCACTGACTCCTTCTCTTCCTCTCACCCTCCTCTCCTTCCCCTCACTCCCCAAACCTTCCCCTCCTTTCATCTTGTTGTCCTCCCTTCTCGCTCACCCTACCTCTTCGGCCCTTCCTCTCAATTCTTCTGGTTTCCCCTCAGTTCCTTCCCTTCTTTTCCCCTCACTTTAATTCACCGTCCCTGGGTCATAACTACTTTCCCTTCACTCACACCTTTCCCCTCGTCTCCTACCACCTTCCCCGGTTCCCCTCTTTCCCTAGTTCCCTCAACGTCCATGCTTCCCCCCACTCCCACTCCTGCCTCACATTCCCTTCTCAGTCTCCAGCCTTCCCAAGAGTCTCCCCTCACTTGCCTTTTCCCCTCATTCCCCTCTCTTCTCCACACCACCACCCACATAACGCATCTTCCACTCATTTCTCTTCAGGTGCATATACTCGTACCCCAGTCCCCCTCCGCTAATCTTGCCCCACTCTTTTTCCTTCACCTCCCCTCTCTTCCCCTCACTTCCCACTCCTTTCCCTCTTCTCCCCTCTCCATCCACTAACGCCTCCTTTGCATTACCCAACCCAGCGTCCAGACTCACAAGCCCGCGGTACTGGGGAGTAAACTTTATGATAATGCTCACAAAATCCCGCCCTGTAACAAGCTGTGTGAACCAAGGCCCCCCGTGCTACACCCATCCACACAGCAAGGATAAACTGCGTACACACTGCTATGTAAACTATGGAGGGTATACACACTGCTATATAAACTGTAGAAGGTATACACACTGCTATATACATTGTGGAAGGTATACACACTGCTATGTAAACTGTGGATGGTCTACACACTGCTATATAAACTGTAGAAGGTATACACACTGCTTTATAAACTGTAGAAGGTATACACACTGCTCTGTAAACTGCGGAGGATATACAAACTGTTATATAAACTTGTGCTGTTAAAGATGTATTGATAAAGTAATGCAGTATACTCTATACTTAACACAGCATGAAAAAACACATACACACTACTATACAAACTGCATACACACACACACACACACACACACACACACACACACACACACACACACACACACACACACACACACGCACACGCACGCACACACACACACACACACACACACACACACACACACAAAACCTCCCTCCTAAAACCGAGAATGCAATCCCACCACTCAACCGAGCAACAGCAGTGCAATAATGGCATAAACAATAACACTTGGGCAATATTCACCAGCTTTCAACACTACTCGACCTTTCCGCGTAAACCTCCTACACTCTCGACATTTTAGTGTGTGTTAAAATATTCATAATGATATCGAAAGTTCAACGACGATAAGAGGCAATACACCGTTACAAATTGCTGTGTGTGTGTGTGTGTGTGTGTGTGTGTGTGTGTGTGTTAATGTACCACAACAACCCAGCATGCAAGATGGAAAGATGGCAATTTTGGGCCAAGTTAGAGTGAAAAGAGTAACGTACTATTTTTATCACGGGAAAAAAAAAAAATCAAATTAACAAGAACTGAACAAGATTTTTTTTAGAGGATGAAGAGGAGGGAAAAAATAAATAAATAAATATAAAAAAGCTTCCATACTCCAGATTACAGGTGTCCTCCATTTATTAAGACACAGGTAAAGAAGAAACACCTGGCCCATAGAGTACTGCATTATATATTTTTCCGTGAAGGGGTTGATGGTGTGGGATTTAGCAGTGGTCTTATCGCTGGGGCTATCTGAACTACGTGTAAAGTTTGAAAGGGTTGTACTACACACACACGCGCACACACACACACACACACACACACACACACACACACTCGTACACATATACACACATACCCGCATATACATACATACACACACTCGTACACACATACATACATACATACAGAGAGAGAGAGAGAGAGAGAGAGAGTGAGGCGGAGGAAGAGTGTGCGGGAGGAGGGAAGGGGAGATAAAGGGATGGTGAGAGGAGGGAGAGAATGAAAGGGAAGAAAGGGGGAGAGGAGGGGTGAGGGAAGGGGAGAGGGAGGAAGAGGTGGGGCTAGGAGGTGAGAGGAAGAGGAGAAAGAGGGAGAGAGGGGGAGAGGAGTGGTGAGGAAGAGCTTAATCAAAATGGAAAAGCGAATTACAGAGGAAGTAAGAGAAGAAGTTAATCAAAGTGAAAATTAGACAAGGAAGTGGGTGGAATGTGGGCAAGGAAATGCTGGAACGTAGGAGGAAATAAAAACAGGGTGTAAAAAGAGGGTGGAGGTGGGCGGGAGGAAAGGAGAGGGGGCTGCAGGGAGGGAGGAGGGAAGGAGAGAGGAGGACGAGGGTGGGGAGCAAAAGGCGATGAGGAGAGGGAGAAAAGTCGAGAGGGAGAGGAGGAGAGGAGGAAGAGAGGAGAAGACAAAGAAAGGTGGGTGAGGAGATGAAGGAATAGGGGCGGAAGTAACAGGTGGGTGGGAGGTGAACAAAGGTGTGAGGAGGAGAGGAGGAGGAATGAACGTGAGGGGGGAGAGGAAGGGGAGAGGAGGAGAAAGGGGGAGAGAAGAGATGAGAGAGAGAAATGAGAAGAAAAGGCATAAGGTGGGTGTAGGAAATGCAGATGGAGGTAAAAAGGTGGGTGTTAGGAAGAGGGGGGGGGAGCTGGGGGAGAAAGGAGGAGGGGTGAGAAGGGAAAGGATGTGGGGGGGGGGATGATATGTAGGAACGTGGGCGGAAGTAAAAAGTTGGTAAGGGTGGACACTGGTGTAATGGAGAGGAGGGAGGGAGAAGAGGAGGTAAGAAGTGGAGGGGAGAGGGGGGAGAGAAGTGTAGGGGGAGGGAAGATGGACGAGAGGTGGAGAGAAGAGAGGAAAAGGGAGGAGGGGAAGGCAGGGAAAGGGGGGAAGGGACAAATGGGGGAGAGACTAGGAGGGGGAAGAGAAGGGAGAGAGATGAAGTGGGGAAGGGCGAGAGGTGGAGGGGGGAGGGGAGAGAGGTGGCGGGGGAGGGGAGAAAGGGGGAGAGTGGGTGTGTGTGGGGGAGGGGTGGACATAAAACAGAGCCAATCCTCTCATCCAGGGGCATTGCACAGGTTTTTATGGTGAGGGTTGTGGCGCTGGCTTGTGGATATGACCCCGACAATGGAGTGGAGACGCCCTCATAATCCCTCACCCCCCACCCCTCCACTCTCACCCCCCACTCACTCATCCCCACCCTCTCACCCTCCACCTCACTCTTTCCCTTCACACTCCCTCGCCTTTCACCCCTTCACCCCAACCCTTCACCCTGAGCTTCCTAACACCCCTATCCTTCACTCTTTCATTTCCCTTACACCCCACACCCTCATCCTTCACTCCCTCACCCTCCATTCACCCATCAACTCTCTCCCCTCACACCCCTTCTCCTCCACCCACTCACCCCTTCACTCCCCACCCCTCACCCTCACACCTCCTACCCTCCCATTCCACCTCTTCTTTCTCCTCAGTCATGGGTCAAACTGGGCCACGAGAGGTCAACTAGTGCCAGGAGAGGTCATGCCGTGGACTGGTGGACCTAAGGAGGCGGATGATCAAAGGTCAGAGCAAGTGAGGAAGTCAATCTAGGGCAGGGAGGTGGTGGTCTAGTGGTAGAGGTGTGGACTGATGGCTAAAGGGAACGGGTTGCCTTAATCTATCCCTTGGGTAGATGAAGGTAAGCAGGGATAGGAAGGGCTAACCTAACCTAACGCAACCTAACCTAATCTAACCTAACCTAAGCCTACCTAACTCAACCTAACCTAATTTAGACTGAGCACAGTAAGAGGAGTCCGTGGCCAAGTGGTAAAGTAGTGGGCTGCTGTTTGAAAGGCCTTGAGACTGATCCCAGCTGGGGGCCGGAGGGGATAGGGTCATGAAGAGGTACGGCAAGTGGTGGCCAGGTGGTACAGACGTAAACTGATAACCAGAAAAAACGCGAGACCGACACCACATACTGAAGGGAATAACGAAGACTGTACTTAACCCTTCTACGGCGAAAAGTCTCTCCTAAGCTACTGAAATCGTCTTTAAGGAGCAAGGACGAAAAAAAAAGAAAAAAAAGACCCCATCAGAATAAGGGGCTTGTATATTAGTTTATTATCACCATACGATTTACATATTCATTTATCTATTTATTTATTTATATTGTTCTGGTTTTAGCTCTGCCCACATCTTGCACTATCTTTTCTCTAACTTTTCCCCTCTCCCCTCTAGTCTTCTCACTTTTCCTCCCCTTCCCGTTTCCTCTCCTCTTCCTTCATCCCCTCCCCTCTTTCCTCCCCTTTCCGTTTCCTCTCCTCTGCCTCCAGCCCCTCCCCTCTTTCCTTCCTCTGCTCTCCTTCACCTTTTTCCTTCAATCTGCTTCCTCCCAGTTTCTTTGACCCGAATATTTGCAAGTGTGTTTGTGTTCCCTCCCCTCCTCCCCTTCCCTCCTTTCTTCCCTTCTTATCCTTCCCTCTTCCCTCCTTTCTTCCCTCCTTATCCTTCCCCTCTTCCCTCCTCTCCCCTCTCCTTTCCCCTCATCCTTCCTGGCTTGCCTGTCTGATCCATCCACCCCTTTTCTCACATTTTCGCTCTTCTCCCCTTTCTCCTCCTTCCTCTTCCCTCCGGTCCTTTCCTTTATCTCTTCCTTCCTTCTCCTCTTTCCTCTCCCCTTCTTTTCTTTCCTCCTTCTCCTCTCCAACTCTCTTTTCCTTCCTCTCTTCTCTCCTCCTCCTCCTTCCTCTCTTCTCTCCTCTCCCCTCACCTTCCCTCAGTTTCTTTGACCTCGAATATTTGCAGGTGTATTTGCTCTCCCTCCCCTCTCCTCCCTTTTTCCTCCCCCTCCTCTCCTCCCCTTCCCCTCCTTTCCTCCCCTCCTCTTCTCCCCCTTCCCCTCCTTTCCTCCCCTCTCCTCTCATCTTCTCTTCCTTTCCTTCCCTTCCCTTCCGTTCCCCTTCCTTCCCCCTCCCCTCCTTCCCCCCTCATCTTTACTCTACCCAAACGCCGCTTCCCATGGTCACAACTCTCTCTCTCTCTCCTTCCCCTCTTCATTTTCTTACTCCCTTTAATCTTTCCTCCTCTTCTTCCTTTACTCCCTATGTACTTCCTTTTCTTCATTCTCTCTCTCTCTCTCTCTCTCTCTTTCGCCTTTGTATTCTTTTACTCCCTTCTCTTTCCTCCTCCATTTTTCCCCTCCCTCACTTCGCCTTTACTCTCCTCAAACGTTGCTTTCCTTGATCACATCTCACTTTCCTCCTCCTCCTCCTCCTCTTCCCCCCCCTCCTCCTCGTCCTCCTCCTCCTCCTCCTCCTCCTCACATTCTTCTCCTTCTAGCTGCTTCTTTTTGCATTCTTTTTTTTTTTCTTTTTCTCCCTCCTCACTTCTTTCGTCCTCCCAATTTTCCTTCCCTCCTTAATTCCTCGCTCTTTCCTCCTCCTCTTCCTTCCTTCCTTCCCATCTTCATTTCTCCTCTCTCTTTCTAATTCTCTTTCATTTCTTTCCTCTCCTTTTTCCCTTCCCTCCTTTTCTCTTCCTGTTCTTCCTACTCTCCTCCATTCCCCCTTCTTCCCTCTCCCTTCTTCCATGTTTCCAATTCTCTCTCTCTCTTTCCTCCCTCCACCTTCTTCCTTCTCTCATTTACTTCTCTCTTTCCTCCTTCATTTTCCTTCTCTCTTTCTCTCCTCCCCCCTTCGTCCTTCCCTCCTTCCTCCCCCTCCTCCCTAACTCCCTCCCCTTCTCTCCAATCTTCATTCCTCCCCTCACCTCACCTTTACTCTCCAAACGTCGTCTCCAATGCCACATCTCTCTCTCTCTCTCTCTCTCTCTCTCTCTCTCTTCCTTCCTTCTTGTGCTTCATCTCTTCCTTCCCCTAATTAATATCCATTTCCTTCAATCCTTCCTTTTCTTCTTCCTCCTCCTCCTTTTTTCTTTCCCTTCCTCCCTCTTCCTCTTTCGTTTCTTCAAATCTCTTTTACCTTTGCTTCCTCCCTTCTCCCCATTCCTCCCTCCTCCCTCTCCCCCTTCCTCCCTCCTCCCTCTCCCCCCCTCCCTACCTACCAACTATAACTCCCAATCTACATACTCCCCCCCCCTCTTCTCTCCCCGTCTACCTCCTTCCCTCCTTACCTACCTACCTGTTTACCTACCTCTTCTCCCTACCTGCCTACCCACTCACCGGTCCTCCAACCTTTCCTGTCTGCTTACCTACCGCCTACTATTTACCTACTTAGTAATTCTTCCTCCACCCTCATCTTTCCTCTCCTCTCCTTCCTTTCATTCCTCCTTTCCTTTTTCCCTTTCTCTCCCCCCCTTCTCTATCTATCTATCCATTTATCTATATATCTGTTTATATACCCCTTCACGTCCCTCCTTCCTTCTCACCCTCCCTCCTTCCCTCCCTCCCTCTTTCCCTCCATCTCTCCCACCTTCCCTCCACCACCACAATACTGTCTCCGATGTTATGGTCACACTTGGCGGTACATCCTCTCCTTTATATTTCACTCTCTCTCTCTCTCTCTCTCTCTCTACTCCTGCTCTTCTTCCTCCTCCTTCCCCTCCTCATTCCCCAAGACCGATGTTTAAGGCCAATAAAAATATATCATTCAATAAATAAATAAAATCGATTCATCCCTTATCACCAAAATGAGCAGAGGAAAAAGTGTAATTTTTCTTTTGCTCTGATAAATTTGTCAAAACCAGTGCAATTTTTTTTCGCTCACCTTCCCTCCCCAGGACCAATTTCCTGCCAGGTCAATCAGTCAATCAATCAAGCAATAAAAAGATTCGTTCTTACCATACATTTCACTAAACTCCATTTTAACTAGGCCTAAAAATTGCCCTTCTTCCCCTTCCATTTAGAGCCGTAACAGGAGATTAACACTAGAATATGATGCTTGTCACGAAGAGCCATGGATAATATTGAGCAGTTTTATTCTGTCGGGAAATAAGCTGCAGAAGTACGATATTATCAGCTAAGTTAAAATGAGCAAGTCCCTGCCTAGTACTACCATGCATTACAAAGTCCCCTACAGGATGATACCATACACACGTACTGTATAGGCAATGTGGGTATGATGGCAATATACATACCCATTCACCCCAGACAACACACAGCGGACACGAATGCAGGTATGGCTGTTAAGTATGGTCGCACCTGACCTTGTTTGTGCCCCCTGTTTTACCTTGACCTTGGGAGTAGATGGCTGGTTTTGCGCGCGACACACCGTCATGGTATGGGGAACAATTGTGTGAAATTATATCAAAATCTGTCCATGGATGAGGAAGTTACAGAGCGGACACGAAACTGCGGAAGGACTGACGGAAGGACTGACGGAACCGCGCATACATAATATAGTACCCGAGTGGTTTGGCAGGCAGGGAACCAAGAGACTAAACTATTTTTTTTTTTGACAATTTTTACAGGACAAGAGAGAGAGAGAGAGAGAGAGAGCATACTTAAACTGGCACACACACACACACACACACACACACACACACAAAACCCCCCCTACACACACAACCAGACGCCAATACCCACAAAACACCCCCCCACACACCCACATCAGCCCCCTCCTCCCCCTCCTTCACACACACCACCTCTCCCAGCGACTGGCCAACCTCTCCTCTCCTTCTCCCTCCCGAGTTACAGAAAAATGGGGCGAAACTCAGCATGGTTCTCCTTCTGGTCGTTTATTTGTCGTTCTTGTGGGCGTGGGTGGAGGATGAATGGCAAGATAAAAAGACAAACGACTAGCGAGCCAGGGAATGAGATTACGGCCCTTTGGTCTTAAGTAAATAGAAGTGGTGAGTTGGAGGTCCATGCACTGTGTATTTGATGGGTAAGTGTGAATTATGTATGGATGAGTATGTGTTTTTATGTATGGATATATGTATTTCATGTGTGTGTGTGTGTGTGTGTGTGTGTGTGTGTGTGTGTGTGTGTGTGTGTGTGTGTGTGTGTGTGTGTGTGTGTGTGTGTGTGTGTGTGTGTGTGTGTGTGTGTGTGCCTGTACGTATGCATATAATCATTACGTATATACAGGCTTCGTAAAGAAAAATAAAATATATATAAGATGCACGTTTTGTAAATAGTGAGAAGGACTTGTAACTAATATTTCCTCCGCAGCTCTTAAAAATTTGCTTTTCTTCCTACCTACTGGTGCTGGTAGGGGGTTGTGTTGGTAGGAATGTGTTGGCAGGGGTGATGTTTGCAGGGGTGGTGTTGGCAGGGGAGGTGTTGGCAGGGGAGGTGTTGGCAGGGGTGATGTTTGCAGGGGTGGTGTTGGCAGGGGTGGTGTTGGCAGGGGTGGTGTTGGCAGGGGTGCTGGCAGGGGTGGTGTTGGCAGGGGTGGTGCTGGCAGGGGTGGTGCTGGCAGGGGTGGTGTTGGCAGGGGAGGAGAACAAGACCCAAGAACCTTCAGGACCGGCCGGAAATTGTTGGTGGTGAAGGATTTACTGAGCCTGACCACCTCCACCTCACTCCACACCTCTCCACCTCACTCCACACCTTTATCTCAACCCACCTCCACCATACTCCATATCTCTCTTTCCACACCTCTTCATCTTACTCCAGACCACCTCATTCTCTTCCTCCACACTCTTCTCACTCCACATTCCACTCCACATCTCTCCTCCTCCGCACTTCTCCTACTCCACATCTCTCACATTTCACAGTCACAACCTCTCCTCCCTCCATTCCATCCTTGAAAATCTTCCTAAACTTCTCTCCCTTCCCTGTACACCACACCTCTCCTCCGCATTCCACATCTTTTCTTATTTCATTTACCCTGCACACACACACACACACACACACACACACACACACACACACACACACACACACACACACACACACACACATTTACACTTTTTCTTTCATTTCCTTTTTTCTCTATTTTTTTTTTTACATCCCAACTTACACTTTCAAACTACTTTTTCTACTTCACGGCCTCCAATTTACGTCCTCTCTATGCCCAATCATTCGCCACTACCAGTCCAATCTACCACACTATTTTTCATTTCACACCAATTTCTCTCGTTCCGTCTCTCCATTTCACGTTCCTTCCTTCTTCCCCACCCAAACTCCTGCCTCAACTCCCTTCCCCACCCACACTCCTACCTTTCCTCCCTTTCCCATCCGCCCTCCTACCTCTACTCCCTTTCCCATCCGCCCTCCTACCTCTCCTCCCTTTCCCACCCACCCACCTACCTCTCCTCCCTTTCCCATCCACACTCCTCCCTCTCCTCCCTTTCCCATCCACCCTCCCACCTCTCATCCCTTTCCCGTCCTTAATTCCACAGCCATTTCTCACATTTCTCATTAAATCTTCTTTTCTTTCATTTACCATTTTGTTTTTCATGTTCTATCCATACACCTTCCTCCATAAACATATTTTACATTCATTCCTTTCATCGCATGGCATTCGTAACTGTATTTTGCACTTTCTCATTTTAATCTTTCACATTTCTCATCTGTAGTGTGTGAGTGAGGTGTTGGGGGAGGAGGAGGAAGGGTGCTACCGAGGATGAGATGGATGCCGGGTGGAGAGGTATATGAATTAGGGGGTTGGAGAGAGGGTGGCCTGATAGCAGAACAGGGTGACATGAAGGAAAGCCGTCTGCAGTCACCCTTTCCTAAATTAAGGCTTCTGGCTGTATAAGGACAGAATAGATACGTAGACAGACAGACAGACAGATAGATAGAACATAGGTATAAACAGACAGAAAGCTGTATCTTCAATGTCACCGAAATGAAAGGGATGAGAAATTAGCCGCGTGTGTGACCTACTTCGCTATATCACGTATTCACCAAAGAAGCATCCTTTCCTTGCAACCTGAGTCTCCCTCTTATCGCAAAGTTCATGTTAAAAAGAACACGTAAAAAATAAAAAATAAAACATCTTGGAAGGGGCTGAAGTAAGGCTAGCTTCATTAAAACCAAGCAGGCTCCCAGAATCTCTCTCACTGTGAAAACAATCATCAAAAATTTCCAGATCTTTTTTCCCCCTCATCTAACCACCAAAAACTTCCGGCGCCACTTTTTCCCTCGCCGTGGTTTGAATAGCGGAAAAGGTTTGGGGATAAAAGATAAGCTTGTGGGGAAAGATAAGCCTGGTTCGTCCTACCATCTATAGCTCACTCCCGCACCACTAGATTACCCTGCAAAGAAAAAGAGTATTTCTGGGAGCACAAGCACTCGAGTGAAAGAAGGTTTTTGCTAGAGAGAGAGAGAGAGAGAGAGAGAGCGTGGTGGGTTACCGTTCTGTTAATACAATTTTCTATTACCTTTTTTCAGCGTAAACAAATTACAAAATACAAAGACTATTGCACTGCACACAAACACACACACACACACACACACACACACACACACACAGATATAGCTATAGTTTCATAAGTAAACAGCTACACAAACATATTCACTACCTCCTCAGAAGCAAGGGGTGTCTCCAAAACTCATGAAAACCCTCTGATAATAACAAGATCAAGGCAAGAAGGAGCATTCACCCAGACAACTCCTTGGATGACCCTCAACCCTTCCACCAAGATCCGTATTCTCGTCGGTTAAGGAAGATCCCTGACACCTATTCCTAAGCGATTTATTTTGTTTATTACACCTTGCCGTCCTCTTCGGTGTTACCTGAGTCATACTAACATCACCATACTCTGCATACATAACGTACAAAGCTGTATTGGCCAGTCGTACCCTGGTTTAAATCGCTAAGGAAGAGGTCTTAGTAAGCTTCCCAACCATACGAGAATACCACCCCATGTCTGGTCTAAAACATCCCAAAACTGTATTGAGTTATTTTTACGTTATTCTTGCTCCAGACGATTTTATTAAGCCCAGAGAACCGCCTTGTGCTGAGCCTAATGAACGATGAACGTAACCCCTCCTGTTCCCAAAATCTATCGCTGAAGAAAATCACCTGGAGGCAGTGATGGAGTATATAAAGCAGTCTCCAGGTAGCAAGCATGAGGTAAACAAACCCTTGTATATGCAGCAAGAGGAAAATAAGTAAAACCGTCTGAACGTGGCTGGAATAAAACAAAGCTGTCGGTACGTATATAGAAGAGAAATAAAACCGTCTGAAGTCAACAAGAAAATATAGAAAATCCTCTGAGGTAGAAATAAATAAATAAATACATGTGTCTGGGTGGAGAAAGAATGAAAGTCTAGAGGCAGAGATAATTAAATAAACAATTCGTCTGGAGGTGGTAAGAACGAGTGAAGAAAGACAAAATAATCGTCTGAGGGCATAAAAAATAAAACATAATCTTATAAAGGTAGAAAGAGTAAGGCAAAATCGTCTGGAATTAGCAACAGGCCAAATCAACATTGCGGTGATGGACAGGGACGCCTTCAGGTGGTGGTACAGATCATCTCCAGGTGGTGGGGCTGCCCAGGTGTACACGAGTCCCTCAATTCCCTCCCTATCGCCAAAAAGGACAATGATGGAGGGAGGAAAGAAGGGGAAATTCAGCCTGGAGTCCACCGGGTTGTAACTACTCCTCCTTAGTCAACAGAGCCACAGACAGAAAATGTAGTGAGAGCAAATTCTCACACTGGCCAACCAACTTCTGTAACAACGTACAAGGCTGAGTTCACTTTAGAGACAGAGTTGTGTTCATGCCCCCCCCCCCGTCTCTCTCTCTCTCTCTCTCTCTCTCTCTCTCCTTTCCATCCTTTGACGAGTAATCTTTCCTTTTCAGACTTTCTCACTCGAATCTTTATTGCCCTCTCTCTCTCTCTCTCTCTCTCTCTCTCTCTCTCTCTCTCTCTCTCTCTCTCTCTCTCAAATGTTCTTACAAGCTCAATGCTTCAATGTGACGCTGCATTATTCAAAATCAATTAGTCTCTCTCTCTCTCTCTCTCTCTCTCTCTCTCTCTCTCTCTCTCTCTCTCTTACACACACACACACACACACACACACACACAAGGCCTCGATCAGGGGTGGACTGGAAATGGAAATGAGTGCCAGCGAAGGTCCGTCAGAGGGAATGTGAGAGAGTGGGAAAGTGAGCGAGGACGAGAAACTGAAGGACATGGCTGAGAAAGAGAGAGAGAGAGAGAGGATACTCCATCATTCATATAGAGATTATACAAACCTCCTCTCTCTCTCTCTCTCTCTCTCTCTCTCTATCTATCTATCTCTCTTATCTACCTATCCATACACACACAGACTAAATCACCATCATCCTAATCGTCTTTCTCACGCTGAATAAAATCGTCTTGAGGTAGCATATAAAAATCCTAGTACTGAAGGAGTCAATGGAGAATCTGATTTTCAAAGCGTCTTATTCGGTGTATATATAAAAAAAAATGGCCTGTATTCCCTAACACCTCTTCCTAAGCGATTTATTTTGCTCTTTATACCTTTACGTCGTCTTCCCTTTGTTTTTTTTTCGTTTTTTTTTTTTTTTTAGGATCGCGAAAAGTTACTATATATTTAATTTGAAGATGGCCTCCCCCTTCTGTCTGTCTCTATTATCTATCTATCTATCTATCTATCATCCTATCTACGAGTGTCTTATCTATTTGTGTGTGTGTGTGTGTGTGTGTGTGTGTGTGTGTCTATTGCTGTCTACCCTTACCTGTCAGTGTCTAGAATCGCTGTCTGTCTGTCTTTCTGTCATCTTCCTTTTCATCTCTCTCTCTCTCTCTCTCTCTCTTCCTCATTACCAGCCACCAGAGAGGCCAGTTCCTCTCCAATATCCGCGCACAGCCACCCCACGCTCGGACCCTCAAATGTTTAGACGAGAGAGAGAGAGAGAGAGAGAGAGAGAGAGAGAGATTCTTCCATTTACCCAAGGAACAAGACGTGTACTCGGTCTGAAATGATATGGTGAAAGAAAAATGACACCCAATCTAGTAAGTGTTTGGAAGAAAGAAGAAAGACGATGAAAGAAAAAAAAAAAATCATATGGGACTTGGTCTAAAACTGCCATCTCTCCATCTTGAAATCCAAAAAATTAACACTAGAACATGGTGCTTGCTAGTCACGAAGAAGTGCTTTGAGAAGGATGTAAACTCGTAGTAATGTCTTCTTCCTGACAACGACCTCCAGGATTTAAGTTATACAGGTAAAACTTTGAGACAAGTTTAAATAAAAGGAGTGGTACTTTCGTCTACCCCTCATTCGGGCCCTCAAACGTTTCGGCCAGCGTGGAGATGACGGCCCACGTACCAAGTCGGCTCCCTTTACCTGGCTTTGCTGGTGGATTCGACGCTGCCAGTATTTCGGCGACCTAAACTACGAGAACTCCCCCAAAGGCCTGGCAAAATACCTTCGTGACAAGAATGACAAAAATACACAAGACAGAAAATGTCACCGTAGATACAAGAATTACAGATAGATAGATCGATAGATATAGGTAGACATGGACGGATAAATAGCTACCCATTGCGCTGAAGATTGTTTTTTTACAGATAAAGAACACATGAAAGAAAAAATTAAATACACCTGAAATATATAACTAAATAAATGAATAAAAACGCAAATAAACACGGACTTTCTGCGCTCTCTTCGCCCTTTCACTCCAACCCTCAAACGTCACTTTCGGAGCAGCGAGAGAGGAGAATTCGACGCAGCGCCAAGTCGGTTCACTTTGTCGTCGTGTGTTGGACGTTTCGGTGCTGAGATTACGGCTCCCGACTATTCAACCTCTTCACTACGATGTCACTTTATTTTTTTCTTGCATACTAACATCAGAAAATTTTACTCAACTCAGAATCTCGAGATGTGAAGGGGTTAATGCACACACACTCACACACACACACACACAAAGCTCTCTCTCTCTCTCTCTCTCTCTCTCTCTCTCTCTCTCTCAAGGTGATAAAAGCCCTAAGAACGTAACAAGAACACAAACATCTTAAAAATGCGTCACCTATATGAAGAGACAAATCCCTTTTTCTTCAACGCCTTCATCAAACTGAATAAAATCGTCTAGAGGCAGGAAAAAAAAGATGCTAATTTGGACCAGACGATTTCTCTAAGCGTCATTAGGAAGTTTAATTAATGCTACTATTTTCCGCAGCTAAAAGTCGGAGGATTATTATTGCCGGAAAAAGGGAGTTTCATTATCTACAGTAAGTCTTCGGTATTAATATAAAATCCAATTATCTTTCGCCTGCAGCAAAATTAAGGTAAGTAGATTTTTAACTCATTTATCTATCTATCTATCTATCTATCTATTTTTTGTGAGTGATACAGAAGAGGAATGAAACAGCACAACCGCACCCTTCAGCCTGACTCATACAATGGGGATGAGTTATCATTCCCCATCCTCGTTCCTCTGTTCCCAATCACCATCCTTCTTCCCCCTTTTACTTCCTCCACTCTTAACCCTCACCGCCCACTTACACCCCCTCCCCACCCACTTACACCTCCCATTCTAGCTTCTTCCCCCAACCATATACACAGTTTTCCCTCCCTCATCCCTCTCTCCCCATCTCCCCATCTACCTTCTCACCTATCCCCATCCCTCTTCCTCAAGCACACTTCTCCATCCCTCGCCCTTCCCTCCAACTTCCCCTAACTACCCCCCTCCCTCCCTCCCTCCCTCACTTCTTCCCCTCTCTTACCTACTTTCTCCCTCCCTCCACACTCTCAATCACCCCTTCAACACTCTCCTTTGCCTATTTCCCCTTCCTCCTCTTTCCATATTTCCATCTCCTCCCTTCGTCTATCTCACCTTCCACACCACTTTCTTATCCCTCTCTCACCTTTTCTCCCTTCCCACTCTACCCTCCCCTCATCCTCTCCCCCTTCCTTCACTCCGCCCTGCTACCTCACGCCCCCTCCTTTTTCCCAAATTTCCTCTCCTTCCCTCACCCTCACCCTAACCTTTCCTCCACCCTTACCTCACTCTCACCCTCATCCAGCTTCCCCCTTCTCTCACGCTCCCCCACACCAATAACAGACCCTGATTGTGGCTTGTTCTTCATCCTGGGAACAATAACCCATCTGCGGCGGTAAAAGCACCACCGTGTTTTGTCTCTTGTTTTTCACACCACGCGCAAGGTAAGCAATTGTTTATATGAAATGACGGAGCCACTGTTACTGCACGACGAAGAGAGAAGAGAAGAGTAGAGAAGAGAAGAAGGGAAGAGAAGAGTAGAGAGAAGACAACAGAATGGAAATGAGAAAAGAAAAGAGAGAAACATAACGTTGAAAAATTTTTAAGAACGCAGGACAAACGCATACATTTCCCCTCTCTTCTAAAAACCCTGAACGCCAAGTGTAGAGTGCTGAGCGTAAAAAGCAAGGGTGTAAAGTGTAGAAGGCAACTTAGCGCTAATGAAACCGTACATAATGCAGGGAAAACCGTTCTGGGAATAAGAAATTGGGGAGGACACGAGACGCGGCCAAAATCTTTCCCTTCTCCAAAAGCATGCATCGTCACTCCTTGGCTACACACGCGTACATGGGGATACTGCCTCCACGCACATACATAAACGTACACATACACATGCATACACACGCATACATGAGGCTCCTACCTTTACACACATACAAAGACTCGTGTACACGTAGATACCTACACACATACATGCATACGAGGAACCACACACTCGTACGCAGACGTATCCACAAACACAAAATACCTTCCTCCACACAAATACATATAATCTCTCTCTCTCTCTCTCTCTCTCTCTCTCTCTCTCTCTCTCTCTCTCTCTCTCACACACACACACACACACACACACACACACACACACACACAGTTCCCCTTCCTTTTGCAGTGTTCATCGACCTTTTTATATTTCAAGACACACTTTCAAATGTACCCAACCCTTGCGTTACACAAAATACAAAACTTTCCGTACTAAGATAAATAGCATATGCTGAAATAACGCTAAAATTTCTATGTCTACTGTTTCATGTGTAGCGATAAATGATAACAACGAAAAAATACAGAAAATAATAAACTGGGGTATAAAAAACGATAAAGGTAAAAAAATAAAAAAACAGGAAAAATAATGGGATATGAGAATAAGTTAAAACAAGATATTAGATCGAAGAGTAACTGGTAAAAGAAGCCTTCTCGCATTTTCAAGGCGGCACCGTAATAACTATACTCTTTTCACACTAACTTGGCCTAAAACTGCCATCTCTCTAACATGAATGCTGAGTTGAGTGAATGCATTAGCAACAGAATATGATGCTAGTCACGAAGAAATGCTAAAGAATGGACGTAGAGCCGTAGTATTGTCTTTTTCTGCCACTGAGCTACGCGAAATAAGCTGTAAAAGGACGAAAATCTGGGCCAAATTAAGGTGACAGAACTTTATTAAAATCGAAGGACGAAAATCTTGGCCAAGTTAAGATGAAAGGAAGATAGTGATGAGTTGCAACAGGAATAAATCTGGGCCAAGTTGAGGTGAAAGAACTATAGTCAAAGTGAAAGACAAAAATCTGGCCCAAGTTAAAGTGACAGGTGGGGACTACAGTATGAAGGACCAAAATCTGAGCCATGTTAAAGTGAAAAACCTATAGTATCAGCTGCACCCTCCTCATCAAATTAAGCCGGGTCACAAAGTGTGTGTCGGGGCGGGTAATCAGATGGAGTAATCCCGGCCATGAGAGGGGCTTTACACGGTCATTTAGCCTCCCTGACACGCTGTATTGTTATGTCAGGTCACGCGTGTTAGGCACCCTGGGTCAGTGGTTACCCTACCTTACCCTATACTACCCTACCTAACCTTACTCTACCTTACCCTAAAATATTCTACGTAAATTATCCCATCTGATCTTACCTTACCCTCGGCCTAACTTACCCTACCCTACCCTAGCCTACCGTACCATGTCTTACCTTACCATTACCTTAACCTATCTTACCCTACCCTATCTTAACCTTTACCTTAGGCTTACCGTACTCTACCCTACCCTACCCTACCCTATCATACGTTTGCTTTACCTTACCCAACCCTACCCTACCCTACCCTACCTTGTGTTTACCTTAGGCTTACCCTACCGTACCCGACCCTACCCTGCCGTACCTTACCATACCGTACCCTACCTAACCTTAGGCTTACCCTTCCCAACCCGACCCTACCGTACCGTACTCCACCCTACTCTTGCCTACCTTGTCTTACTTTACCTAACCTTCCCTTGCCTTATCATATTATTCCTTATCCTACGGTTCTTAAGACTATCCGCATTTTGATATTGAGAGAGAGAGAGAGAGAGAGAGAGAGAGAGAGAGAGAGAGAGAGAGAGAGAGAGAGAGAGAGAGAGAGAGAGAGAGAGAGAGACTAACCTAACACTGATATCTTGTAAACACACAACCCAGGCGTCTCATATCGCCCTAATCACTTAATTGATGAGAGAGACTTGCGTTGCTCTGATTATACCTTTTATTACGATACATACTCTGCGCTGAATAAAATAATCTGGGTAGACCATGAATATATTACTACTACTACTAATGACATTATTATTATTATTATTATTATTATTATTATTATTATTATTATTATAACTTGTTCTTTCTGCAAACACACACACACACACACACACACACACACACACACACACACACACACACACACCACCAACCCCCTCACACACCCACCTCCCCTCCACACACACACACACACACACACACACACACACACACCACCAACCCCCCACACACCCACCTCCCCCCCCCACACACACACCCTACCAAACCCCCCCACACACACACCACTTCACAACGTCTTTCTTTAGCTGAACAAAACCGTCTGTAAGTACCAAAAACAAACACAAATTTAACCAAAGACTTTACACGGATACAATAATGTTCAATTTAGTCCAGAAAAAAAACCTGAAAAACAATAAACACAAAACCAATTCGGTAAATAAATATGATAGTGTCCCTGATAGCTGGCCAGGTGCACGTGACTAGGAAAACTAAACACCAATATTCAGTGCCACACCCTCGGGGGGATGAGGTGGAAGGGAGGAGAAGGAGGGGAGGGGTGAGGGGGAAGAGGGGAGGGAGAAAGGGGAAGAGTGAGGGGGAAGAGGGGAGGGAGAAAGGGGAAGAGTGAGGGGGAAGAGGGGAGGGAGGAGGGGGAAGGGGTGAGAGGAGAAGAGGATGATTTTACTCTACAGGGTATGACTAGATATGGACCTTTCAGCTGAATAAAATCGTCTGGTTATGATGTGAGTAAAACGCCTTATTGTATGCACAGGGGGGGACCTGTAAACCCTTTTAAAATCATATCCTAAAGTCCTATACCCTGTTCATTTTAACTTGGCCCAGGTTCTCGTCCTTTTGCAGCTTATTTCACGCAGCTCAGTGCCAGAAAAGGGCAGTGCTACGGCTCTACATCCTCTCCACGGCACTTCATCGTAACTAGCATCATATTCTAGTATTAATCTATTGTACCTGCACAGCGGATATATGGCAATTTTAGGCCAAGTTAGAGCAAAAGGAGTATAGAAATAAAACTGCCGCAAAATATATCGTATGGATGAAGTTGGTGGTGTTACTACTACTACTACTAACCGCTACATCTCAGCAACTTCCCAAAGCTGAGTAAAATCGTCTGGTAAAAGGAAGAACAGAAAAAAAGCGTCACATCCAAACAGCAAACACGAACAGCAAAAACAGCCGGCAAAAGAACTAGAAATAACAGCGTGAAGCCAATACCGTTCCCGTTCACCATAACAGGCAAGAACATAATAGTTCAATTTGCAGGTACTGAGAGAGAGAGAGAGAGAGAGAGAGAAAGAGAAAGAGAGAGAAAGAGAGAGAGAGAGAGAGAGTGTGTGTGTGTGTGTGTGTGTGTGTGTGTGTGTGTAATAAATTAGACAGAAACTGATAAAGGTCATATAAATAAATCAGAATCTAAAAAATAATTCAGAACCTAAAAAATAATTCAGATTCTAAAAAATAATTCAGAATCTAAAAAATGCATCAGAATCTAAAAAATAATTCAGAATCTAAAATAATAAATCAGATTGTCTAATAAATCATCAAAGCAAAAATCGGAGTCTGAAACCCAATTCCTCTTCTCCTGGACAGACCGAAAACTTTACATTCCACCTCATGGCTTTACAGACGGATGCTTTACGGATGGAAGGCCTTCAGAGCTCGATTTTACGGCAGTTTTATCTCTCTCCTATCTCTCTTCTCTCTCTCTCTCCAATATTCCAGCCTACATACACGGATGAACATGCCAATATTCGAGTCAATGCAGGCCTCGTGAATGCATCTCATCCTACGGGGGAAGAACAGAGCTGGATTACCTCTTGCTGGCTACTGTTCATCATTACCTTCGCCCTTATCATCGTTATCCTCACTATCATCATTATCGTCACTGTCACTGTCATCATCATCATCATCATCATCATCATCGTCATTGTCGTCATCGTTATCATCACTTTCATCATCGTTATCGTCACTGCCACCACCACCACCATCACCACTACGACCATCATCATCATCATCATCACCATCATCATCGTCGTAACAATATAACCAAATACCGGGACGATGTGGAGCCTACTATGGTGCCCTTTTTAACTGCTCAGAGACGCAAATGCAGCATCCACCCTGAAACCAAACGTCCACACATTTTCCCGCGCATAACTGTGGCGAGGCGCAGTCCACCACAAGGGAAAGTCGGTTCACTGATCTGGACGGCGCTGCAGGGGTAGTAGCTTACTTGTGGTTGATAGGTCTGCTCAGATAAACGGACCAGGATTACTCAACAACAACAACAGCGTAATCCCACAATCCCTAAACGCCTGAAATCCCCCTCCATAATCTTAAATCCCCACGTCAAGCCTAACCAGATCACATCCTCCCATCACTTCCGTCACTTGCCCTTTTACTGGGTCAGGGTCCGGAAGGTGTCTGGCTGTCACTCACTCTTATTCAATCTACATCAGTGCCACTCAAGTTTTAAAGTCGTATTTCAGGTCGACCTCGAGATTCCCTAACACTTCTTCTTTAGCGATTTAGTCTGCCTGTTATATCTCCTTGTCCTCTTGTATGTCAAAAGTCTGTATTGTCGACATTAAAAAATACAAACATCTCAGAAAATGTTAAATGTAATATGCAAAATAAATCGCTTAGGGAGAGGTGTTACGAAGGCCACTACGGGACTATGTCTGGCTCACATACACGGTATATTAATCCCAGCAGGCTTGGCTTCCTCTGTGTGGCTATTCTCTCTCTCTCCCTCTCTCTCTCTATTCCAGTTCTTGCTTACATATTCTCTCCACCCTTCCCCTTCTCCCCCCTCCTTTCTCTCTCTGTGTCTGCATCTTTTCCCCCCGTCTCTCGTCCCGTTCCACTCTCTCATCCCCCCCCCCTTCTCTCTCTCTCTCTCTCTCTCTCTCTCTCTCCACCTGAATACCTGCACGGTGCATTCATACCCACACTGACAGCTCTGTCCAACCCTCTCTGTCTTACCCCGGAGATTACAGCCTCTCAATCCGGTTTGGAGGATTTAAAAATAGGTTTGGATTCTCTGTCTTGATGTGTCTTATGCCCGTATTCTTTTTGCGTAAGGAAGCTCCCTAACACCTTTTCTTAAGCGATTTGTTTTGAGTTATTACACCTTACTATCGAATAAAAATGGGTTGGAATAATCTGTATTGGACGTGTCTTAACCCCGTATTCTTGTCGCGTAAGGAAGCTCCCTAACACCTTTTCTTAAGCGGTTTATTTTGCTTATTACACCTTACTATCGAATAAAACTGGGTTGGGATAGTGTGTGTTCGACGTGTTATAACCCCGTATTCTTGATGCGAGGCTTTTAAGAAAACCATATATTTTAATGTCACCCTCCCCCAGCTCTCTCTGTCTCTCTGTCTCTCTCTCTCTCTCTCTCTCCCTCTCTCTGAAAACTACACCTTCTTTCAGTGTCCTAGCACCGTCTCTCCGTCTCGTCCTTTATCTGGCGGAGGGAGCGACAGGAAAATTATGATCACAAAAGCCTTATCAATATTTTATGGTGTGTGGACCGCGTTTAGGAGCCATTTCCCGCACCCGCTGACTCCCTCTAGCCCACTGTTCTATTAAATCCCACAAAAATCCCATTAAATCCCACAAAAATTCTATCAAATCCCGCGAATCTCCCAGTAAATCACACAAAAATCCTACGAATCTCCCATTAAATCCCACCAAAATCCTATTAAATCCCACGAATCTCCCATTAAACCCCACCAAAATCCTATTAAGTCCCACCAAAATCCTATTAAATTCCACCAAAATCCTCTTAAATCCCAATAATCGTTAACCCTATAAAAATCCTATTAAATCCCATAAAAATCCTATTAAATCCCACAGCCGCCAGCACCCCCCTGATTTCCAGCTCCTATAGTGATCTCTGTTGCTTTAGGTTTCACTAATTTAATAAGAGACTGATTTCTAGTTTCTCTTATCTATATCTGTATCTATTTATCCATCTATCTAACCACACACACACACACACACACACACACACACACACACACACACACACACACACACACACATGATGTAAAGTCGTCCGCCCTGAAGAGTAAAACGTGGGATTCGGCGTTGCAGTTACCCATACTGTCCCTCAATTCTCCCCAAATTCCCCTACACTCTCCCTTCTATTCTCCCCAAATTCCCCTACACTCTCCCTTCTATTCTCCCCAAATTCCCCTACATTTTCCCTTCTATTCTCCCCAAATTTCCCCTACATTTCCCCTTCTAATCTCCCCACTGTCCCCTTCTAAGCTCCCCACTTTCCCCTTCTAATCTCCCCAATTTCCCCTTCTAACCTCCCCACTTTCCTTCATTTCCCCTCTTCTCCCCAATTTCCCTTACATTTCCCTTTCTAATCTCCCCAGTTTCCCCTTCCTTTCCCCACTATTCTCCCCTAATTTCGTTTTTTCCCTTCGTCTTTCACAAATTTCTCCCCATTTCCCTTCGTTTTCCCTATTTTTTTTCCGTTTTTCCCCGCCTTAATTTCTGACTCTTGGCCCAACACCACTAAAAAGAGTACCTGTTAGTCAGAGGTAATCAGCAGGCATTAGTGGGGCCTATTTCTCCTCCCTTTCACCCATGCCAGTTCAGTTTCCCCCCTTTTTTTCCCCTTACCTCTCCCTTTTCTTTCCCCTTACCTCTCCCTTTTCTTCCCCTTATCTCTCCCTTTTTTTCCCCTCACCTCTCCCTTTTCTTCCCCCTTACCTCTCCCTTTTTTTCCCCTTACCTCTCCCTTTTTTCCCTTTACCTCTCTTTTTTTCCCCTTACCTCTCCCTTTTTTTCCCCTTACCTCTTTTTTTCCCCTTACCTCTCCCTTTTCTTCCCCTTACCTCTCCCTTTTTTTCCCTTTACCTCTCCCTTTTCTTCCTCTTACCTCTCCCTTTTTTCCCCCTCACCTCTCCCTTTTTCCCTCACTACGTCTCCCTTTTTCCCCTTACCTCTCTCTTTTTTCCCCTTACCTCTCCCTTTTTTCCCCCTTACCTCTCCTTTTTCTTCCCCTCACCTCTCCCTTTTTTTCCCCTCACCTCTCCCTTTTTCCCCCTTACCTCTCCCTTTTTCTCTCACTACGTCTCCCTTTTTCCTCCACTTTCTAACCTTTCCTTTACCCTTTCGTTCCAAGAGCTATATTTTCTCCGCGTCTTTCTTCTTTCTTCCAAACGCTTTTTCAATTTGTCGTCATTATTTCTTCACGATTCCCATCAAACTTGGCAAAATTGTTCCTTGAGACAACAGCCCCAGAGACAACGTTCTTCTCCTTCTTTCCTCTCCTCCTTCCTCTTCCTCTCCTTCTTCTCCTCCCCTCCTCCTCCTCCTCCTCGTCTTCTTCTATTGGGTCAAACGTCAAACCACACACACACACACACACACACAAACCTTGAGACCTTATGTTACTCTGTGTATATTAATCGTCATGACAATTAACACAAATATATCACTGTGTTATACCCTTGTGGAGGCGATTTGTTTGTGGCCTCCCTGTATGGGATTAAGGCGTCTGGCAATAGATAGATAGACAGACTATACCCTTGTGGAGACCATCTTGCATTCCCTTCAAAATATTAGCATTCTCGTCCCTCTAATTTCTCGATTCTTCCCCCAACTCCCCGAATTTCCTTCCCCCAATATCTCCCTCTTCCCCTACTTTCCCCCCCTCTCTTCCCAGTAATTCTTTCCATTTTCCTCCACACCTTTCCCCTAAATTTTCCCTAAGTTTCCCTCCCTTATTACCCTCCATTTCCCCCATATTCCTCTCCTTTTTCCCTCCATCTACCCCATACTTCCCTCCATCTTCCCCATATTTCTCTCAATCTTCCCCAGATTTCCCTCCATTTTCCCCAGATTTCCCTCCATTTTTCCCACATTTCCCTCCCCTTTCCCTTCATTTTCCCCACACTTCTCTCCACTTTCCATATCCTCTCCCTTTTCCCTCCATTTTTCACGCCCCTTTCCCTCCACGTTCCCCATATTTCATCTCCTTTTTCCCTTCATTTCCTCCCCTTCCCTCCGTTTTTCCCCAATTCTCTCCTCCACCCTAATCCTCTGCTTCCTGGCCGGGCGCTGCTAAGAGGGTGGCCATTGTTCAGGGGTAATTAAGTGCCATTACCTGGGTGGCGGCCGCGAAGATGACCTCGCCCCCCACTCATTTACTTCTCAAGGGGTCTCTATCGCCGCTAAATTGACCCTTGTGATAGTGGAGAAAGGGTGTTAGATTGAGGTGTTAGAGAGAGGGGCTGGAAACGTTAGACAAAAGTATGAGTGTTAAATAGCCTGTCACCCCCACTAACTTACTTCTCAAGGAGTCTCTATCGCTGCTAAATTGACTCTTGTGATAGGGGAGAAAGGGTGTTAGATTGAGGTGTTAGATAAAGGGTGTTAGACTGAGGTGTTAGAGAGGTGTTAGATAAAGTGTTACTTGTAAATAGATGGGCTGGTCTCCCTAACAAACTTCAGTAAAGCCTTTTTCAGTGTACTTAGAAATGAATAACATTGATGGGGTAAGATACAGAAGTCATTCAATTACTTACAATTATAAATCCTTCCTTACATCATCACCATCATCATCACCACCATCCTCCTCATCATCATCAACACAGCTATCACCACCATCATCATCATACTACCATCGTCACCACCACCAACACCATCATACACCATCCCCACCACCAACACCATCATACACCATCCCCACCACCAACACCATCATCACCACCACATAATGCTAAACTCGGCCACATAGAGGACACTGAGGTGGGGATATGATTACCGTGCTTGACGTTGGGCTAATGAGTTAATGATGAGTGATAGTGGTGAATGACAACGAGATTTATTCCGTTATTAGTAGTTGCAGCATTACGGGGTCGTTGTTAGTAGTATTGCAGGTCGTTATTAATAGTATTGCAGGTCGTTATTGGTAGTATTGGAGGTCGTTACAGGCAGTATAGCGGGTCGTTATTAGTGGTATTGCAGGTCGTTATTAGTGGTATTGCAGGTCGTTATTAGTGGTATTGCAGGTCGTTATTAGTAGTATTGCAGGTCGTTATTGGTAGTATTGCAGGTCGTTATTAGTAGTATTGCAGGTCGTTATTGGTAGTATTGCAGGTCGTTATTAGTGGTATTGCAGGTCGTTATTAATGGTATTGCAGGTCGTTATTAGTAGTACTGCAGGTCGTTATTAGTAGTATTGCAGGTCGTTACTGGTAGTATTGCAGGTCGTTATTGGTAATGTAATGGGTCTTTTGTAGAGGTTAATGGGTTGTTATGGCGTTGATTTGCCTATTAATAAATCTGTCTATAACCATCCATCCATTCAGCTATCTTTATCTATCTACTTACCTATCTGTCTATCTATCTCTATATCCACTTCCATCTATCTATCTACCTATATTCATCTATTTACCTATATCTGTCTATCTATCAATCAATCCATCTATCTGTATCCACCCATTTATCAATTTATCCACCTATATCCATTCTATTACCTACCTATTTATCTATCTATATCTATCCGTCCATCTATCTATCAAACACATCACATAAAAACCGATGACCTACCAAAACCACTAAGACTTTCGCCTAAGATGAACTCAATCGTTAAGCAGTTGCAAGAACGAAAATAAATCGCCAAAAGAAGGATTTTACGTACACGGTCTTCACCTCCCCCTCAAGAGCGTCTCACAGTATCAATAAATAAATAAATAAAGTTAATATTCAGAAGCAATTAATGGAAATCGTGTATATGAAAGAGGGGTGTGTGAGTAGGGAGCAGGGCTGTGAAATGGTGGGGGACAGGGCGACATGGAGGCGATTTGTTTGTGGCCACACCTTACGGGATTAAGGCATCTGGCAATAGACAGACAGATAGATAGTGTCCACCCCGTCACTACCATACGGAGCCTCTCTACGCAGAATAAAAGTGACCCGGAATATTGACGAAGCAAGTAGGCTACATAGAAAAGGAAGGGAAAATACGTGACAGTAAAAGCGACACAAGCAAACAATCACCACAATCAAGAAATCAAAGCAAACACAACAACACTGGAAGGCAAAACAAGCAATCAAGAGCTAATAAACAAGGCGTCGAAGTGCTGAAGGGGTAAACACTGGTGAACCTGACGAAGAGTTCATGAAATATGGGTGAAGACAATCGTAGAAAAGCAGAAACACAAACACACACACACACACACACACACACACACACACACACACACACACACTCTCTAAGCTACACACAATCCACACACGCAATCGGCACACGCACAATCTCGGCCCTTCCATCACCCCAGCTCGTCAGCGGGCGGGGAAGGGGGGAGGGGGAGACGAGAGAGGCGATAAGACGAATGTGTAGAGATAATGATGAGGGATCGAACCCATAACAGTCGGGAAGGCAGGCCGGGGAGAGTTAGGAAGGGTGTTAAGAGAACCGGACAAAACAGGGAGGACGGAGACGAAGAACGAGAGAGAGAGAGGGGAGGCAGGGATGGAAGAGAGAGAGAGGGAGGGAGGATGGGGACCAGGAAGTGAGGTAGGGGAGATAAAAAAAAAAGGGGGAGGTACGAGCTTCCTGGTGTTGTGGGAGGTGGAAATGTGATGACGTGGCAGGAAGGTGGTAATGATGTGGTGTTGTGGGACTGAATAAATGAGTGATGATGAGAAATTGCATGTTTTGGTGTGTGTGTGTGTGTGTGTGTGTGTGTGTGTGTGTGTGTGTGTGTGTGTGTGTGTGTGTGTGTGTGTGTGTGTGTGTGTGTGTGTGTGTGTGTGTATGTGGACAAAACACGCAGGGAGCGAGGAGAGGAGAGGGAGGAGAGAGACAGCAGAGAGGGAGAGAGGAGAGGGAGGAGAGAGGTAAAGATAGCAGGAAGGGAGAAAGGAGAAAGGGTAGGGCTAGAGGAGGGTAGTGGAGAGAGGGAGAGAGAGAGAGGAGAATTAGGGACGGTATTAGGAGAAAAGGGCAAAACACATGGAGGAGGGAGAGAGAAGGGAGAGGGAGAGAGGGGAGGGAAGGGGTAGAGGAGAAAGACTGACAGGGAGGAAAGGGAGAGAGAGAAAGGAGAGGAGGGAGGGGGAGAGTTAGGGAGGACATCAGAAAAATTGACGAAAACACATGAGAGAGAGAGAGAGAGAGAGAGAATGTGTATTACTTGGTGAGGCTGTGGTGAGGCAGTGTGTGGTGCAGTGTAGTGATGAGGTGGTGAAAATGATGATGAAAATTATGAGTAGACGAGGGTGTGATGTTGATAGGTGAGAGGAATATCTAAAAGAGAGTGAAATGAGGAAATGTGATGAGTGTATTGGTGATGAGATGATGGGATGCTGAGGTGGGGAAATGATGATGAAATGATGAGGGTGTGTTGGCGATCAGATGAAGATGTGATGCTGAGTTGGCTATGATGGTGATGAAATGAACGTACGTGGTGATGAATGGGTGGTGATAATGTGATGCAAAAAATAAGATAGCAAGAATGAAGACAAATATATTATGGTTCTGATAGCATATAGAGACAGAGATAAAACAGATAAGCGAGGACAAGAGGGGCGGGGTAGAGATAAGAGACGCCTTGGTGCTCTGCCAACACTGTCCTTTGCAACTCGTGGTTATGGTTGTGTGGTGATGAGGTGAAAAGAGTATGGTGGTGCGGTGAGGAGGTGGTGAGGAGAGGAATATGAAGGTGGTGAATGTAATGGTGGTGGTGGTGGTGGGGTGGTGAGAAGAGTATGACTGTGGTGGTGGTGTGGTGAGGGAGTGGTGAGGAGAGAAAGTATGGCAGTGGTGGTGGTGGTGAGTATGTGGTTTTTTGATGTAGGAAGTGTTATGATGCTAGACTGTGATGTTACGGTAGTGATGATAAGGTAAAGTTGTAGATGATGTAGAATGGATCATGAGGTTTCGGCGAGTGATGAAGGATGTGTAGTGGTGATATGGTGGTGAAGGTGTATGCCAATGCTGTCACTCGTCGTTAGTGTGGTGGAGGGGTGAGGTGGTGGTGGTGGTGGTAATGTAGTGGTGATGGCGCTGATGATGTAGCAGTAGTAGTAGTGGTGGTGGTGGTGAGAGGGTTATATTTAAATGACCTTTCAGATAATCTGGCCAATAATACTAATGAGGTCACTGGTGTTTACATGCCAGAATTCTTTATCCCGATTGCTAAATATCATCATCACCATTACCATTACCACTACCGCCATCATCACCATCATCACAATAATAATCATCATCATCATTACTATTACCATCACCATCATCATCATATTTATCAGCACCACCACCACCATCACCACCACCACCATCATCATCATCATCATCATCATCATCATCATCATCATCATCATCATCATCACCTTATATCATCATCACCATCATCATCATCATCATCATCAGGGGTGTGCGGGAACCAAGGAAGATGAGGAGAGGCACAAAACCACATCAACTTTCTCAGGAAGACACAACTTTGGCAAGCAATATATATATTTTTTTCCTTTTCAACATAACCCAAAAAATGTACACCGAAACGACTCACAAACCCATCCATGCACCACTCAAACCCTCCACCCAGGTGACTATTTTTTTTTACTTATTTTTGCTGCCTCCAGACGATTTTATTCATCTTAGCAGAGACCTCTTGAAGAAAGCCAAATCTTCTGAATCCGAGTATGTCCTTCCTTTTACTCTTGCCACTTCCGGACGATTTCTTTCGCCTTAGGATTATCTTTTTTCCCACCGGAGAGGCTAAAGATAAATCGCTCCAGTACAAGAGCCCTTTCCTAAGCTGAAGAAAACCGTCTGGAAGCAGGAAGTGTGATATAAATGTGACCCAGATTCAGGAAGTTAACTAAGGCTATAAATCTAACCCTTCACACTCGAAACCTCTCCCCAAAGTTAAATAAATCGTCTTAATAAACCCCTTCAGCATGAGATCCTATAAAACCGTCTATTAACTGTTACAATAATCTATAAATGACGTCAAAGATTATAGAGGGTTAATTATGCCAAAAATCTAACCCCTCCAAAAAGCTGAATAAATCGTCTGAAATCGTCTGGAATAAATCGTCTTGGGATGGAGTTAAGAACGACGTCCTCAGTCTAAATGGGTTAAAATTCACGGCTCCGCTCCACAGGCACACATTCCACACAAAAATTTTACTTATATATATATATATATATATATATATATATATATATATATATATATATATATATATATATATATATATATATATATATATTTTTACGATACGTCTATAATGTAAAATACAGAATTATATGGTTTTGCTTGCAGTGTAGAGGCAGAATATGCGTGACAGGAATGGTAACTGTGTGTGTGTGTGTGTGTGTGTGTGTGTGTGTGTGTGTGTGTGTGTGTGTGTGTGTGTGTGTGTGTGTGTGTGTGTGTGTGAATCATTGTCTGGTCCATTCTCTCTCTCTCTTTCTCTCTCTCTCTCTCTCTCTCTCTCTCTCTCTCTCTCTCTCTCTCTCGTGTGTGTGAATCATTGTCTGGCCAATTCTCTCTCTCTCTCTCTCTCTCTCTCTGGCAGCGTCATATAATATTGGACTGGAAGAGTATTTCATTTAATAAGGGAAAGGGCAGCGATAATAATGTAAGAGATCTGCTCCTAGTGAGTTATAGATGATGATGATGATGATAGTGGTGGTGGTGGTGGTGGTGGTGATGGAGACAATGATGGTAGTGGTGGTGATAGTGAATGCTGTTGTGGTTGGGGTTGAGGTGGTGTTAACTGTGGTGGCGATGTTAAGGGTGGTGCTAATGGTGAGAGTGGTGGTGAAAATGACAGCAGTGGTGGTGGTGGTGGTGGTGGTGGTGGTGGTAGTGGTGGTGGCTGCAATCTTGTTAAAGGTGCTGGTGAGGAAAGTAATTGTGTTAGTTGTGATCGTGCGGGGTGTTAGCGACAGAGGTGGTGGTGGTGATAGTGATGGTGGTGATAGTCGTGGTGATGGTGGTGACAGCCACTAGTTTAAGGGCCGAATATTTGACCCTGCCCTGTGCTGTTGACCTCTGACACAGAACTAAAAAAACAATTACTTCCTTCTTGCGTACCTCTTCTTGTGACCTTAACCTTTGACCTGTCGTTATAAAAAGTGAGTTTATTTCTTGGCTGACCCTTATCCCCCGTCTCTCTCTCTCTCTCACACACACACACACACACACACACACACATTACGATAAAACACTCCTAATCGCGTCCAAGTCAGCACTCAGCAAATTAATCAGTTTGGTGTAGCTGATATAAGCCATTTGAGGTGTGTCTGTGTGTGAGCTGAGAATTACACAGCTCACAAAGGACAGTGCTATGGTTATGGGGATAATATGTTAACTGAAGTGAGAGGAGAGGTCTGAGAGAGCTTTTGAGATGAGTGTTGTATACCATCAACATCATCATCATTATTACCATCATCATCAACTTCATCATCATCACACTAACCATATCACCATCACATCATCAAACTGCCGCTACCTCATCAACACCACACCACAAAGCTACCATCACCACCTCATCTCACCACCAAATAACCTTCATCACATCACCCACACCATCACCACACCAAATCACCATCACACTACCTAAATCCCATAACCAAATCATCACATCAAGAAGACGTCTCTCTCCTGCACCAAAGAAGAGGGGAAGAACAGGGAAGTGAAAAAGTGGGGAGAAGAGGGGAGATGGCAGACGGGGAAGACAGGAGACAGGAGAGACGGGGAAGAGGAAGAGAGGAGAAGGAAGGGTGAAAGCTGGGAACTCCTATCGCTGATCTTAAATCCGCGAATAACTTGAAATCTACGAGTAACTAAATCTAACTTGGCGAAACGTAAGGCGGTAGGGAGGGGAAAGGAAGCTGAAGAGAGGAGGGGGAAGAGGAGAGAAGGGAGAGGAGAAGGAGGAGGAGGAGGAAGTGGAGAGGGGAGAGGAAGGAGTTTGGGAGACAAAGGGAAAGGTATGAGGGGTGTGGTGAGTGTGTGTGCTGGGAGAGGGGGAGGGTAAAGGAAAGGATGTGAAGAGGGAGAAAGGGGATGGAGTTGGGGGAAGGTAGGAATGGGGTGGGTGTGGGACCTGGAAGTGGGGGAGAGAAGAGGGAGAGAGTATATAGGCGTACACCAGAATTATAACAGAAGGCCTAATGGTCCAAAACGAGATTATCTGAGGGGGAAACAACTACATCTATTTGGAATCTAACCAACGTGTGAGAAAAGGAAAAGAAAGAGGATAGAATAGGGAAAGGTAAATGGGAAGAAGGAAGGTAAGTGGGGAAGACGGGTGTTGGGGAAGGATGAAGGGGAGGAGAAAGAGAGAAGGTAGGGGGAAGTGGGGCTGAGGAGAAATGGAAAACTGGAGAGGAGTGAACAGTGGAAGAGAGGAAGATAGGAGTCCAGTAGGTGAAAAGGTGGAAGTGGAGGAGGGGGGAAGAGGAGGAGAGGGAAGTGAAGGAGCGAGGAAGGTGGAGGAGGGAAAGTGATGGGAGGAAAAGAGGAGGTAAGTCACATTCCTCAACGATCACCTAGAGATTTTTAAGATTCTAGCGACAATCACACGTCTTCTGAGGAAACTTAGGGACCTTGTGAGTAGGGACACGACTCACACACTACCCCTCAATGCCCTGCCGTAGTTTCTTATTTATTTCTTATTTTTTTCTGCAGGTAGGACAAGGAGAGTTCAGATTCTTCGCCTGTATCTCGTTAATCCTACGAAAACAAACCCTCTTTACGATAACCATTGCTGTATTTATGTGAGTCTATGCCTAGGTCTGGCAAGTATGTATTCTTAACTTCCTTTACAAATAATAATAATAATAATAATAATAATAATAATATTGATGATGATAATAATAATAGTAATACTACTACTACTACTAATAATAATAATAATCATAATAATTATAATAAGAGTAGTAATAATAATAATAATAAGAGTAATAATAATAATAATAATAATAATAATAATAATAAACGAATAACTGAATAAATAAATGAATATGGAAAAAATTATGTTTCTCCCCCGGTCAGCACAGACGATTTAATCCCACAAAGAGAGATAAACCAATATGAACGCCTTAAATAAGAAAATAATAGATAGACAGATAGATAGATAGATAGATGGACAGGCAGGTATATAGATAGATAGATAGATAGATGGACAGGCAGGTATATAGATAGATAGATAGATAGACGTAAGCTTGTATTTTCTTCTTAACACAGCCAACTCTTTTTTTTTCAAGTTCCCTTCAAATTGGAGCAAGGAAAATCTTTGTCTCTATAATTCCCTATTCTAGTATCATAATTTGCTAGAGAGAGAGAGAGAGAGAGAGAGAGAGAGAGAGAAATTGTAATATAAATGAGATGCCTGGAGCGAGACCAATATATTAAATGTCACACTTGAAGAGAGAGAGAGAGAGATGAGGGGTTTAGGAGTGGAAAGGAGATGAGTGGGTAAAATGAGGCTGGTGAGAGTGGAGATGGTGGTGGTGATGGTGAGAGGGGTGGTGGTGGTGGTGATGGTGGCCGGGGTGGTGGTGGAGGTAAGAATGATAGTGGTGGTGGAGTGAATGGAGATAAGTGGATGAAATGAGGTGGTGAGAGTGGAGGGGGTGGTAGTGGTGATGATGGAGGGGGTGGTGAGAGGGGTGGTGGTGGTGGTGATGGTGGCAGGGGTGGTGGTGGAGGTAAGAATGGTAGTGGTGATGGAGTGAATGGAGATATGTGGATGAAATGAGGTGGTGAGAGTGATGAGAGTGGAGGGGGTGGTAGTGGTGATGATGGAGGGGGTGGTGAGAGGGGTGGTGGTGGTGGTGATGGTGGCAGGGGTGGTGGTGGAGGTAAGAATGGTAGTGGTGGTGGAGTGAATGGAGATAAGTGGATGAAATGAGGTGGTGAGAGTGATGAGAGTGGAGGGGGTGGTAGTGGTGATGATGGAGGGGGTGCGGTGATGATGGAGATAGTGGTGGTGATGGTGAGATGGGTGGTGGTGAGAGTGGTGGTGGTGAAATGGAGATAAGTGGATGAAATGAGGTGGTATGCGTGGTGGTGGTGGAAGTGATGATGGTGGTGGTAATGGTGGCAATTTTCCCTGTGGTGATATGTGGAAAAGTTGCAAGAGGGAAGTAGTGGTGGTGGTGGTGATGGTGGTGGTGAGAATGACGGTGGTGGTGATGGTGGTGGTGCGTGTTACTGATACAAAAATTACATCGATACTGAAACGATATAAATAACAGACAAGACAATGAAAGCTGCTAATGGGCAAAATAAATCGCTCAAGAACAGGCGTTACGAAGTCTCCCATGTCACTTATATTTCCGTTCCCTGTACCATTTTTGCGCTACGGGCTTTGTGTAACTTTCCCATGATGATTACTCTCCCATTTTTCTGATTTCCTTTAACCTAACTTAAACTATCCTATCAACCCTTGTCTAACAGATTAATCTAACAACCTAGCCTAACCCAGTACTAGAAAAACCTAACCCAACTTGCCCTTTCCTAAACACGAAAAATGGATCACAGGAGGAAACTTGGAGGTGTTGTGGGGGGATGAGGGAGATGTGGTGCGGGGGTGAGGGAGATTGGGTCTTGGGGTGAGGGAGGTGTGGTGTGGGAGTGAGAGAGGTGGGATGTGGGGGTGAGGGAGGTGTGGTGTGGGGGTGAGGGAGATGTGACGTGGAGGTGAGGGTGATGTGGTGTGGGGGTGAGGAAGGTGTGGTGTGTGGGGTGAGGGAGGTGTGGTGTGGGGGTGAGGGAGGTGTGGTGTGGGGGTGAGGGAGGTGTGATGTGGGGGTGAGGGAGGTGTGGTGTGGGGGGTGAGGGAGGTGGGGTGTGAGGGAGGTAGGGTATGGGGGTGAGGAAGGTGTGGTGTGGGGGTGAGGGAGGTGTAGTGTGGGGGGTGAGGGAGGTGTGATGTGGGGGTGAGGGAGGTGTGGTGTGGGGGTGAGGGAGGTGGGGTGTGGGGGTGAGGGGGTCGGGGTTATTACTAGTCAGGGCACAGGCGGGTGTGAGTGGGGAGTGTGGTTCACGTCGCTCAGCACACTACCTAACACCATTCTTACCACGCCACAACACCTGGGACACTACTGCTATTAATATCACAACAATAACAACTACCATTATCACCACCACCACCACCACCACTACTACTACTACCACTACTATCACCACAACTGTTACTAATTACCTGCTGTTACTACTACTACTGCTACTACTACTACTAATCACTTACTACTACTACTACTACTATAAACACCAAAACTATTCTACACCTCTCCACAGTTACAACTACAACCACCATTACCACTTCCACCCCCAATACTGTTACTACTCCCACCACCACACCTCTACCACGATCACCACACCCTCCTCCCCCACCCAACTCCCCCCCTTACACACTATATAATATTAATGGATAAAGGAAAGACAATATCGTGGGTGCTGCAGCCAATAATTATTAGAATTATAATCGCTGTGCGCAGTCGAGAGCGGTGAATTCAAATGAGGAAATGTTACGTATTTGCACACACACACACACACACACACACACACACACACACACACACACACACACACATACACGCAAAATATATCCATCTGTTTGTCTATTAACCTACCTATCTATATATCTATCTACCTCCCTCCCTACCTACCTATTTATCTATCTATTTTGTTGCCACCACTTTCATCAGCCTCTTCAGTACGATACTAAACCAAAACGAATATTCAGGGTAGGTTCTGATAGCATGTACCTCTACTGTATACTGAATGTTCGTATTTACGGGTACTTGGATCTGACGGTTTATAATGCTGATATACAAAGAATCTGACATATATAAACATAGCCACTACTGCGCTTCCACTATCATATAGGTTAATCTACCCGCCATCACCATACAGTGAATCTCTCCACTGTAAAGCCACCACAGCATCACCACCACATCTCATGACACCATTCCACCATCACCTCACCTCACCCCATCCTCACCATCACCACCACATCTCACTTCTCCACCATCACCAACACCACACTTCACCACAACACACCTTACTCCACCCCCAACACCACCACCACCGCACCACACCATCACCTCCCACATCCCCTCCACCTAGCTCCACCCAGCCTTCCACACTATATTATATTAACGAGCAGAGGAAAGATATAACAGTGCATCCTATAATTATGTGGCTAATATTATCAGTCCTGTAGTAATAGAGATATAACTTTACTAATACAGTGAGAGAGAGAGAGAGAGAGAGAGAGAGAGAGAGAGAGAGAGAGAGAGAGAGAGATTCTTACTACTGTCCCTCGACCATTGGGTAAATAGGTTTATGTTCCGTCCTGAATAAGTGGGAAGGGAGGAAGAAATGGAGGAGGAGGAGGAGGACGAGGAGGAAAGGTAAGAAAGTAGGTGAAATAGCGTGTCAGAAAGAGGAGTAAATATAAAAGAAAGAGAATGGGGAGGAGAAGGAAAACAGGAAACGAAGAGGAAGAAATGAAGGAGGAAACGGAGAGGAAAGGGGAGAAGAAGAAATGGAAGAGGAAAGAAGGAAGGGAGGAATCTGGAATATAGAAGACTGAAGGATGGGGAAGAAACAGAGAGGATATGCAAGATGGAAGGAAGGAAGGAGAAAATGTCTGAAACAGGAGTATGGGAGGACAAGGGAGAGAGGAGGAGGAGGAAGACAAGAAGGAAGAGGAAATAAATAGGAAAATTAACAGGAATCAAGGATAGCAGGAAGGAAGGAAGGAAGAGAGGGAAATATGTTAGGCAGACGAGAAAGATGGAAGAGGAAGAAAAGGAGAAATAGGAAGAAGAGGGAAGGAAAGGAAGTGATTGAAACAGACTAAAACAGAGCATATATGGGCCGGTAGGAGTGAGAGAGAGAGAGAGAGAGAGAGAGAGAGAGAGAGAGAGAGAGAGAAATAGTATTAGTAGTCAAGTCTCGTTAAGCTGCCAGACAGAGTAGTTCCTCCAAACATTATTATCATTGTAATTCTGCCTTGATCACCCGCACCCAACATTCTCTCTCTCTCTCTCTCTCTCTCTCTCTCTCTCTCTCTCACACACACACACACACACACACACACACACACAGAATATAACACAAAACTATAACGGAAGAATATAACGCAATATAACGCAAAAATGTAACGCAAAAACATAACACAAGAATATAACCCAAGAATTTCGTCCGACAGAAAACTAGATTCTTAAAAACTGTACAGTCAAATGCAAAAATTCGTACCCCTCTCCTACCCCTCTCATCACTGGATTCGCCGACGCTTGAAGGTGATGTAGTGGACTGAAGTGAAAATTATCATCCATTTTTGAGGGATAATACTCATCTTTATCCACTACGTCTTATCTAAGTATGTATGACTTCAAGAGGGGGAGGAGAGGCGAGGACACTTATATCACTGAATCTATATTAAGTGTACTTTTATACTTACAACACTTGCAGTACGGCAATAGAAGACTGGAACTTACCTGAAAAAGATAAATACAACTCATTAATAAAGGGAAACGGGTTAACATTTTACAAGCAATTAAAGCAGTATTACCCACGCATATATACAAAAAGGAAAGAGGAGAAATTAACAATGCCTACGATCTCTTTTTCAACCCATTTAGTAGCATAACATCGGTTCTTGTACGATTGGCATACAACTCTTGGAAGTCTACCGCACTGTACACCTAACCCCCTACAAATAAAAAAAAATATCTAAGCTTACTAAAAACTGCCTGAAAAATACAAACAGGAGACAGCATCACAGTATTTTTTCCTTTGTCTTCCTTTTTCCTTTTTCAACATTTATCTAAAAAAAAAAAAATACTCATCTATATATTTAGTCTCCATTTTTTCTTTATATCCTTATTTTCCTTCACAGTGTTTTTCCCTCTCTCTTTTCTTTTTTTTCTTTTTTTTTTGTGTGTGTTGTTTTTCGTGTGTGAGGGAACGTAGTCAAAACGTATACATGTATTTTTGGCAAACTCAGGCAAAACGCTGATGGTGATACTTGTTGCCCTAGCTTGTGTGCGTGCTTGGAGGGGGAGAGGGAGGGAGGGAGGGCAGGGAAAAGGGGTGGAGGGGGTGGGAGGGAAGAGAGAAGGGGTGGAGAGGGAGGGAGGAGGGAAAGGGGTGGAGAGGGAGGGACGGAGGAAGGGAAGAGAAAAGGGGTGCAGAGGGAGGAAGGGAGGATGGGAAGGGAAATGGGGTGGAAAGGGAGGGAGGGAAGAGGAAAAGGGTGCTGAGAGAGGGAGGGAGGGAGGGAAGGGAAAAGGGGTTGGGAGGGAGGGAGAGAGGGTAGGTATAGGCAGAGAGGAGTCAGAGGAAAGGGAGGGTAAAGGTAGGGGGGAAGGAAAGAAAAGGGTGCAGGAAATCAAGGGAGCTAGGGAGAGAGAAAGTAAGAAGTAAGGAGGGGAGAGAGGGTAGAATAGGTATTGGGAAGGGATGGAGAGGGTGTAAAAACGGAGAGAGAATAGGTAAGGGGGGAGAGGAGGGTAAGAGGTATGAGGGGAGGATAATGGGAAAATGGGAGAGGAGGGCTGGGTGAGTCAGTACAGGAAAGATGAG
Source organism: Coenobita brevimanus (assembly GCF_032717465.1). Taxonomy (NCBI): domain Eukaryota; kingdom Metazoa; phylum Arthropoda; class Malacostraca; order Decapoda; family Coenobitidae; genus Coenobita; species Coenobita brevimanus. The sequence goes on along the minus strand of NC_136982.1, from coordinate 44,491,729 downwards.
AATGAAGAGGGAAGTGACAGCTGGGATGTGAGTGGAAAGGGGAAAGGGATGGGATGGGATGTGGGGTTGAGAGAGAGAGAGAGAGAGAGAGAGAGAGAGAGAGAGAGAGAGAGAGAGAGTATCGAACGTGGAGGGGGGGGGGAGCAAGGGAAGCAAAGTATGACAAACAGTACCGGTATGTCTTTGTTTCTTTCTTTTTTTTTTCTTTTTTTGTCACGAAGGCTACACGACACAACCGCCTCTTCTTCACACCTGTGTTTCTCCACCTTGCCAAGACGCACACCACTTAACTACAGTGTGTGTGTGTGTGTGTGTGTGTGTGTGTGTGTGTGTGTGTGTGTGTGTGTGTTAGGATTTGATCACACGAAGGGCATGCTTTGTTGGTACGTGGATGAATGCATGTACGATCTGACTTTTTTTAAGGTAAGTAGGTAGGTGTACAGGCAGACAGGCAGGTAAGTAAGCAGGTAAGCAGGCAGGTAGGCCGGTAGACAGGTAAACTGATGAATACCAGAGATAGATAAACACAAACAATCACTCAGAGACACAACCAAAGAGCTAAAAGTTTCTAGACATAATTAAAAACCAACCCTACATACACTTTCTTACACCTCAAGTCCAAGAAGCTTTAAGAATAAGGCTTTCGGTCTCTCGTGTCTCTCCATTTGCATGCAGGATGTGATTACTGGGCAAGGAGTGTTCTACTATGCCTTGGCGGATTTCTTGAGGTATGAAAATGGTGCTCCTACGTGGTGTAATGTTGGGGATTTGGAATGGGGAAGGTGGTATTGATGAGAGAGAGAGAGAGAGAGAGAGAGAGAGAGAGAGAGAGACGGGTACACGGCCTGAAAAATAGGTAAATACACAAAGACTGAGACAGGTAAGTAGATAGAACGACACATGGATAGAGTGACAGATACAGACAGACACAGACTATCAGTACACAGACACATAGGCACATGTACACAGAAACACAAGCAGAGTGGGACAGAGAAACGGAAAAAGACATAGAAAGAGAAACAGGAGCGGGGGGGATACGAAACAGTAGCGTGGATCCTAAAAATTATAGGAAATGTGTCTACCTCTCCCTCTCTCTCTCTCTCTCTCTAATCAGTGACATCTCTTAACTTCTCTTTCATGCGAGACCTCACCTGACTCCTCTCTCTTCCCCTCTAATCAGTGACATCATTTAACTTCTCTTTCATGCGAGGCCTCACCTGACTTCCCTCTTTGGCCTCTAATCAATGACATCGACTACCTGACTTCTCCTGTACTTCCCCGGAGCTCACCCTGTACTTAGGCCCTCACGGGACTCAAATCACGGGCTTCCGGGGTGATTTGCAACACCTGGGGAAATCTGCAGTCAGTCTTCCGTGTCTTAGCCCACCTGCCTTGCAATCAGCACCAATAATCCACAATCACGACTACGGAAAAGCTGCAACTACCCTTCCTACCCGGACCCCACTACTTAACAAATGCGTAACTAAAACTGACTGCCTAACAATCGGCTAGCTAACAATCCAGTGCCTAACAATCGTTACTAAATACCTGTAATTACTTCTACCTGTCTGAGGTGACCTACCTTGCAATCAACACCAATAATCTACAGTTTCTCTCTCTCTCTCTCTCACACACACACACACACACACACACACACACACACACACACACAACTAAAAATTTCCTGAACTAGTTGGTCTACTGTAACTGGCCACATTCACCAAAAATCTTAAGTTACGAGAGGAAAATTGTTGTAAGCCGCTTTGTGAATGCCAGCCAAGGTTACAGCGCCAACTCCGCGAAATTTCGACGTTGTCCTCTGGGGGGGGGGGGGGGAAAGCGGCGCTAAATTTCCCTCTGTCCACCGCTCGCTAAATTATGCCATGATAGAGACTCGAAATTTCCAAGGGTTGTCAGAAATGAATAGCTGTTATATCACCCAGTTCACCGTCATCACGCTGCACTCTCTCCAAGTCACCCCTGCCTCCTCTAGTACACCCCTCTACCCCAACCCTTCACCCCATCCTCAGTCTCCCTCCCTTCCCCTTTCCCCTCCTCCTCACGTGCACTCCTCTGGTTAGTGTCTCATTCCCCATTCTCACAACATGGACAAGACCATCTCAAAGTACTTCTGGTCAGTCTCATTCTCCATTCTCTAACAGGCAAAACAACTCTAGATCCTTCTCCTAATACCTTCAACACACCCACATGACAATATAACGGAGAAACGCGTGGGTGGGTCGTGATGACACCGAGCATACGGGAGGGGGGAGATAATTTAGTGCCCCCTGACAGTGCGTAACAGAAACTGGAAGAGATAATTCGCGGCGGCCATTAGCCCACGTCAGAGCTGGTGGTTGTGTGTCAGGCCAGGCGTTTATCACCAACCACGGAGTTAGGGAAAGTCTGCTCGCTTGCCCTGCTCGTCGTTTCCTTGTCCTGCTGCGCCTGCTTGTTTCTGCTAAATCTGAGCTACGTTTTGCTCCTCCTGCTTGGTTTCCTGCCGCTAAGTCTGCTTGTACCGTGCTGTTCACTCGCTCTGCTCATCACTTCCTTCCGCTGCTGAATCTGCTTATTTCTGAACTGGGGTCTGCTTATTCCCCTTGGTTTCCTGCTGCAATGTCTGCTTGTATCGTGTTAGTCTGTTCAATTCCTCTGATCTTTACTTCCTTCTGCTGCTGAGTCTGCCTCTGCTGAATCTGTCTGCCTTATTCCCCTGTCTGCCTTGTTTTATTCTGGTAGTGTTTCAGGCAATGCGTTTATCACCTTGCACGGATTTCGGCTGTCGGCTCACTCACTCTGCTCGCTTCCTTTTCCAGCAAGTGTCTGCTTGCATCGTGCTGCTGAATCTGCTGCTGTTTAGTCTGCTCGTTACGTTCATGCTCACTATGCTTATTATACACACACACACACACACACACACACACACACACACACAAACACACACACACACACACCTGTTCCTCCATCCCTCTGTTACCATGAACTAAATTATCGTGCAAGTCTTTTATTTTTTATTTTTTTGTTGCATCGTTCACGAAGTTTGCTCATGCACAAAAACCTACTTAATGGCCTGGCGTAACCTTAATGGCAATGCAGGTACTTAATTCTGAAACTACTAATGGTTAAACTGTTCTTGTTAATTTGGAAGAGTTGACTTGTTAGTGGGAATGAGAGACAGGATGATGATGATGACGATGATGATGATGATGATGGTGATGATGGTGGTGATGATGGAGGTAACTGTGGTGGAGATGGTGGTCGGGGTAGTGATGATACCGATGATGAAGACGGTGATAGTGGTGGAGTTGGTAGTGTGGATGATGGTGACGATAGTGATGATGATGAGGAGGAGGGTGGGAGTGGTGGAGGTGGTTCTGATGGTGGGGATGGTGATGATGATGAGGGTGAGAGTGGTGGAGGTGGCTGTGATGGTGGGGATAAAGATGATGACGACGACGATGATGATGATGATGATGATGATGATGATGATGATGATGATGATGATGTGGTGCTCAAGGAAATGACATTGTAGACTGTTATGCTTGTGTAGAGATAATTGCTGATAAAAACAAAAACAAATAAACGAGTTACGTGTAATATTCTCCCTCTCTCTCTCTCTCGCTCTCTCTCTCTCTCTCGCTCTCTCTCTCTCTCAATATTTACAGTACACTTCACACACTGACGCCCGCAGAGGAGGAAAGACGAGTTAGGTTCAGGAAGCCTTATCCTCGTAGCTTTAGAAGTCTCCCTACTCCCTCTTCCTTGCTATATTTCTTTCACCTTAACCCCCTACTTTTTCTATCTTCAGACGATTTTACTCAGCTCAGGGGAGACTTCTCGTGTTTAAGGGGGGTTAAGAGACTTCATTAACCCCTTCACTACAAGACATTCTCTCTCTCTCCCTCTCTCTCTCTCATCTAACTTTCCTCTTAGTCTTTTCTTTACCTTCCCCCCTCTCGTTCTGTACCTTCTTTCTCTTAGTCTCTTCTTTACCTACCTTCTGTCTGTCTGTCTGTCTGTCTGTCTGTCTCTCTCTCTCTCTCTCTCTCTCTCTCTCTCTCTCTCTCTCTCTCTCAATTCCCCGCCAGCCTATGCTCTCCCTGCCACATCCACACTACGTGAGTGGGGCTACAACTCCCTTATTTAACCAGGGATCAGCCTACGCCCAACACACCACCCAACCAATAACTTTAACCTCTATTTTAGCCTGGAGAGGGACGCCTTCATGTGGTGGCACCGATATATGACGGGCGGGGGAGCTGCCTGGCTATACACACGTCCTTCGATGACTCCCCTACTCCCACTAAACCACCAAACAATTAACTAACTTCTCTCTTAACCTAGATTGGGACGCCTTCACGTGGTGGCACTGATACTTTGACCTGACACAGATCTCTAACCCCTTTCAGCTCAGTTGATGGCCAAGCGTATTCCGAATGCTGGATAAATTTGACTAGTAACCAAGGAGACTCATTCCTCTCTCATAACTAAGGCTCATCAAGGTTCATGCTCCCACGACCTAATTATTAAAATTATGAGGAAGGTCCAGTTCCGTCAAATGAAAATAAAATGACTATAGAAAAAGGGATAAAGGAAGAGTATAATTAAGCTCTTCATTTCGAAAAGTCTCAAAAGCTGAATAAAATCACACACACACACACACACACACACACACACACACACACACACACACACGGGTAGTTTATTATGTGTGTATGGTGGATTAATTGAAACACACACACACACACACACACACACACACACATCACCTGCCTGATTTACTCCCTTCATACATCCACACGATACACCAATCTGTAAATGGAACACAGGCAGTTTATATCAGATGGTTATATACAGTTAAACTACATTGCAAATTTATATAGCTAAATACTGCCAACGTCGTATGATTACCCCCGTGGGCAAGAGCCGTATTTTAGTATATTGGATATATCGTAGCACTTTTTCCTAGCCGAATTAGTCTGCAGGTTATTAATAGCAGGTGGTTAGGTGCAGTTTAAACATTGTACATTTTTATATCTTAACACAGCTTAGGTTGTTCACGATTATCTCCTATTTGATCAATGGCTACTCTTGCAATAGATTCAGGCTTCCGTTTTACGATAGTAAGAAGAAAACCTAACAAGTATCAACAAATGCGCGGATGAGATAGGTAAAAATATAATTAAAATAAAACCAAAAAAACAAGGTAAAACCCGAACATCAACTAATGCGTGCCTCCCAAGGTTGGACATTTTCGCGATACATCGATATTAATTCTATGGAAAATATTTGCCACGTTTCACTTACTGTACACTCGCGGCCAGAAGTTCCGTCCTATTTATTTGGGTTCAGAAATGGTTCGGTCTCTGTCTGTTTACATTATTATTGTATTCTTACGGTAGGTTACGAAAAACTGGCTGAAAAAGGACGAAAAAGCTCTGCCAATTTAAAGTGAATGAAGTATTGATGGATGAGGGTGCATTACGCTTATCGTTTAAGGTCTCTGAAAGGTGGCAGATAATAATATACAATTTTATGAAGGGTCTCTCGTAGTGATAAGGTAAAAAATATAGAAGTGCTACTCTGTCTGTCTGTCTGTCTCTCTCTCTCTCTCTCTCTCTCTCTCTCTCTCTCTCTATGTTGACCCAGCTCATGAGTCAATCCCTGTCATGTGCCACGTAATCATGACTTCAAAACCCAAGGTGAGGAAACAAGACTGCGTTTGATCTCTCTCTCTCTCAAACACACACACACACACACACACAAACACTCAACCCCCCCACACACACACTAAACCCCCACACACACTCACTCAAGGCCAACACACACACACACACACACACACACACACACACACACACACTCATCTCCCCTCCCCCCCACAAACACACTTTTACTCCAGCATCTTCACCAGTCGTGGCACTAGAATTAAATCTGCCTGGCACACCTGGCCTTATGTACATCAACTGAGATTAAGTACAGTGCCAAGGGGGAAAAAGTATCAGTTATATCTCCGTGGATTAAACTGTATAATTTCTAGTGCGTGTGTGTGTGTGTGTGTGTGTGTGTGTGTGTGTGTGTGTGTGTGTGTGTGTGTGTGTGTGTGTGTGTGTGTGTGTGTGTGTGTGTGTGTGTGTACTGTAGATAGAGGTTTGCTCTCTCTCTCCCTCACACACACACACACACACACACACACACACACACACACACACACACACACACACACCGGCAAATATGGGAACAAACATACATATACACATACAGTACATTTACAGACAGAAAGACAGACACAGATACAGACAGACAGATAGACAGACAGGCACACAGATAGATACATTGGCTGACAGACAGACACACAGACAGACATATAGAGAGACAACTGGTATGGATAAACGGAAGGTCTCTCTGGGTGTATGAGTGATGGTGTGAAAGGGAGCCGCAGGGATGGCAGGTCTGGCAGCTTCCATATCCCAGATTACACCTCTCTTCTCTCACAATTTCACCGCTAGACTACAAAACAGGGGCGGGGCGGGGTGGGATAGGTCTGGGACTCTGGATGGGATGGGATGGGTTTGGGAAGAGGAAAGGCGGGGACAGGTTACACTCACTCACCCATATGACCCGCACCAAACCACTTATCCCACACCCAGGTACGTACAATGTGTGTCAATTTATATCTACTGATGAATTATGCTGCCAACTCAAATACAAATATAGAGAGAAACAGTCACAGAAATGGACTCGACTATACAATTACTCCTTCGGAACACAAAACAGAATGAAAAGTACCTGTGAAATGGAGAGGCACTGACAGGGATCACTTATGACCCCAGTTCGTCCGGAGATTAATCAAAATTGGCGGAACATACAAGCATTAAACAGGTATAAAGTATGTCCAGGGAATCAAAATATAGTATAGATTTTTTCTTCAGCCTTAGAACGTTATTTTAATCGCTGTTATCTTCCGGAAACTTAATTCAGTTAAGGACAGACGTTGCGAGCTGGGGGAGGCGGGAAGGATGCAGTCTTCAATAGCTCCTTGATCAAAAAAGGTCGCCCGAAAGATGAATGCAATCGTTACATAATACTATACTGTATAACGAAGGCTGCACCCCCATTTAACATACTAAGTCCAGGCCTGAAGAGGGACGCCTTCATGTGGTGGCACCGATATATCCACACGGCTCCACTGCCTGGTAATACAAACACCCCTCAATTCCCTCCTAATACCCCCAGCAAGTCAATGGTGGACTACAGGAGGAGGGCAATTTCAGCCTGCGGTACACTGGGTTCACGTTTCAGATGAACCATGGGCAGTAACTACTAACACGGTAAATCCTGGGATAAGTTTCTAACCGGCAAGTGTTAAGATCAAAGACAGCAATGTGGAATAAACTGTGCTTGTCGGGAATATCAAACGTTAGCATGACCTGGTAAACAGATGATGTGTGGCTCATTTACCTGTGCACTGTAATGATTGCTGTCCTAGGTAGGTAGGTAGGTAGGTAGGTAGGAAGGTAGGTAGGTAGGAAGGTAGGTATGTTGGGGGGTGGGTAGGTAGGCAGGTAGGTATGCTAGGGGGTGGGTAGGTAGGTAGGTAGGTAGGTAGGTAGGTAGGAAGAGTGAGATATGTACAGATACAGACAGACAGATACACAGATGGGGATACACAGACAGAATATGGTTCGTGTACTTTAATCCCGAATCTGTGTGTGTGTGTGTGTGTGTGTGTGTGTGTGTGTGTGTGTGTGTGTGTGTGTGTGTGTGTGTGTGTGTGTGTGTGTGTGTACGCAGGCGCGCACATTTTGTTTACTTTCCAACTTTTTCTTTGATGGCTTCTTGTACCCTCTCTCTCTCTCTCTCTCTCTCTCTCTCTCTCTCTCACACACACACACACACACACACACACACACACACACACACAGGGAAGGAAGGCATATGGATTTTCTCCCTTTGTAAGAGATTCCCTTTGGCCAGGTAACTCCGTCTTTTGTTGCACCTGCCCCGGGCCTTTTAACACTGCACCAGCAAAAACCGTCTGAAAAAAGCCCCTAAAAATCATAACTCGTGGAAAAATATACCAAAAAATCCCCTATACCCACTGAGAAAATCCTCTAAAAATCCCCCTAACCCACTGAAAAAATCCTCTAAACCCCAATGACCCACTGAAAAAATTCCTTTAAAAATCCCCAACTCAATGAAAGTTCCTAAAAATCCCCCTAACCCACTAAAAAATCCTCAAAAATCCCCCTAAACCCACTGAAAAAATCCTCTAAACCCCCTGCCCGAATGAAAAAATCCTCTAGAAATTCCCCTAAACCCCCTGAAAAAATCCTCTAAATCCCCAAAACACTGAAAAAATTCCTTTAAAAATCCCAACCCACTGAAAAAATCCTCTAAAGCCTTCCTAACCCCAATGAATAAAGCCTCTAAATCCCTAAGGCCACAGAAAAAATCCTCTAAAAATCCCTCTAATCCACTGAAAAATCCGAGGTGGTTTACAGTTCTATTTTATCTTTTTACATGAATATAAATATGTCATCTTTTTGAATGTACACAAATTACAGAATACACACACACACACACACACACACACACACATACACACACATCCCTCCTCACACATGCACCCCTTACCCCCCCAAACACGGATCTCTACCCCCTCACACACACACACACACACACACACACAAAACACATCCCTCCTCACACATGCACCCCTTACCCCCCCAAACACGCATCTCTACCCCCTCACACACACACACAAATACATCCCTCCTCACACACGCACCCCATACCCCCACACACACGCTGCCCTACTCCCCCCCCCCTCTCTCTCTCTCTCTCTCTCACACACACACACACACACACACACACACACACACACACAGCCTCTCCGCACGCAAGCAGAGGGTAATTCTCAAGTCACAGGGGCAGTAATGCCACAATGCACATTCATAATTTAGGGACGTTACCATAGTCTCTGTTTTGTGGCTGGAAATTCCGTAGCACCTCTTCCTTAGCGATTTATTCTGCCCCTGACACCTCGATTACCCCCATTGTATTAGTGATGCATCCTAGGTCGGTTTAAAAATCATAAAATTAACATAAAAGGGAATGTTAAGGTCTGATAGGGAAACTAAATCGCTAAGGGAGAGGTGTTAGGGAGCTTCCTTAATCGATGAGAATACGAGCCTTGAATCACAGAGCACAAAGCCAGAGCACGTTCCTACCCCAGACCTCTAACGACTACACCAAACAGCCTGATTAAAATAAAACTCTCATCGTCGCCACGCGTGCGATTTATCCTGGACAAACTCCTTATATGAGCCGAGTATAATTGTCTTGAATTATGCAGAATAAAATGTGCCTTTGCAGTGAACACCCTCTCTCTCTCTCTCTCTCTCAAAAATAAAAACTCCTCCATAAGCTACTGTGCACGTGTTTGTAACTATTTCCTGAAGAGCCTAAAATCGATCGTGTCGCCAAAAATAATTAAATAAATAAATATATAAGAAAAATATCATCATAGTGAACAGATTATCACAGGTGCAAAAACATAACTCCCACCCCCACCCCACCCCCAACACCATCCCTACCCCCTTCCCCACCCCTATCCCCACCGTCACCCCCATCCCTTCCCCCATCCCAACCCCGGGCCTAACCCCACTCCTACCTCCACCCCTACCCCCATCCCAACCCCTACCCCTAACCCAATCCCTATCCCTCTCCCCACCTCAAGTCGTTCCGTCTCGCTAAAGCTATTGTGCGGTCGGGTTCCATTGTTCAATCGCGGTTAATTACTCCCCCTCCGAGGCCAACTGCTCCTACTCTTATTGTTTTGACGGATTTCAAGCGGCAAACTTTCAGGCGGCTTCGCGTTTCTTGAGGATTCCTGAGACGCTGGAGGAGGTGGTTCATCGCGCCGCCCTCCCTCCACAATGAACCCGGCGAGACTCCACACAAAACCTCTGGCATAGTTTTCGTTGCGTAGGGAAGAGCACGGCGCTTCTTTGATATGCCTCGACCACATCACGTTAAATATCAGTGCTGGGAAATTCACTTTACATCTGCCGTATATATTATAAACATACGGATATAGAGAGAGAACTAAATTTATCAACCGACTGCACGTGATCCACACACACACACACACACACACACACACACACACACACACACACACACACACACACACACACACACACACACACACACACACACACACACACACACACACACACAAACACACACTCACCAAATACATATATAAACCATGAAACGAGTACAAAATTCTGGAGATGGTCACACGTCTTACTTTAAACCAAATCTATTTTATACATAATGTTCCGTTTCTCACTCAATACACATCAGTAAAGTAATCTCCCTGATGATGTCCTCCTCCCAGTAACGCGGAATGGACTCACCCGTTCTTGTATTGCCTTGTAAAAACCAAAATTATCCTCCTTTACAACACCTGCCGCCAAGGGCCACAGGTAAGAGCCCCCCCCAAAAAAAAAAAAAAATGTGTAATGAAGATTTTAAATTGACTGCTTTGATGAACGTAAAGAAAACACACACACACACACACACACACACACACACACACACACACACACACACACTATTAACACGCCATGCAAACACTAACCCTGTGCATGATCGTAACAAAGCATGAACTGTCTCTATTTAGCTAAAGTGTTGTCATGAGAACGAGAAATATTAGGCAGGCAGAAAGCACTGAACTATTTACTCCTCTTTCTGTTATGGATCCCCTTTATTTATTTATTTATTTATTTATTTATTTATCTATTATTTATTCATTTATTAAGGCTTCTGTTTACCTCCGAGAAATTATTGCAGTAAAATTGAAAGGAAAAATGCGGTCAATAGTCTTCTGCTTCAATGGGATTTTCTTCAGGTTACACGAATGGCAGGGTCGGGTCGGGTCGGATCGGATCGGGTCGGGTCGGGTCGGGTCGGATCGGATCGGGTCGGGTCGGGTCGGGTCGGATCGGGTGGTGAAACGGGTTGGTGATGAAAGGGGAAATGGTGACTAAACGGGTTACGAATCGGCCTGGTAACGAATTAGCTTGGTGCTGAAACGGAATGGTGACGAATCAGGCGTGCCTCGGTTAGTGTGATGGTTGGAAGAGGCGTGAGTGGGGCTGGACGAAGCAAGAAGGAGTTGTGCGAAGAATGAGGGGGGGGGGGAAGTTCTACGGGGCGGGGAAGGGTGAGGTGGCCAGGTGGAGAGGCAAGCACGCGGGCAGGACGGGGACAAGTAAGGTGCGGTCTGGACGGATCTACCACCAATGTAGTAATTTAACAATCCATCACATCCTAGCACACTTCTACGCCTTGATTCTTCTCTACAAAACCCCAATCATAGTCTACACTAAAAAAAAGGCGGGGAGAGGGGGATGTGTGGGGTGTGTAAGCGGGGTTGCTAGGGGAAGAAAGTGAGCTGAGGCATGGACGGATCAACCATCAACATCGTACTTTGCACTCCATCACAATACCTAAAATTTTGCCCTTTTTATCTTCTTTTACTTACCCTATTCATAGTCTTTCCTACTAAAAGAAAAACTCGAAAGCTCTAAGAATAATATACCCTGATGTTAGCTTTCCTTCATACTCCTCTGTGAAATAAATACAACGACAAAGTATAGAATAAATCACCTCACTGACCTTGACAGTGGTGCAATCGACGCCACAGAAGCCTTGTTTCCTCTCAAACGCCAAAACCTCCTTTCTCTCTCACTTGTCAGCGTAGTCCTTGCAGTATAGCAATCTTGAGGGTGTTGGCGATATAATTCGGGCTATAATTACCCTCCGACTAGCGTAATAAAGGCGATGATTCGAGATAAACAGCATCACCGTCACTCCGCACCCACTCAGTAAGACGTAACCTGCTCCAACATGGCCTAGGCTTGCCAACCAGCGCAATGTTTACGCTAGGTAAAATCTCGCACAATTTGCTTTCCTTTGCAATTCTAGTGCATATATCATCATTATAATAAAGCCTAATATTTACCTGTGCACAGCTATGCAATAATGAGTCGGCGCTAGCAAGATTAAGTTAGAAGTTACTAATATTCTGTCTCCGTAGTGTTTGCCACCCTGCTCCCACCTGCCCAGGAGTACATCACCTGGCCTCTGATTGGCTCACGGGGCGAGACACTGGCCAGTCACGAACAGACTTGTTTACTCTGCCGTGTCCCACCTTCAAAACAATAGAGCAGTTTGATGCTAGACTTCATTACTAATTTTTATTACTAAATGTTCACGCTGTTTCATATAGAGAATTATTATAGAGATTTACTGAATAATTACTATCACATAAGACAGAGACACAGCGCTCTCTCTCTCTCTCTCTCTCTCTCTCTCTCTCTCTCTCTGAAGTATTATACACACACAGGTGCTCGAGCGCTAAAATGAACTTAATGAATTTGCATATAATTTCATCACTCGTCTCTAATAAAACAGTACCAGATGCTTAGTATATTAATATTATTACGTTCATAATAATGGCAAGAGAGAATTCTATGCAAAAATATATATACATTTCTGTGGTTTTGTGTGTACGAATATCTACATAAAAACAAAGACACAGCTCGACAGGTAAGGTAGGTAGGTAGGTAGGTAGGTAGGTAGGTAGGTAGGCAGGTAGGTTGTAGGTACGTAGGTAGGTAGGTATAGGCATGTAGGAAGGCATAGGTAGGTAGTATAGACAAATACGTAGTACAAACAGGTACGTAGGTGGGTATGGACAGGTAGGTAGTATAGACAGGTAGGTAGGTAGGTATGGATAGGTACGTAGACATAGACAGGTAGGTAGGTAGGTATAGACAGGTACGTAGGCATAGACAGGTAGGTAGTATAAACAGATTAGTACAAACAGGTAGGTAGGTAGTACAGACAGGTAGGTAGGTAGGTAGGTAGTATAGACAGGTAGGTAGGTCGGTAGTAAAGACAGGTAGGTAGGTAGGTAGTATAGACAGGCAGGTAGGTATAGACAGATAGGTAGATCGGTATTATATGGACAGGTAGGTAGTATAGTCAGGTAGGTAGGTAGGTATGGACAGGTACGTAGGCATAGACAGGTAGGTAGGTAGGTAGGTATAGACAGGTACGTAGGCATAGACAGGTAGGTAGTATAAACAGATTAGTACAAACAGGTAGGTAGGTAGTACAGACAGGTAGGTAGGTAGGTATAGACAGGTAGGTAGGTCGGTAGTATAGACAGGTAAGTAGGTATAGACAGATAGGTAGGTCGGTATTAGAGACAGGTAGGTAGGTAGTTAAGCAGATATCGATGGGTAGGCAGATGTAAATATACGTATAGACTCTCATAAACAGGTTCAGACAGATAACATATTCTCACAGATGGGCAGACTGTCAACCCCATCAATAAAATCGTCTGGAGGAAGCAAGCCCAAAGGGGAGGGGTTTACCTACACTGTCTCTCACCCTTTCAGCCTAGGGGGTCAATCTTGCGCTGAATAAAATCGTCTGGAGAGCATGAATACACAATACACTGACCTCTAGTTGATCCCTTCAGAATTATAAACTGTTTACTTGGCCTAAAATTCCAGGCCTCCCATCTTGAACGCCGAGTTATAACAACAGATTAACTTTCGAATATGATGCTTGTCACGAAGAAGTGCTACAGACACTATGTAGAGCCACAGTAGTCTTTTTCTAATACTGTACTTCGCTGGCAGGATAAGACAATGTTACGGCTCTCCTTCCCACATCACTTCTTTGTGACTAGCACCTCATTCTAGCGTCAATCTATGGCTACAACTCAGCATTCAAGATAGAGGTATGGCAATTTTAGATCAAGTTAGAGTAAAATGAGTATAGTTCTTTCTTCCAACAAAACATCAAGAAAAAACACATATTATTTTCAAAGCAGCCAGTACAAACAAATAAATTAATTAATTAAAAAAATAAAGATCAGACTAACTTTTTTCTTTTTTTGCATTTTATTCTTCTCTTCTGACCAGTAAAGTGAGTCGATTCTTATACGCATCAGTGTTATTCTGCTCTCAGCTTCACTTCTATCTACTAACACACACACACACACACACACACACACACACACACACACACACACACACAGCTCTTTGATTTAGATATTCGTGATAATAGGCGAACACACACACACACACACACACACACACACACACACACACACACACACACACACACACACACACACACACAGCTCTTCGACTTAGATATTAGTGATAACAGACGAACAAACACACACACACACACACACACACACACACACACACAAATTTTCCCGACCCCCTCCCTACCTAAAAAACTCGCCTCTCCTCCAGTTCCTGAGTTCCGTGTTCCTTCTCCGTGCGTTCCGTGTTCCTTCTCCGTGCGTTCCGTGTTCCTTCTCCGTGCGTTCCGTGTTCCTTCTCCGTGTGTTCCGTGTTCCTACTCCGTGTGTTCCGTGTGTTCCGCGTTCCGTGCGTTCCGTGCTCCTTCTCCGTGCGTTCCGTGCTTGGCCGAAAGGGAAGGGTTACGTGGACCGTGATTTTGTCTTCAATTTTTTTTCTCTCTCTTTTCTTTGGTCAATCATCGAGGGTGTTATTTTTCTCTCGTGGTGATTTGTGTGTGTGTGTGTGTGTGTGTGTGTGTGTGTGTGTGTGTGTGTGTGTGTGTGTGTGTGTGTGTGTGTGTGAGAGAGAGAGAGAGAGGGGGGGGGAAGCCTGGTTAATGAGAGCGAGGCTGAGTCCCGTGGCGTAAAAGTGTTGATTCCTCTTCTGTTGGAGTAATCCCGGCTCTCTCTCTCACTCTCTCTCTCTCTCTCTCTCTCCCCTCTAGCCATACCATACTCCTTTTATTCTAACTTGGCCTAAATTTGCCATCTCTCCATCCTGAATGCTGAACTGTAACAACTGAGTAACACTAGAATATGGTACTGGTCACGAAGAAGTGCAATGAAATGGCTGTATAATTACTGTACAGTCGCCTCTCAAACTATAAATTCATTTTACCCTACCGACCTAATAATTCCATTTCTCCATCTTGAATGCCGAGTTGAAAAAAAATTGCTTAACACTACAATATGATGCTAGTCACGAAGAAGCTGTGCCGAAAAAGGATGTTCAGAGGTTCGACTATCTTATTCTGGAAATGAACTACGAGAAATAAGCCACGAGAGAACGAAAACCTGGGCCAAGTTAAGGTGAAATGACTATCGCACTGCACCGTATCCAGCCCCACTGCACCCTCACCCACTTTGGTTAATTAAGAATACTGTGGTTTTTATTTCCGCGAGAGGCTAATGTATTTTCATTGCTAAGGATATGGAGAGTAGGTTTAAGGGGGATGTGTTGCTCCTGGCTCTGTCTTGGGAGAAGGGAACATACAGTCTAGGTTCAAATCACAGGGTAGTCCACATATAGCTCTCCTCTTTCTCGTCTGTTATCGGGACGACTCAGTTAACGTTATCTATGTCAACCCTGCATCACTTACTCATTTCCTGCTCCCACTTCCACACCCGCGTCCACACCAGCAGACTGACCCGTTCTCAAAAGGAATACTACACCACTCTCTCCTTAACCTCAAACAACTCCTAACTATACATAACTCAGTCAGAAAACAGCCCAATCAACCTAGTAAATTCTAATGTAACCTAACTTAACGAGGATCCAATGTGAAAACGTAACTACCCAGTCAAACATAACCAAAGCCAATCCAACCCTACCCTACCCTACCATACCTGACCCAACCCAACCATACCCTACCAAACCATACCAAACCCAACCCAATCCAACCATACCCCACCTAACTCAACCATACCCTAGCTAACCCATCCTAACCTAACCTGATAAAACCATGCATATATAAACCGAACCGGGCCAATATTCCAAGGCCTGGGGGAGCGAGGGGAAGCTGTCTAGATCCACTCTCTCCTTCTCCACAAAATGAGCGCCTCTCCTGACAAGCTCCTCACTGGGAAGGCGGGAGCACAAAGCCAGCCGTCAGCCCCTGCACCACACTATATTCAGGCTGGGGTGGGAGGGGGTCACTTCCCCACACCCACACCCACACCACCCCTCTTATGTTATTGGGATTTGGGGGGATTTCTTTACACTGGTTCTGTCGGTATTATTAGGACTTCCTTACTAGTGTTATCATTATCATAAACTATTATTATTATTATTATTATTACTATTATCATTATAATCATTATCATATTATTGTCCATTCTCCATACGAATACCAAGTACAAAGTTCAGCAATTCTCCCTCCATCCCATCCTCAGTCTTCCCTCCCATGCACCCTCTCCACCAAATATACAGTTACACACTCTCCCATTCAGTCTCTCATTCTCCATTTCCACCACATATACACTCTCGTAATCGTTCTCTCAGTCTCCAACCTCTTCACATGCAAGACACAACCACCAAATTCAACTACCAACCCCCCATCTCATCCTCGTTCTTACTCTCCTAGTCAGTCTCTCATTCTCTCCACACGAATGACACAACCATCAAATTCTGCAACCCTCCCTCCATCTTATCCTCAAGCTTACTCTCCTAGTTAGTCTCTTCTCTCCACAGCCACCAAACTCAGCAACCTTTCATCTCATCCTCGACCTTCCTCTCTCTTCCTTCCACAACCACCCCATTCGGCGACCTTCACCAGCTCGTGTGCCTGCCTGCCATGACGAGCGCTGCCCCCATTAACTCCCCCCTTAATCATCGAGCATAAGACCAAGGACCCATTTGCCTGACCCATCTGCCTGTAATTTGTCAGTCCGGGGCCCCCCTGTGATGACCTGCTCTCGGGAATAATTACGTGAAAGTCGTGCCTCTCTTTTACGGTGAGGGCAATTGGCGTAACTCCGGTGTAACTCCCTCTCTGCAGTTATTGTGGATGGGAGAATGGTATTATTTCCTATAGTGCTTCTTCTTTTCATTATTATTATTATTATTATTATCCTCTTCCTTTACTCCTTCTTCTCCTTCTAACTTCCTCTTTGTAGTTATTATGAATGTGAGAAAGCTATTACCTCCTACAGTGCTTCTTCTTCATCATCATCATCATCATCATCATCTTCCTTCCTCTTCCTTCTCTTTTTCTTCTTCTTCTTGTGGTTCCAAACTCATCTGAATCCTCCTTACAGGGGATAGGGAGGGAGCTGAGGGACATCTGTATAAATTTGTATAATTTTGTGCGTTATGTAGGAAGGCCACGGAGATAATAGAATGATTTAAACAACACAGAGGAGGATAGCAGTGTTTAAGTAGAATAAATCGCTTAGGATGAGGTGTTAGGGAGCTTCCTCGACTGATGAAAATACGGTGATATTAGAATGACTTAACACAGACGAGGATACCCATGTTTAATAAGTAAAATAAATCGCTTAGGAAACAGTGTTAGGAGAATACGAACCCAAGACTCGTACAGGGTGTCCCACGAGATATTTCAGGAAGCCATTCCAGGTTAAGTTGCAAAATGACATGCGACACGAACCCAGATCCCAGCGGTCACAGGACTAGTTCCTAATGACCTTACGAGCAGGAACAGCCGCCCTCATCATTAACCCAAAAGGCCATACGTAATTGTGGGTTACAAAAGGTTGAGTCCCTAACACCTTTTCCTAGGCGATTTATTCTGCTTATTACAGCTGGGCAAACATGGTCTCCCTCATCATTAACCCAAAAGGTCATCCGTAATTGTTATTTCGTAAAGGCCGAGACTCCCTAACTCCTTCTCCTAGGCGATTTATTTTATTACACCTGAGTACAACGGGTCTCTCCCATAATTAACCCAAAAGACCATCCGTAATTGCAGTTCCGTAAAGGATGACGAAGCACTCAAACACTTTTTCCTAGGCGATTTATTTTGCTTATTACATCTTACTGCCCTCCCCTGTGTTATATATAAATCCTTCCAATATCGCCATACTCTGCACAGATACCGTACACAAGGATACTAACCAGCCACTTCCAAAAATAAGTCGCTAAGGAAGAGGTGTTCGGGAGCACCTTACCCGGCGAGAATACACAGCAACTTACCCACTGTACACTTAACACACACTTACAACACAGCAACTGAAACACTTTACATTTAACACACTTACAACACAGCAACTTTAAGCACTTTACACTTAACACACACAACACAGCAACTTATTTACACTCAACACACACAACTTTAAGCACTTTACACACACTTACAACACAGCAACCTACGCACTTTACACTTAACACACAATTACACAACAAGAGAAATTCCAGAACCACTCCGCTACACTTAGCATTAATCGCTGCAAAGTTTCCAATAAATAGATTAAGAGTAGCGAGCGAGCGTGTGATTGAGATTATTAGCCTGACCTTCTGTTACTGCTACGTGTTGCGAGGTGAGAGTGGGATTATTATTATTATTATTATTATTAGTCGAAGTAGTAGTAGTAGTAGTACCGGTAGCAGTAGTAGTATTGTTTTTGTTGTTGTTCCTCTTCTTCGTCATCAACTTAGCATCAACATTATCTTCATTATTATTATTATTATTATTATTATTATTATTATTATCATTATTAAGATCATTAAAATCCATTCCTCTTGTCCCACCAACGGAGGTCATTATTATCATTATTATTATTATTATTATTATTATTATTATCATCATCATTATTATTATTATTATTATTATTATTAAGGTTAAGGAGAGTTCAGGGTTTTGCTATGCCTTATTAACTTTGTATCTTTACCAATATTTACCAATTAACCATCCCATCTTTATTTACTTATTCACAAATCATCCTACCTTTTATTTTCAAACACTCCCATCTTTACCATTAACCACCTCATCTACCTTAACAATCTCCCATCATATCTATTAACCCCTCTACCTCTATTCCCCCAAATTCACCATGTTAATACCTACTTTTTATAAACCCAAATTTTCGAGATACGCAAAGATGGTAAACTCAATTAAGATCCAACCAGGCGAGTAAAATAAATAAATAAATAATTAAAATTAGGTAAAGTTAGTAAAGCTAGTAGGGGTGTAGGGAAGGGGGGGTCAATACACCTAAATACACCTGCTTTTTCCAGGATGAACGACGACCTGTATCTTTTTTTGTGCAGGATTAACTAACATTCATATATTTGCTTACTGGGGGCGAGAGGCAATCATTTTAGTAGCACTGTCAAAAGAGATGTCACTAGAAAATGCCAAAATGTTATTATCGAAACACACACACACACACACACACTTCGATGTAGATATTCTTGATAACTTATGAACACACACACACACACACATAAAAACAAGTCCAAATCTCACGAATATTGAGAATCAAACAGATATTCATTTCTCGATATTTAACGCCTAAAAGTACTAAATTATGCATATCTGAACTGCAACATAAAGTCGTGCCTAGAAACCGGGATTGAACTCAAGTCTTCTCAAACAGCTACCAAACTCCTAAAACCACCCGACCACCACCCACCATCGCTCAGTGTATCTTTTTAGCAACACCGCCCATACGCAAAAGACGCCAAACTTGATTAGTCTCCAGTTAGGCGGAGAAAATTGCGTAAAATTGATGACGTGAGTGTGTGTAGGCGTAAAGCGCTACATCAAAGGAGCCTCGGCCGTGTCATTTAGCGCGACAAAAGCGTCTCTTCAAAGAGCGTTATTCAGGATCCGCGTTATATGAGGAACAAATTATTTATAAAGGTAATCGCATATCGAACTATCACGCTCGGTTCTTCAGTGATGATGATGGGGAAAGTTAAAAGATTATGGTTGTTCATGGTACCGTGGCTGTCAATAATAATAAAATAATAATAATAATAATAATAATCTACATGGAATAATCTACAAAAGGGTTAAAATCTGAGTTGAGTTAGGGTAAAAGAGCTGAAGTGAATTTATAACACATATACAGATATCATAAAATATATTTCTTAATAGCAAACTGGCAATATTGAACGGATGCATTATTAGAAAAGAGAAGACCAGAAAAGGGGAAAGGAAAGGAGGGAATAGAAAAGAAAGGAAAGGGGGAGAAAGGAAAGAAGAAAAAGGCAAGGGAAAAGGTACATTACGAGACACAGATAAACAAACACACAGAGAGACATGAAGACAATAATAACAAGCCTCTTTCGTACTCACAGTTGAGGTAGAGGACGACTGCCGCTACGGTGACGAACAGTACAACCAACACAAGTAGCACCAGCACTATCACGGAGCACAGTCTTCTCGGGCCAGCTCCGCCTCCTCCACTTCCCTCCCTCTCTTCCACTCTCCCTCCTCCTCCTCCTCCTCCACTCCTCCCCACCACCATTCTCTCCTCCGCTACCCTCCCCCTACCTCCTCCTCCTCCAGCAACCAGGGTTTCTCCTCGAAGGGGGTCTGAGTTGTACCTTGAGGGAAGTGTGTCCTCCCTGGGCCTAAAACTTTCGTCCCTACTTCGACCTAAGCTTCCCCCTCCAACGAGTCTCAAGTCGTGGTTGTCTTGGAGGTGAGTCTGTGGGGTTGGAGGCTGCTGGAGGCTCAATGGAGGCTTGTAGGGAGGGTGGTAGTCGTAGTCCTGGTCCTTGTAGCCCGGCACAGGGTCGTAGGCGTAGTCGCAGTAGTAGTCGTACTTCCCGTTCGGCTGTCCCCCGTTTCGACTCATGGCTGGCGACCACTCCACCTCTCGCCCTCCTGTGCCACTCCAACTTTCATGTGAGGTGATTTTGTTCTATTTTCACCTTAACTATTTATTTCGACTTTCATTTCTTCGACAATTCATTTCTTTAGTGGCAATTATATACAAAGATTCCTTCCAAGCGTTCAGTTAGACATATCAAGTTCCAACCCAGATTATTATTTTTTGGAGTAATTATTGGATGTGCCTTTCACTTTTTACTTTAACCAGTTATTCTGACTTTCATTTCTTTACTAATTATGCATTTTTGTGGGACAATTATATACAAAGCTTTATTACTATCATTAAGTTCATAATATTAAGGTATATGCGAGGTTACTTTTCTTCTTTACTGAATCTAAGTTGTATTTTATCAAGAACGCAGCATTTTGGTGGGAAATTACTTAATATTACTCTTAACATCAGATGTGCATTTCTCGACATCAACTCTTCACCTGCGATAGTCATTCTTGGTTATTTCTTTCTCACAAACAAAAGTGGAATCAGTGGAGAGAATCCTTACGTGATAATTCAGGAAGAATCAGTCACTAAGTACCCATTTACTACCTCCACCATGCTTGCAGACGTCGGCCTTGGTCACCTAATTGCGGCTCCACACGCTGCTCTATCTCTGGCAGCATCCCGATTCAGTCCCTTATCCCTGAAAGAGTTACCGAGTGGATGTGAGTTCTTTTTTGTATTACTTATTTATTTATTACTCTTTTCGATCTAACACTTTTGAGGGACACTTCAATTTAGAATTTTACTTAACGCGTTCAGCTGTCGACGATTTCATATACGTATTAATCCCATATTTCTCTCCAGACTTCCATTTTTTCACATTTGAATATATCACGAACAGTTTAAACCAAAATTTTTCTGTGCAAAGTTTTCACCAGGCTTTTCATATTATTAAATCTTTTCATCTCACACTTTTTTCCAACACACACTTGCACTAACTAATATTACCTCAGAGATTAAACACAGCTATGTATATTTTTCACAAGGCTTAGTTTTGTGGCATATCCTCTGCTTCTGTAATTTCACATATAAATATTTTCTCTCGTATATATCGACACAAACACTAACATTACGACGAACACTGTCATTTCAGTTTCTTCCTTCTCACTTAAATTATTTCTATGGTTATTCTCTGCTTATAGACTTTCGCAAACGAACATATGTTTACATAATTCACTCTTCCAATTTCTCACACTGCAACATCAACCACAACTATTTCTTCAAGTCCATGTATCTCTCCTTTAAGATATGTCTCGAGATATCTTTTGTGTAAGTTCAATTTAGAAACAAGTCTTTACTCCATCCACTCAACCTGCAAGAGAGATCAAAAAGTTAGTGTTAAAAGGTCATTCATCTCTCTCTAATTTCCATCTAAAACTATTTCCTGTCAACACCTTTTCACTCGGGAATATTTGTTAATTAAGATACATGTTCCACCTGTCATTCCACCTGTCGTTCCACCTGTCATTCCACCTGTCGTTCCACCTGTCATTCCACCTGTCGTTCCACCTGTCATTCCACCTGTCGTTCCACCTGCTCAAGCTGCAACTAATGAAGAAAGACTGAAGCTGTTTACAAGTCTCTTTCTCATGGCCTTTGGTTCCTTCTTCCTCGCATAAAAAAAAAAAAAAAGTTGTTCACCCCATTTGCTTATGATGATGATGATGATGTATATGATTATGATGATGATTTAAAAGATCGTGATGATGATGGTAATAAGAGTTAAGGCTGATAATGATAGTGATGATAGAGATAACGACGACGACGATGAATATTATGAAGATGATGATGATGACATAGATGATGATGATAATGATGATGATGATATTTCCCTTCACTCTAATTCTTTATGGACACTACTTCATTTAGTGCAACATTTTTCTCTCCTATTTTTTTTTTAATCTCCTCCCGTCATCTGCACTTTATATATTCCAGAACAGAATCATGACAAACATTCTCATCTTTCTTCACTATAGATATTCAAAAATGTTTACTATATCAATTTTTGTCACTTCAAACATTAAGAAATATAATGCCTTTTCTCTCCTCCTCTTTGGCTTTAACTGCTTCTACTCTTCAGGCAAAAACTCTATTATTCTTCATTATTCTGTACTTCAATTTAATGTGTGATGCTGTTTTTCCGTAATTTATAATCTCTCGACCATAAAGCGTTCAGGAAAGTGCTCTGTCTCATAAACCTTTTCCTCCTCTTTTCATTTTTTTCCCCTCTCTCTCTCTCTCTTTTTTTTTTACTGTCTTCACTCGGTCGAATCTTTTATTAAATAATTTCTCAAGTTTATATTTTTTGTGACCCAATTAATTAGTATGGAAGACGGCGACGACGATGATGATAATGATGATGATGACGATGATGATGATGATGATGATGGTGATGATGATGATGATGGTGACGAAAATATTAGTGCTGTTGATGGAAATGATACTGCTGCTGACAATGATGATGATGATGATGACAATAATGGTAATGAAATGATGATGCTAATAATAATAATAATAATAATAATAATAATAATGATTTTCTCCCCTCACCAAAGCCCATCTCCCCCTCCTTCACACACGCAAAATCTCCTCTGCCACTCTTCAGCTCGCCTCTTATTTGTCCACAATTTATATTTTATTCCTGGCCATAAAATCTTTTAGGAAACTGCCTCTATCTAATACGCCTTTTTCCTCCTCCTTCTCCTGCCTTTTATTGCCTCTCGTCTCGTCTATTTTTTATTTTTATTTTTTCCTCTTCTCCTCCTACACCCCTAGTCTTTTCCCTCCTCCTCCCTCTCCTCCTCCTCCTCCTCCTCGTCTTTTTTCCTCCTCCTCCTCCTCCTTCTCATTTTTTTATATACTGCTTTCAGACCCCCCCCTCTCTCTCTCCCCCGCTTCTCACTTTTTCTTTTTTATTTACTGTTCTCAGACCTCTCTCTCTCTCTCTCTCTCTCTCTCTCTCTCTTATCTTTTTTCCCCTTCTCCTTCCCATCCAACCTCCTCTTTCTTCACGTCTCTTTTTTATATCTTTCATTTTTTTCCCTTAATTTTGCACTCTCCTCTTTCTACCATCCTCTCTCTCTCTCTCCCTCTCTCTCTCTCTCTCTCTCTCTCACATACTCTCCCTTGTCCTTCAGTTCTTTCCTCTCCCTTCCTCATTATGCTCGTCATTTCTCCACACTTCCTCTCCATTCCTGTTTCTCTTCCCTTCTTTCTTTCTTTCTCATGCTTATCATTTCTCGTCTACATTTCTTTTTCCTACCTTTCTTTATCTTTTACTTTTCTTTTAACTCTTCCTCACTCCCTCTCGTTCCTTCTAGCCTATTTTACCTTTTTCCTCACCTCTCTCTATTCTCGTTCTTCTCCTCTCTAACTCTCCTCCTCTTCCTCCTTTCTAACTCCCCTCCTCCTCCTCTTTCTCTCTCTCCTCTCCCCCTCTTCCTTCTCTCCAACCTTCCTCCTCCTCTTCCTTATCTCCACCTCTCCTCCTCCTCTTCCTCTCCAATTCTCCTCCTCCTCCTCCTTCCCTCCTTCTTTTATCCCTCACCCCCTTCTCGTCTTATAACTTTCTCATTCCACTACATTTTCTTCCAAACCTCCTCCTCCTCCTCCTCCTCCGTATATCCCTCACCCCCCTTCTCCTCCTCCTCCTCCGTATATCCCTCACCCCCCTTCTCCTCCTCCTCCTCCGTATATCCCTCACCCCCCTTCTCCTCCTGTCCTATAACTTTCTCATTCAACCACATTTTCTTCCAAACGCCCTCATACTTCTTCTCCTCCTCCTCTTCCCCCTCCTCCTCCTCCCCCTCCTCCGTCCACTTACTCCTTCAGGCAACATAATGGCCCTTATTCGTATTCCACTCCTTCGCGCCACAACAAAACTTTAAGTATCTTCGCACTCGGCCCGCCATATTTCTCTCTCTCTCTCTCTCTCTTTCTCTCTCCATTTTTGTCAAATATCGACACTTCTTACCTTTTCTAGGAACCTGATTATTCCAATTTACGTCTCAAATATGATTCTCTCTCTCTCTCTCTCTCTCTCTCTCTCTCTCTCTCTCTCTCTCACACACACACACACACACACACACACACACACACACACACACACTATAATTTTTCATCTTATTGTTATCTTCACTTTTCTTAGCATCAGATTATTTTGTCTTCCATCCTCTCTCTCTCTCTCTCTCTCTCTCTCTCTCTCTCTCTCTCTCTCTCTCTCTCATTTTGCCAAGTTAGCTGGACCTTCCCTGCATTCTTAGTGAGAGGCCATTGATGACTTCGATACTTACGGCAAGAACTTTGGACGGTATCTGTCTTTGGCCCTTGTTCTCGTAGGGTAAGGAGGCTCCCTAACACCTCTTCCTTAGCGATTTATCTTCCAAACTACTCATTAATATTCCCTGGTTTGCTTCCTATGCCTATTAAATATCGATATAGATTGCATGAATAACACAAAAAATATAGTAACGGAGCAGAATCAGGAATAAATCGGTAAGGAAGAGGTGTTAGTAAGCTTCCTGAATAACACACAAGAATATAGTAACGAAGCAGAATCAGGAATAAATCGGTAAAGAAGAGGTGTTAGCAAGCTTCCTGGATAACACAAGAATACAGTAACGAAACAAATAAATCGGTAAGGAAGAGGTGTTAATAAGCTTCCTAACCGTACCAGAATCAAGTCCTTTAAGTGAGACTCTTATATACAGTAAATCCTTGCTATTAATCCCTTTTAAAATCACCCTTCCTTGCTAATAAATCCACTGAAAAAAAAATCCTATTGCTGTTGGATCTTTGTTTACACGTCAAACTCTTTATTTTTTTTATCTTTATATCCCTTTATTCTCGCTGACGCTAAGTGAATTTATCAAAAGTATAGATGCAGAGATAAATTTACGACACCATATTACCAGTAAACGTGGATTTTATTTAAGTTAACTCGGCTACTGTCCAAATATTTCACTTGGTGTACAGGGATACAGACAGATAGACTGATAAACAGACAGAGACTGACAGATAGATTGATAGACTGAGAGAAAGATAGACTGACTGATACAAAGACAGACAGACAGACAGAGATAAACAGGCAGATCGATAGATAAAGCCAAATGTTAACAATATCCTTTCTTCTTATTCAAGCTACTAGCAGACACACTCCTAGTTATTTTTTATATTTTATCATAGCTAAAGACATGAGATCTGTTTAAGTTTAAGGGAGGGGTCTAGTGCTAAAGGAACCATACGTAAGATCAAAGCTTTTATCTCGTCCCTACCTCTGACCAACTACACACTGAGAAGGTAAAATATATACACTACATCCACACAGCCTCGTAAAGTACACCACTATATAAAGCCATTTTTTTTTATCCCATTACAACTACCCCTAAAGTCAAAATTTCTCTCATTTCTCCTACTTATGAACGATTACACCCAGGGCAGGGAAAATACACACTACACCCACACTCCCACACAACACCCCCGAGCCAGTCAACTCTTTCTATTAACATCACCAGCGGGAGTTGTTTTTTTATTTATCTTTTTTATTTTGGGAAAGCCCCCGCCATTAAGGTTGCAAATACCAGCCGTCCCGCAAAAAGGGTTTCTGATGGACGTAAATCCCGCGAACAATGGGGCAAAATCAACCTTCTGGGTGAGAGAGGAGGAACAAGAAAGATGGGAGGTGCGAAGTCTGGCAATAAAAAAAAACATGGGAATTATTGTTTCTCTTCTCAGTTCCCTCAGGTGATATTATTTTGTATTCCTCCTCCCCCTACACCTTTTTCACTTTAACTTGGCCCAGATGATACTATGTTATATTCCCGCGACTGTACCCATTTTATTTAAACTTGGCGTAAAATTACCATCTCTCCATCTAGAATGTTGAGATTGTAACCTTTAACACTACGATACTATGCTAATCACGAAGAAGTGCTATTGAAAGGCTGCAGAACCTTAGTATTGTCTTTTTCTACCGCTGAGCAACGTGAAATAATCTGCAAAAGGATAGGAATCTCCGCCTAGTAAAGGTGAAAGGATTATGGGAAAGTGAGTCTCTCTCTCTCACACACACACACACACACACACACACACACACACACACACACACACACACACACACACACAATCTCCCCCCTTCCACACACACACTCAAAATCCACCCCCACAAACAATCTCCCCCACACAAAATCCCCACACACACCCAACCCCACACACACAATCTCCCCTCTTCCACACACACACACACACACACACACACACACACACAGATAGCCACAGTGTAGATGGGCAAAACCTCCTCGAGATCAGTTGGACAAAACCTCACTCACTCACACCCCCAAACACGCAGGGATCGCCACGAAATCCACCTGAAGTGATAGGGGTTTTTTATGCTGTCTCAAGATTTAGGTGTTTTAGATAGAGCTGCTTTTTCTGTCTGTCTCTGTCTGTCTGTCTCTCTCTCACTGTTTACTTTCTCTTAGTATTAATATAGCCTGTCTCTCTCTCTCCCTCCACCCTACCCCTCCTCTCTCTCTCTCTCCCTCTCTCTCTCTCACACACACACACCTAATGGACCACAAATTCAGGCACTTCTGTCCTGATCTTCTTCTTGCCTGCACCCCACTTCACCTGCCCGATGGAATATCAAGAAAAATAGCTATTAAAAGAGAGAGAGAGAGAGAGAGAGAGAGAGAGAGAGAGAGAGAGACAGAGAGAGACAGAGAGAGACAGAGAGAGAGAGAGGTTTTGGTGTCCAGGTGTCACATACGGAGTCTTCTTTCCTCTCTTTTTTTTTTCTTTACTTTCATTACTATGATTATTTTCGTTCTTATCGTTATTATCTGTGACGGTGTTTTATTAGTGTCATTGTCATTATTATTATTTTTATGATCGTCACCACCACCATCAATATCATCATCATCATCGTCATCACCATATTCACCACCATCACCACTACCATCATCATCATCATCATATTTACCACCACCACCATCATCATCATATTCACCACCACCATCATCATCATCATCATATTCACCACCACCACCACCACCACCACCATCATCATCATATTTACCACCACAACGACCACCACCACCATCATCATCATATTCACCACCATCCTCCTCCTCCTTATCATCATCATCACTACCACCACCACCACTACCACCATCACCACCACTTCACACACAAACGCAATACCCTCATTCGTCAATAAATATGGATCCTTTCCTTGACCTCGAATCAATGCTGCCTTTCTTCCCATCCCAATTACAACGCTTTCAGAACACCTTAAAAAATCGTTCTGTTGTCCCGTACTAAATTTAGCCTGTCTTTCGTGAGTCATCTATTGAACTAGTCTTTTATCCTATTTTATCTGGAGGATGAGACTGACATAATGTGAGTGAGGTGGAGAGGGAGGAGAGGGAAGGGGAGACCGAGGATGAGATGAGGGATGGGGTGGAGGTATATGAGAGAGGGGTGTGTGAGTTGGAGACAGGGCAGCATGTTGACGGAGGGAAGGGTGATTTGGAGGCGATTTGTCTTGGCCTCTCCTTCTAAGATTAAGGCGTCTGACTAAAACTATAATGAGAGAGACAAATGAAGTACCACCTTAAAAAAAAAAAATCACTGTACTCTACTCATGCACAGAAAATAAAGAAAGAAAGAAACAAACAAAGAAAGACAAGAAAATGACAGGTTTTACTGTATTACCCTCTCAAGTAATACGATAATGTCTTTACCATTAAAAACCCTGCTCCCCTGCCCCCCTACCCCCTACCTCTCGCTCCCTGCCCCCTACCTCTCGCTCCCTGCCCCTGCTCCCTGCCCTTTGCCCTTCAAATATGCATCCCCTCTTCCTCTTGCACCTGTAAGAACCATTACTTCCATGCCTTCCTTTATTCCTCACCCCTTGTCTCACCCTCCCCTCTCTCACTTTCACTACCACCCCTCTCACTCTCTCACACACACTTTCTCTACTTCTTCACGTTTTCCCCAGTTTCACATTTATTTTTTCCCATCCTTTGTCATTCATTCTCTCTCTCCTTCATTTTCTTCCATCTCTCTCTCTCTCTCTCTACTTCATCTTCCTACCCCGTTTCATGCTCATTTCCCCCCACCCTTCGTCAATCTTTCTCTTTCTCATTCATTTTCTCCCATGTCTCGTTCCTCTCTCTCTCTCTCTCTCTCTCTTACACACACACACACACACACACACACACACACACACACACACACTCCATCTACTGCCCTGATCGATGGGCGAAGGAGGAGGAGGGAGTTACGTGGCAAAAAACAGAACTCCCTCAGTGATATTTGGCCATTGCGTGTCTTGAACCCATTACCCCGAATTGGCTAACTTCCTACCCCTGTTTTAAGGCCAGAGATCGAGCCCAATTTAACCCTTTCAGCCCGAGAACCCCCTTTCGTTCTACTCCTTCTTGCCATCTCCTTCCATTCACCATCCCTTTTCACTCCTTCACCTCGAGTACATCTTTAATATATTTTGCTTCTGCTTTCTCGAGACATTTAATTCATTTCAGTGATGAAGGGGTTAATAAAGACGATGTTCTAAGTCCTCTAGTTTAAATCTGGTAATACCGTCGACTAAGGAAGCTCCCCAACACCTCTTCCTTAACGATTTATTATTGCATGTGGCCGGGTAATGTTGCTTTGTAAGTCCGTTATGCGGAGTATGGTGATATTAGAAAGATTTAAGTGGCACAGAGAAGGAGAGTAAGGTGTGACAAACAAAATAAATCACTCAGGAAGAGGTGTTAGGGAGCTTCCTTACCCGACGAGAATACGGGCCTGTCTCCCTGGGGGAAAAAAAAAAAAACTATACTCCTTTCTCTCTCTCTCTCTCTCTCTCTCTCTCTCTCTCTCCATACATGATGGTATATAAGGGGCCTCGACTTAGTACCAAAACGACAAATTTGGGCCAGGCAAGGGAGCTACGGAAATCCATCAGAGCCACTCACAGGCGGTCCTGTATAAGAGAGTGGAGAGTCCATTTAGTGCCAGGACAATTACAGATTGGGACCCTGAACTGATCCTCTATAAGTACAGGTATAGGCAAGATAAGACAGGACCAAGTCATAAAGAACTAAAGAGCTGAGCCATTGCAAAGGACCTAGAGCCACGGGTAGGCGATCCGAAATGAGAAAGTAGAGCCAATTTAGTGCAGTTAACTACAGATCTGAACCCCTCGAGGATTGAACGGAAGTACACGAACCTCATTACGTGCCGGTAACAACACATAACTACAGATTTAGTCCTTAAAATGAGTACAGAACGGAGGACCATCGTCCCTACGTGAGAGTACAGATGCAATTTAAGGTAACTACTACGGGAACGACTACCGCTTCAAGTCCCGGAACAATCCTACAACACCACGCACGTACAGTCCTGTATGAGAGAGCCAGGAGTCGATTTAGTGCTGCCTGATTGTGTGCTGTTGGTGACGTAGGGGGTAGAGCAGTAGCCAGACCTGAAGAAGCAGTTATAGAGTATCCCAGTCTTCAGCCCAGCACAAGGTTCCAGTCTAACCCTATCCCCTCGCCAACCCTATCATTCTCGGTCCAACTCTTCTCATTCTGTTCCCAAGTGACATACGGGTCAGGTCACCAGCATTTAGCCTCTGTATTAACCAAGGTGGAGTGGTACTTGAAGATTACCCTCAAACGTGGAGTGGTACTTGAAGATCACCCTCAAGAAGCTCGTTCCTGTCATCGGTGTTGTAGGGGGCGTTGATTTAGGTCTTTGTGTACAGAAACTATGGAATTATAAGAGTCTCCCCTAAGCTTACTAATCTTATCCAGTGGTAAAAAAAATAGACCTGCCGCTAGATAATTATAATAATAATAATAATAATAATAATAATAATAATAATAACAATAATAATAATAATAATAATAATAATAATAATAATGGTGCCACGATCCCTCCAATCTAATGAAATAATTTATATATTAATCTTGCCCCCTCCAGACGATTTTTTAAACCTTCAAGTTGAGGGAGCAGATAAAGCCTTGTGTAACTTCTCTATTAATGAGCTCTTGATAATGAATTAATCTGATCACACACACACACACACACACACACACACACACACACACACTCTACATATACGCGTCACCGTAATGAAGAGAAATTCACTACAACAGTTGAGATAGTTAATGTCAGTAAATAAATAAATAAATAAATAAAAGGTTTTCCTCATCTCTCGTGCACCATCCCGCTACGGCAGGTGACAATGAACAGGTAAAATAAACTGAGAAACGTATTTTGTACTTGTACCAATTACGCGATTATGTTGTGTCTCGTTGGGTGGTGTGCGTGTCCTCCATAATCCGTGTGTGTGTGTGTGTGTGTGTGTGTGTGTGTGTGTGTGTAACATTTAACAAACTTGTCACAATTACCTGATTGTTCGTTGTCTCTTAAAAGAATTTCGTGTGTGCCCCCTAATCCTCTTACCTCCCTCCCTCCCTCCCTCCCCTCTACGTATGTATGAGAGAGAGAGAGAGAGAGAGAGAGAGAGTGTCCAAGGTGTAACTTCCTCCCCTCACCACCGTACCTACCAAATCACCAAGGGGTTAATTTTTCCCCATTACTCACGCCTTACGCCAATACCCACGTCCTCACTCACCCAAGGACCTGTTTTTTGCACCTAATAAATCACTGTCTTTACTCATCCCTCCTCTGTTTCTTTTTTTTCTTTTTCTTCTTCCCCCTCACGTGATAAATCTAAACTCGTGAGGTGGGGGGGCGGGAGGGGTTGGTGCCTGCCCCCTCTCTACTGACTACTGTAGGTTATTATAACTTGAAATGGAATCTAAAAAGGCATTCAGATATTATGCGTTTTAGTCTAAGCTGGCAAAGATACCTAACCCCTTCCACCTCGCTTGATGGCCAAGTGTAGTCAGATCAGAGGATGAATTTGATTAGTAACCAATGAGATTTATGTCGTACCTCATAACTTTTACCAAATTTCGAATTACGGGAGAGGTCCAATTCTGCCAGATGTTAGCAGACCGACTACTGATGGTTTTTAGTTCCTGGACAATGTTAAGTCAACGCATTAGGTAATAAATTTAGAAGGTATATATCTATTTAGGTGCTGAAGAGGGGCGCCTTCCTGCAGTGGCACTGATATACACAAACGTCCCTCAACTCCCTCTCAATCCCCGGAAATGAGGATGGTGGATTATAACAGAAGGACAATTTCAGCTTGCGATCCACCGGGGTTACTTTCAAACGAGCCTGAGACAGAAACAAAAGCAATAAAAATAACAACAAATCCACCTATGTTTTATCTAGGAGGCCGATGATTCAGTAATGAGCAATATCACTAATTTTGTAGGCTGAAGAAGATAACTTTATATGAATTTTATGTGCACTACAAAACCTATTCCACATACTGTATTCTTCACTTCATTTGCATATCCAGACTCGCAACGGTACAAACACCCAACAACTTTATCTACCACGGGGGACACTTGTGGAGAAGAGAATACAACACGTCCTTTCTCTTACCTGGACTCACCGAGGAATTTTAGTTCATGCAAAACGCCATTCGATTGCCTTTAAATGTGGGAAATTATGACTCCTTGCCATTATGATTTAAGTAAAATACCAGACGATTATATTCAGGCGAGGAAAATTATGAGGCATCTCCTACTAACATCCCACCGTGGAGTGATTGAAGGCCCTTGTCTGTGAACCGCCACAAGTTACGACCCTCACTAACTCACTGGGCAGGTGTTTGAAATGACCATAACTCACCCCAGGGCCATAATACACAGGTGGTTCATTCACGCTAGTACCACGCGATTATTTTAACTGGCGCAAATCCTAGCCACCTTTTTTCTCCTACTTTTATACTCATCTTCCATACCTCTTCCCCCAAACCTTTTCTCTACAATGCACACGCTTAGATATTCCACCCAGGGCAACCTCAGACGTATTTCCTCAGCTATGGGAAGATCTGGGGACTCACAAATTAAGCCCTTCATGCGTGATTGAGACGTCAGCGCCTTGTCCGCGAGCCGTCTGAGTTATGTTCATCGGTAACTCACGTGGACTCGAGTTTGAGGAGGGGGCTATCACTCATCGCTGGGCCGTAATCTGCTGGGACAAGTGGGGCGCATTACGTGGTTGAGGTGATGTAGGGGACACACACACACACACACACACACACACACACACACACACACACACACACACACACACACACACACACACACACACACAGTCGCGTTCAATACCTCCCTCTCTCCTACACTGCTTTCTGATGTGTTAAGTAACGAAGTGAATTCCAACATGCTTGAATACTGTCGACTACACTTATCAAGATCTTACTACGATCTGACACACCAATCCATGTACGTACTGTTGACTAAATTTCATTCACCTTAACTTGGATATTTTTGTCCATTTGCAGCCATTTCCGTAGCTCAGTGGCAGAATAAGACAATACTGCGACCCTACATCCATTCCACTACACTGCTTCGTGACCTAGTACTATCTTCTAGTGTTAATCCATTGCTACGGCTCAGCATTTACGAAGAGACGGCGAATTCATGCTTAAAGAGAGAGTCTGACAATTTCGAGACTGAGGGAAAAAACTATAATGCGGTATCGGCAAAGACCCCAACCCAATTCAGATTAGTTGATGGCCAAGTGTAGTCAGATTGGAGGATCGCTTTGACTAGTAACCACGAAGACTTATTCCTAACTCAAAGGCTCATCGAATGTCTTGCAACCACGACTTAGCATTCGAGTTGCAGGAGTGGCCCGGTCTCTTCAGGTGAAAATAAACAGACAATAATGACCCCAACCGAACCTAATCACCAGCAGAGTTTTATTTGGGAAGGAGGCGCGAGAGTGAGGAGAGGGCGAGGCAGTCATGAAATTACTAGTTATTTCATCCTAACCTGCCTCAGATTTCTTTTATAGTTATTTCCACGTAGTTTAAAGGCAGAAAATATGTTACGGCTCTGCATCCTATACACAGCACTTCTTCGTAACTAGCATCATATTCTAGAGGTTAATCGTGTTACAACTCGGCACTGGAGGTGGAGATATGGCAATTTTTTTGGCCAAATTAAGAGGAAATGAGTATAAAACCCGAACCGTGCTGGGAAAGACACAAGTATCCCCCAATACGAATAAATAGCGGAAAAATCGAACCATCTGAAACAAGCACTAGAAGAGACTGGGTTTTCATTGTATTTCGCCAGTTGTAAGTATTCCTCAGACGGAACTGGGAAGACGGCTGTTTCTCTGACTGTACCCTAATCAGCAATGTGTTATCCGGGCAGGGGGAAGAGAGGGTGGCGAGGACGAGGCAATCCTGCAGTGCCTAGTTATTTCAGACAAGCGCATTACCATTGCAATAACAGGCTGGCTCATCACGCAACTCCCAAAGCCGCTCCCATGATTTACAAAACGACTCATTACCGCTTCAGGCACACGCGGACGATAATTTACTTCAGGCACGTACTCTGCAATGATTTACACCTGGCATTTACACGGACGTCTTGTGCGTACAGTGTTCATTTACATTCTGCAGGTGTACAAAGGAACATCTTGCACATACAGAACAATACGTGAATGTATCTTAACTCGAACACGAAAACCGTCCAAGATGAAGGAAAAAAAATGATTAACAATTCTACCACCGAGAAAATAAACAAGTGCATAAAAATAAAATTATAAAGTTACAGGAGCGACGAGGAAAAATAAAACTTACAGGTTATATATGCCACTAGGAAAAAAATTAACAAAAATTGAAAAAATAAAACATACTGCCCTCCCCCCCCAAAAAAAAACACGCCATCAAAAAATATATATATACCCTGCCTCAAGAACGCCACCATGCAAATTTTATCCCAAAAATATTATCATGAAACAATAAAACCCAAAACTGCTATCATGAAAAAAAAACTCAAAAATGTCACCATGAAAAAACTCCCCCTCCCCCCCCCAAAAAAAAAAAAAAATCCTTAACCCTTCAAAGTACCATGAAAAAATTATCCTCCCAAAAATGTCATTAAAAAATTCCCCCAAAAAAGCAACCATGAAAAAACTCCCCCTTCTCTCCCCCCCCCCCAAAAAAAAAAAATCCTTACCCCTAAAAATATCATCAGGAAAATATTATCCTTCTCTCAAAAATGCCTTGAAAAAAATCTCCCCCCCCCCACCCCAAAAAAAAAAATGAAAAAAACTACCCCTCCTCCAAAAATGGCATCATGGAAGAGTCACCCCCTCCTCAAAAAATACTTGAAAAAAAGAAAAAAGGATAAGAAGCAACAGGAACGTGAGAGGGAACAGCGTAGGTCTTAAACTTGGCGGGTAAGTCAAAGCGAGGCGGGAACTCATTAGTCAAGAGAGCGACGCCCCCCTGTGTGTGTGTGTGGGGGGGGGAGTAGATGTGTAGGGGTGAGGAAGAGGGACAGCAGAAGTGTAGGGGTAGGGGAGGGAAGAGGAAGACTGGAGGGGACGGAGAGGGGGAAGGACAGGGATAAAAAGAGCAGGGGAGGGAAAGTGATGGAAGGAGGGGATTGGGAGAAGGAAGGGATAAAGACGGAGTGGAGTGACTAAGAAAATGTGGGGAGAGGGAGGGAGAGCGAGAAGCACGGTCATAAAGAGAAGAGAAGAGAAGAGAGAGAGAGAGAGAGAGAGTCAGTCAAACGGGAGCTAATCCAAAACTAATTACAATATTTGGAGACACAAGCATATTAACCGGGTTCAGTGTGCCGTAAGAGGCTATAAGGGATTAAACTCCAATCGCTTATATTTTGAAGGATTGGATTACATTATCGAAGCCTCTATCAGTTATATTCTGGGAGGGTCATTAGCTTTGTTTTAGGGGATTACCTCTCTTGTTGATTTGGATTTAACGTCACTGTCATCACCACTATCACCACCATCTTCATTACCATCACCACAATCACCA
The DNA here is from genome assembly GCF_032717465.1 of Coenobita brevimanus. Classification (NCBI taxonomy): domain Eukaryota; kingdom Metazoa; phylum Arthropoda; class Malacostraca; order Decapoda; family Coenobitidae; genus Coenobita; species Coenobita brevimanus. Next base: position 44,456,066 of record NC_136982.1, on the reverse strand, counting down.
CCACTATCACTATCATCACCACTATCACCACCATCTTCATTACCATCACCACAATCACCACCACTATTATCACCACAATCACCACCACGATCACTATTATCACCACAATTACCACCACTATCACTATCATCACCACAATCACCACCACTATCACTATTATCACCACATTCACCACCATCATCACTACCACCACCACCGTCACTACCATCAACACAATCACTACCACTAATACTATCATCACTGTAATCACCGCTCTCACTACCATCACCACCACCACTATCATCACAGTCATCACCACTATCACCACCACAGCCACCATCACTATCATCATTATCAGCCACTACAAGTCCACTACTATGCAAAAACTTTCCCCAACATCATACATCCTTCCGCAGATAGACAGATAGATGGATAGACAGATAGATAGATACATACATAGACAGATAGACAGGTAGATAGACAGATAGATAGATGGCTCTTCTTTCTACCTGCGAGGTCTACTGAAGCAAATTTCTCGTAGCACACAGACTAATCACACTAACATCAAATTACCGTCATTAGGAATAAATTATAAGGGAGCATCAATTAACCAGCATCAATTATGGGGCAAAAGTTGATCCCCCAATAAAGTCCCAACCCAATGTAATTAACCGGTAATGAGATCAATTTACCAGCCCATCCCCTAATTACACCATATCTCCATTACCCTATCCTATTCCCTCATTCCTGATACTCTTACCTATGACCCGAAAGACACTAAGAATCTCAAGTCATATGAAAACAACCATACTAAAGACAATCTTTTTAGACAAATTTCTTTTTTCGCACCTGCAGTCTTTCCACATGTCACACACCTTTGCATGTCACCACTTCTGCACTATTCCCCACCATCCATATTGAATACATATTTATTTTATGATGGACTGGTGAAATAATGTTAGCAGAAGTGTGTTAAGAAACTGCGCAAGGGTGTTAAAAAATATATATCTCAAAATACGCACCAAAGAGCTTTAACCAACAAAATTTTTCCAGAGAGAGAGAGAAAGAGAAAGAGGGAGAGAGAGAGATTTTTCGGGTGGAGTGACGTGGAGTGGAGGAGTGTTTGCAGATCCTTCTCTAACGATATTAAAGATGGAGTTCTTTGGCTGGCTTTTCGTTGAGGAAGAGAGAGAGGAAGATTTAATTCTTCTGCGTATAAGGTGGTGGTGGTGATGATGATGATGATGATGATGATGATGATGATGATGATGATGATGATGATGATGTTTGTTCTTGTTGCTGCTGTTGTTATTACTATTATTATTATCATTATTATTATTATTGTAACTTGCTTTAATTAATGCACATAAAAAACGCTTACTATTATTATTAGAACAGATTAAGCTAATATAAGTATCTTAAGGGGATCATCTTGACATTTTACACACACACACACACACACACACACACACACACACACACACACAGAAAGAGAGAGAGAGAGAGTACTGCACGGTAGACAAAGATTCCTAACCCCGTTCAGCTCGGTTGATGGCCAAGTGTCGTCAGAATGAAGGGTGCATTCGATCTGGCAATGGCTTTTCATTATTATTATTATTATTATTATTATTATTATTATCATTATTATTATTATTATTATTATTATAACTGGGTTAAAATATGACTCTGGACAGGAGAGGACAATGAACATGCTCTCCTAGTTAGTATCTCACCCTCCTTTCTTATCAACTTGGTCTCTTCCTTTTCCCCTACCCACCTCACTCTTGCCTACTCTTCTAGTCAATCTCTCACCCTCATCTCACAATTACATACTTATCTAGTCAATCTTTCCCACCATCTCACATACTCTTCCAGTCAGTCTCTCACTCATGTCCTATACACTCCTAATCAACATTTAACTCATATACCGTACTCTCCTTGTCAGTCTCTTACCCCATTCTCTTCACTCTGTTCGTGGTCTTCAATTCCTTCTCCTCCTCCCACCCCATTCACTCATACACTCTCCATGTCAGTCTCTTTCTCCACTCCTCCTCGCAACCACCTCACTCATACACTCTCCCAGTTAGTCTCTTTCTCCAGTCCTCCTCGCAACCACCTCACTCATACACTCTCCACGTCAGTCTCTTTCTCCACCCTCTCCTCGCTACCACCTCACTCATACACTCTCCTAGACAGTCTCTCTCCATTCTCTCCATCTTCTCCTCCCTCCACCCACCTCACTCTCATACACTCTCCTAGATAGTCTCTCTCCATTCTCTCCATCTTCTTCCTCCACCCACCTCACTCTCATACACTCTCCTAGTCAGTCTCTCACTCTCCATTTGCTCACGATGGCCAGCGCCCGTCAGTCCGTTCTTATTTATGCCTCTCAGATGATGGAATGCTAATATAATGGCGGCAATACAATGAGCATTTGCCTCTGGATTCGTTCACATTCACTAACAAGCTTACGGCCAATTTCCTGTCGTAAGTGTGACCAATCTTTCCGTAACTCTGATCTTCTTTTCAGCAACTGTGATCTTATTTTTCGCAACTGTTATTTTATTCTTCGCAACCGTGGTCTTGTCTTTTGCGACTGTGGTCTTACATTTCGCAACCGTGATTTTACTTTTCGCAACACTGATTTTATTTTTCGCAACTCTGATCTTATTTTTCGCAACTCTGATCTTATTTTTCGCAACTGTGATTTATCTTTTTTTGCAAGAAGGAAAGGGAGTATGCAGCTGTCCTTCTCCTGCAGACTATCATCCTACTTTTGGGGGATGGGTCGTGAGTTGAGGGATTCTTTGTGTACCCAGACAGCTCCCCCGCCCGGTGATGTCGGTACCACCACGTGAAGGCGACTAACTTTTCCCAGCAGCCTTGTTCACAGTATGACTTATATAAACTCCCTTACTCCCAGTCCTTCATGTATACAACAGGTCAACTCTGGGACTGTCTTCCTCTGTCTGTATTTCCTACAGCCTATGACCTCCAGTCTTTCAAATGCAGTGTGTCCAGACATCTCGAAATAAACCGATCTTGAATTTGGCTCTCTGTTAACCTGCGTTTGTTTCTTCTTGCAGGGAGCAATCTTACGGGCATCTGGCCTTTGGTTCCTTCTTCCTTGCATAAAAAAAAAAAATCAAAGGGTCTACAAAGTTCAAAGCTATCCCACACCCTGAATAAATTCGTCTCTTTGATACTATGAACAACCTCTCCCTTGAAAAAGAATAAGGGTGAGAACTCAGGATTCCGGGGGCTTGATTGGTGGGTGAATGAGTGTGTGGTCCATGGCAGACTTTGGTCAGTTATCCCTCTATAGGATTTTCTTGTTCTCTGGACACTATCCCATCCCATCCTTAGGTGAGGAAAGAGGTCGGGATGATGATGATGATGATGATGATGATGATGATGATGATGATGAAGATAACGATGATGATGATTATGATGATGATAATGACGACGAAAACGATGATTATGAAGCCGATGATGGTGGTGATGATAATTATGACAATGATGATGATGACGATGAAAACGATTATGACGACAATGACGATGACGATGATGATGATGATGATGAAGATAATGGTGATGATGCTGACAATGACTTTACACTACGAACTATGACGTACAGAAACCGTGTAATATTAATTCACAGTTGTTCAAAATACCCAACAACAACAACACAGTAATACGGTGACACACACAGTGCTGTCAAAATAGCTTATGTGGTAATGACGAATAGAAAAATATACCAATGATTTTTTTACGTATTTCGGCTCGCTTCCGTATTAGCTCTTTAAATACGTGCTTATTTTTTGTCCTTGTAAAATGTACAGAAATGTTTTGGATTAGGAATACTCTGTGTGTGTGTGTGTGTGTGTGTGTGTGTGTGTGTGTGAGAGAGAGAGAGAGAGAGAGAGAGAGAGAGAGAGAGAGATCTTTATATACCAAATACACATTACCTATACTATAAAATGCCATTTAACTATATGATCATCGCTACTGTGATGACTGATACACCAAACGTATAAATAATAAATGAAATGGGGCAACACGAATCCGTAGAGTTTTACATCTTCTAGGGGAGATATCTGAATGAGAATGTATTTATAAGGTTGTAACTCGTGTACCTTAGCTTAAATGCCGCGCTAAGAGTGAAAAGAACCATTCCTTGTTGTTATGATGCGATGTGGGGAGTGGCACGTTATTTATTTATTTATTTATTTTTGGAGTTGTTCTAAATTCAAGCAAAAAGGAAAGAAAAAAGGAAGGAAGGATGAAAGGCAAAGAGGGAGAAGAATACAAGAAAATTCAATCTTTTTGCAACCCGTTTTATGAAGTTAGCGGGGCTTGACGACCACCTTTGCACTTAAACAGCGAATGTCTTTTAGTCCCAAGTCTTCAACCTGGCCTTCGCAAGCGTTCCACTGCGCGGCTCCTTATACCTTCGTAAAGTCATTTGAACCTGGGCCACCCCTACACAGTTCCCCCTACCGCGTTAACCAATAATAACAAACAGCTTCGCAACACCTCAGGACTTCTCAAGAATATTTCGAGACGGCGTACAAGAACCAGCAGGCCAAATCATACCACAAAACGCATCGCACGTAGAAATAAAGATAAGAGGAAAATGACTGGGTGTAAAAGGCGTTTCGTCCAATCAGCGGTGCGGCTACGTTCACCTAGTCAAGGGGCTCCAGCGATGGTGTAAGCCGATTCGTCAATTTGGCTTTCAGGGTAACACCTAAAAAAAAAAAAAAAACGGTGGCGAAAGCGCAGGGAGGACGGGGTAGGGAAATATGAAAACGGAGAGAGAGAGAGAGAGAGAGAGAGAGAGAGAGAGAGAATGGTGATTAACAATTGTCACTATATTTCTAGTGTGGTCCAACTACCCAGCATGGAGTAATGTTGAATATTTGTATAAGGTTAGAGGTCACACACACACACACACACACACACACACACACACACACACACACACACACACACACACACACACACACCTTGCGACTCTGTGGAACTGGCAAACATCATCCCAAACACCACACACCAACTAAGGACAACACAATGCACTCAGACCTCGCAAACCCTCTAAGATCACAAAAAGTCGCCTGGAAAAAATTGCTCAGGCATTCGTGGAGATTTGGCAGAGGTAAATATTTGGTAGAAACGATAACTGGAATTTATGGGAGTTTTTTTTCGGCTTATATTTGACCATTTCCTTAGACTTGTCATCTATAACACTTCCGTTGAGGATTACCTTCTCCCCCTCCCCCCACTTCAAGATTAATCCCCGACACTTATCATCTATAACACTTCCGATGCTGATTAAATCCCCCTTCCCAGGTCATTAATCCCCCTGAGGGTCATTCGTAATCCCAGGGGTAATTTGCGACGGTAAGTGTCATTCAAGAAGTGTCAGCAAATGATGAGAAATACCCAGAATAAAAGTTAATATATACCGGTACCTGAATTCCACTTCTGGCCTCTGCTAACAATATATATAATCCTGGCATAGTTTTGCAATTTACACATATATTACTACTGACTCAGTGAGATATGTATTTTCACCCACACCAAGGAAGTTAGACGGAGGATATGAGATTCTTATAATAACAGTAACAATAACAATAATAATAATAATAATAATAGTAATAATTATTATAATAGTAATAGTAGTAGTAGTAGTAGTAGTAGCAGAAGCCGTAGTAGTACTAGTAATGATCATAATAATAATAATAAAAATGTTGATAATGATGATGATGATACTTTCCCCTGCACTTCCAAACTCCTGACTCGCCCTGTCTTTAATGCATAAGTGAGGAATCTTGCATACGTGGACTTGGAGGGGCATGATGGGCAATAAGTAATGAGTAAGAAGAAGGGCGATAAGGATGCTCTTGGATAAACGGGCGAAGAGGAAGGTAATGAGAAGCAATAAAGCAGGGAAGAGGGGAGAGACGACGAGAACAGACACATGATGACTGACGGACATGAGAGAGAGAGGGAGAAATGGAGTTCCCCCGAGCTAAGCCCTGTATTGGACTATAAAGCCCCGCTAGGGTTACAGGAGCGAGCTACCACTCCCGGCACGGCAGCCCGGGCGAGGCTCGAACTCGCAATCCCCCATTATGGAGGATAACACCCCCATCAGAAAACGACTAAACCCATCCCTTCTGCGGTAGGTCACCACCATTATGGGGATCGCTGCCTAGGCAGATTATCCTCCATAATGGGAATAACTGCCTAGGCAGTTATTCCCATTATGGAGGATAATCTGCCAGACAGTCATTCCCATTATGGAGGATAATCTGCCAGGCAGTTATTCCCATTATGGAGGATAATCTGCCAGGCAGTTATTCCCATTATGGAGGATAATCTGCCAGGCAGTTATCCTCCATAATGGGAATAACTGCCAGGCAGTTATCCTCCATAATGGGAATAACTGCCAGGCAGTTATCCTCCATAATGGGAATAACTGCCAGGCAGTTATCCTCCATAATGGGAATAACTGCCAGGCAGTTATCCTCCATAATGGGAATAACTGCCTAGGCAGTTATCCTCCATCATGGGAATAACTGCCAGGCAGTTATCCTCCATCATGGGAATAACTGCCAGGCAGTTATCCTCCATCATGGGAATAACTGCCAGGCAGTTATCCTCCATAATGGGAATAACTGCCAGGCAGTTATCCTCCATAATGGGAATAACTGCCTGGCAGTTATCCTCCATAATGGGGATAACTGCCTGGCAGTTATCCTCCATAATGGGAATATCTGCCAGGCAGTTATCCTGAGGCGCATCACCGTGGCCTGACTTCCGTACGGTAGTTTGGGCTGCCAACTCTTTCGGATGGAGTGATCTCGACGTAGCGGTTGTCGGGCCAACTGGGTCTAACCCCCTACAAAACATGGCAAAAGCTTAATAGAAAAATGCCCTTGCTCCGTTTGGGAGTACCACGGCAAACGCCACCATATGGGGATTACTGCCACAGAAGGGGAGACAGCGGTCAGTCGGTGGGGGCGGGCTTCGCGGGGAGGAGGGGGAAGTTCATGGGAAAAGCAGCTCACACTTGGAGCTCATCTCCATTGAAATACACGAATGGCCCCAACATGGTTGGGACGGACTGGAGTGGGAGGGAGAGAAGTTCATACAACGCATCATGAACAAAGGCGAAATAATCTCGAACTTCTAGAAACTTAAACGACGAGATGGAAACGTCGTTCAGAGGGCTGAGTGGATCTCGGATGCACAAAACAGATGGTGCGTGACCGCGGGGTGCTCTCCGGGTCATGGAGGACTTTCGGAAGACTTTATCTAAAGCCAGGCCAAATTCATTGAAGTTAAATTCCTTTCCATAATCTTTTAATAGCTCCAGTAACAGCGATCCCAAATTTGGTTTCGGGCAATAATATTTATGTTTCCTGAGATTTCGTTACAAAAAATTTATCACCATGATGGTGATCGAGTATGACGAAAGACCACCGGTAAAAACTTTATTCAAATTTTAATTCTGTAACAGTTTCTTTAGGAAAAGTATAAGTGGTTTCGCTTCGGGATACACCTCTAAATAACTTTTAATCAGATTTGCTGAGTCACAGTTTACTTTTTGGGATATACTTATGTCTACCGGAATTTTATATTTTGAATCTACATAAGAAATGAGAGGAATTTTGGCTGTAGAAAGAATTTTGATACTTCCCATCAAGGAAAGACCACTTCTCTCTAAAGCTTTTGCAATGTTTGGTAGGGGGTTAGACCCGGTTGGCCCCATAACCGCTACGTCGAGATCACTCCAACGGAAACCAAGGCCGTGGCAGAAGCTACCGTACGGAACTGTTTGGCACTCGGGCCATAGTTCCTGAAGGACGTAATTTAACGCATTCAGTATTTCAAGCCTATTTTATCTGTCCTCAGCCGATGGGGTAATGAACCCGTAAAAGTCCTCCAACTCCTAATGAAGTCCGACCATGTCCGCCGTGTACTTTCCGCTAGTCCACGGTACCTCTCTTCGCATCCTCTCCTCCCCCAGTTTCCTCTCTCCTTCCCTCCTCTTCAACTCCTCATCTCCAGGGTCTTCGTTATTGTTTCCAGGCTCTTCATCGATCTCCTCCATACTATTCGCCTGCAGCTCGGTCTCTTTTCCCTCATTCAAGGTCAAGGTAGCCATCAGATCTGTCTCTTCCTCCTCATTCAAGGTAGCCATCAGATCTGTCTCTTCCTCCTCATTCAAGGTAGCCATCAGATCTGTCTCTTCCTCCTCATTCAAGGTAGCCATCAGATCTGTCTCTTCCTCCTCATTCAAGGTAGCCATCAGATCTGTCTCTTCCTCCTCATTCAAGGTAGCCATCAGATCTGTCTCTTCCTCCTCATTCAAGGTAGCCATCAGATCTGTCTCTTCCTCCTCATTCAAGGTAGCCATCAGATCTGTCTCTTCCTCCTCATTCAAGGTAGCCATCAGATCTGTCTCTTCCTCCTCATTCAAGGTAGCCATCAGATCTGTCTCTTCCTCCTCATTCAAGGTAGCCATCAGATCTGTCTCTTCCTCCTCATTCAAGGTAGCCATCAGATCTGTCTCTTCCTCCTCATTCAGTGTGGCCAGCACATCTGTCTCTTCCTCCTCATTCAGTGTAGCCAGCACATTTGTCTCTTCCTCCTCATTTATGGTAAAGGTAACACATAAAATCCCTATGTCAAACGAAATCATTTTCTCTCTCTCCAGGTCCTACAAGAAGTTCCTAACGGGATTCTTAATTTTTCCTAATGTTTTGCCGTCCTTACTACACTGCACTTTTATGATGTCTTGTGCGTCCTCCCTGGCCACCGGTCCTAGGAGCCATGCTAGTGACACTGGCCTAAAATAAGCCACATTGCGCCCACTCTCGAGGGTCGTCCAATCCAGGTCGCCCACAGGAAACTCTACGACTTTGTCCTCAGTTGCTCGAAAGCAATCACAGCATCTCCATGGCTTTTGACTCTTTACGACAAGGGAAATTTTATCCGGGCGACTCTTGCTGATGGGGACGCTTACTGATCCCTGTAGCTATGCACAGTGCTCCCCTCTCTCCTCCAGCTCCAGCACCGTGAAGGTTGTGTTTATGTCATTCATATCAAACATCATGTCCTTGCGTGTTCTTAGGTCACCCAGGAACAACTCCAAGCTTTTTTGTGTTTTGGCAACCCGCTTTCGGCCTCTGGTTATCCTCAGTTTGACGTTGGTGCGATTGCAGTCCGCCAAGGCTAGGCGGTCCAATAACTAAGCCAGTGGGTAGTGGGCCAGGTGGAACTCCTGCCGCCCATCTTCAGCCACGGACCATTTATCCTTGTGGAGTGAGAAACTCATTAGGGATTTTTCTTTCAATCGCCTCGGCTAGAGCCAACACGCGTGCTTCTTCTTCAGCTTTATACTCAGCTTTTCCGGTTTCATGGCACCTGCCGGGACGGTGATCCGCCCCACAACGTATTCAACGGTCGCCATTTTGACCCGATTACCACGATACCGAACTAAACTATTTAACGTGCGGGATGCGACGAGTTGTTGTAGTTCAGGGAGTGGTCTTATCTTGTGACAGAATCGGATCTGTCTAACTGCAAGTATCTCTACTATTCTAGTCTTGTAACAGACAAACTTGGCCTGGGCTTGGGTGAGAGCGACTTGACTCAGAACACGGAACGACACTGAGGTTAACTTGACACTGTTAGTTTTCTTTCCATATCCTTGAAAAATACTGTGAACCTGGAACCAAGAGAACAGTGAAAACCACTGTATCTCAACATCTTCAGCGGAATGCTGTATTTCGCCATCACCATCATCATCATAACCGTTATAATAATAATAATAATTACTATTATTATTATTATTATTATCACCCACTGATTATTACATACCTTACTGGCAATGGTCTTCATTTATTAACAGCTTCTCCCCGACGATGTATTTTATATTTAGGTCTGGCTTCCACCAAACGATTCTTTTCATCTTAGGTGACGAAACCCTTGGATATCAAAAAGATTTTTAAAAGGTTATTCTTGCTACTGCCAGACGATTTTATACAGCCTAGGGCGGCTCCTTAGTTACCAAGGGGTTATGACATTCAGCCAGACGAGTTTTTAATCTTGCTTGTACCAGACGATTTTACTCAGCTTTGGAGACATTTCTACGAGTGAAGGCGTTACTGAGGGCTATGTATCACGTCCCCATGATAGTTAAGACTTCTATGGTCACTAGACGGTAACAGCTGCCACCTGTATCTGTTGTTAATATATATCGTATAATTCAGGTTTTTACCGGGATGATAGTTAAGATGCTTGGCGGGAAATAGTTAAGATTTCTAGGGTCATTAGACGGCAATAGCTACCATTTCTAGTCGTTATTAATGATGATAAATAGTTAAGATGTGAGTTCCTTCCTGGGTAGTAGTTAAGATTTATTGTACGGTAATTATTATAAAAGTTACACTTAGAGTTAGGAAATTACTTACAGAAATTAGGCAATAAATGCAGTTATTATTACAACGTACAATTTAACATTCAAATTACTAGATGATTTTGTTATTATTTACATTTAATTCTAATGGCTAAGGTTCACAGTTATGATTTTAAAAGGGATTTAATTAATATCTGTAGTTATGATTACTACATAAGATTTATAATTAACATTTTGCAGGACATTTAGTTAGTATCTAGAGTTAGTATTACTAGCTAAGATATATGATTAGATTTTTAGATGGCCTAGTTAACGTCTCTCGTTATACCTACTAGCTTAGATAGACAGTTAGTGCTTTGGTAATATATACAGTGAGTGTTTTGGGATTTTGGTTAATATCCATAGAATTTTTGCAAGTGCTTCGTGGCCCACTCATGCCCAGTTAGAGTCGTTGATGGATTGTGCTTGGCTTTGTTCGACACTAATGATTTATGGGTCGACCGAGGAACAAGTGCTGCTGCAATCAATGGGAACAATTAGGGGTCAAGACAGCCCTTTAAACAATTCTAATCGACATGAAACTGAAACGGGGTCATCTATGTTCTAGTGGCAACCAGCCTGCCAAGTTCCATCTTAATCCTTTTTTTCAGTTTCGGTTGCCTGTGTGTGTGTGTGTGTGTGTGTGTGTGTGTGTGTGTGTGTGTGTGTGTGTGTGTGTGTGTGTGTGTGTGTGTGTGTGTGTGTGTGTGTGTGTGTGTTTCCCATTTTAATTATCATCCATTAACATGGCTATTGACCATACATAGAAAGTCAAACCAAGGTACAGTAATAATCTCTGGTGAGAATGGTCAATGAGAGACTGAGTAGAAGAGACTATGTCAGTGAGGTGGAGGGGGGTTGGGTGAGCGGCAGACCGAGGATGGGATGGAAGGATGGGGAGGCGATGTACCTGAGAGATGGAGAAGGGTGTGAGTTGGGGATAAGGCAGCGTGATGGCGGGGGAGAGAGTGATATGGAGGCAATTTCTTTATGACCACCTCTTCCGGAATTACGGCGTCTGGCTGTAGATACAATGACAGAATAAAACTCACACCAAAGTATATATTAACACGATCTAGTTAATTAAAAAAATCGCTTACCCACTGACATCACGCTGACCAAGCCTTCCTAATTGGCAGTTCGACGTCGACAGTGTGAGATGGAGAGGGAAAATGGGCGAGTTAAAAATCGACAACGCAAACCCACCACATCGCGGTAAATAAAACACGTTCAGTACATTCAAAAGGCAGCGTTACTTTCACGAACCTGACATTCTGAACACAGGCGTTGTGACACAGGGGGCCCCAGTGGTGTACGTAAAATGTGCAAATATTACCCTTGATATTTATAGTGTCAAAATTAAATGAAACGGCACTATACACGATGAGATAAAGGGACTGTGTGGTGAGGCGTAACAGAAAGAGAGAGAGGGGCGGGGGGTTGGAGATAGGGCAGCGTGATCCCGGCCATACAGAGGGGTGACATGAAGAAGACTGACAGATGTTACAAGATGCTAAAAAGTCTAAGGTAAAGCCAGGTAATACGCCAGGTAATGAGCTAAAAATAGGTGAAGACACTGCAAAAGACGATCCATCCGAGACATGCACCTTCTACTTCCTAATCAACTTTTTTCCCCATTACTCCTTACAATCCTCTCCTGTGTCATTTAAATCATTCCAATACCTCCTATCATAAGAATAAACAAGAGTATTTTAACTACCCGTATCAACATGAATAAACTGCTAAGGAAGAGCTGTTAGGGAGCTTCCTCAGTACTGGACCAGGTAAGTCTCAGGTTAGGATTCACCAGCTTTCAGTAACTTTTGGACAAAATGGATAATAATACCCTCAGCATACCAGTTCAACACCTTTACTACAATAACAAGCTCTCTCTCTCTCTCTCTCTCTCTCTCTCTCTCTCTTTACAGTATGTTCAAGAATCGTCACACACTTTACGCATACACACGGTTACTAACCATTCCCCCCCCCGCCCCCCGGCCACGCATTTTCTATCTGCGTCCTCCCCTCCCCCCCCCGCCTTCCTTTCTCTTCTCACCCTCCCCCCCCTTTTTTTTTTTGCCTAACCATTCTCCCCTTCCATCCCTTTCTCCCTCCTCTTTCTCCGCTCTACATCTTATTTATCTGTCTATCCCTCTTGCTCCCCTTCCTTTTCTCCTTCCTTCCCCACTCTTCCATTTCTTCCCTTCCCATCCGTCATCTCTTCTCCTCTTCCCTTCCTTTCCCCGTTTCCCCATACGCTTCCTCCACCCTCCTCTTTCCCTCTCCTGTCTTCTCTCCATTTCTCTCTTCCCATGTCTCCTATCCTCTTCCTTCCCTCCCCCTCTCCTTCTCTCCTCTCCTCTATCCTTATTTAATCTCCACCCCTCCCTCTTTCCATTTTCTCTCCTCTCTCCATTCCCCCCTCTCCTTCTTTCCCTCCCTCTCTTCCTCTCTCCCTCCCCTCCCATCCCCATATCTAATTTCCACCCTCACCCCCTTGTCTCCCCTAAACCCCTTCTCTCTCCCTTTCTGGTCCTGCCCATCCCCCCCTTCCTTCTTTCCCTCCATCCCTACCTTTTTCCACCTCCTCTCCCCTCCACATATCTCACGTCCACCCCTCCCTGTCTCCCCATCCTCCTCTCCCCGTCTTTCCCCTCATCTCTCCCCATATTTCACCTGCACCCCTCCGTGTCTCCCCATCCTCCCCTCCCTGTCTTTATCCCACTGCTCCGTCTTTCCCCTCCTCTCCCCTCCGTTTCCCCATCCTCCCCTCCTCTCCCCTCCCCATATTTCACCTCCGCCCTCAACTCTCCTCCCTACTCCCCCAAGCTCACAATTCCACGACACTAACCTAATTAACAAGCCTCCCTCACACTCCTTCCCCACGACACTCTGCTCCCTTCTCATTCTTTTACCTAACTTCACCCTTTCTACCTCTCAACAATGCTCAACTATTATTCACAGTCACTCTATTTTACTCACTCTATTTTTACGTCATGCTCACCCTTTTTCTTGCCTTACTTCCCCGCCCAACAATGCCAGGCTATTATTTGCAAAGCCACTTTCTCTTCCTCCATGCTGGCTCTATTTTTCTTACCCACTTATGATGCTAATCAACTGAGCTATTTTTCGTCATGCCATAACACTTTCACTTCATTCCTCTCTCTCTCCCTCTCTCTCTCTCTCTCTCACACACACACACACACACACACACACACACACGTACTTCACCATTTTTTTTCTCTTATATTTTAGGCCCAAGTTGGCGACAGGGCATCTCATCTAGATTTTATATATATCACGAACAACGGCAGACTCTGAGCACGTCCTAAAAAAAATAAAGAGAGAGAGAAAAAAAAAAGAAAAAAAGCTTATTATTGCCATCATTTATTAATTTGTTAAGTTTCTAAATTTCCAAGACTGTATATATGTGGACTGATTTTCTTTTTTTTTTGGGGGGGGGGACTCAATTTTCTATGTACAGCTATTTTCATTAATATTTCAGCTTTGACAAGTAATTAAAGGGGTGGAAGAGGGGAGAGGGGAGGTAAAGGTAAGGGGAGTGAGGGGAGAGGGTAGGTAAAGGTAAAGGGAGTGAGAGGAGGTAAAGGTAGGGGGAGTGAGGGGAGGAGGGAGAAGGTAAGTAAAGGTAAGGGGAGTAAGGGGAAGAGGGGAGAGGGGAGGTAAAGGTAAGGACAGTGAGGGGAGGAGGGAGAGGGGAGGTAAAGGTAAGAGGAGTGAGGGGAAGAAGGTAATAATTATAATATTGTATCCAGATCAAAGTGACTGATTCGTAGAGAGAGAGAGAGAGAGAGAGAAATAGAGAGGGGGGGGGGATTCACACTCTGCCTATGTAATCGTATAAATGCAAATGGGTGACTTTATAAACATACCTGAGCATAGGGACGAGAAGGGAAGTTGGGAGGGAGAGAGGAGGAAAGAAAGAGAGGAATGGAAGGGAGACAGGAGGAAAGATATAGGGATGAGAGGGAGAAAGAGGAGGAAAGACAGAGGGATGAGAGGGGGAGAGGAGGAACGACAGAGGGATGGGAGGGGGAGAGGAGGAAAAACAGAAGGATGGAAGGAAGAAAGGGGGGAAAGATAGAGGGATGGGAGGAAGAGAGGGGGAAAGACTGAGGCATGGGAGGGACAGCCTGAATGAGAGACGTAGATAGATGTATAGATAGATATAGATTGACAAACAGAAAGACATTTAGATAGACAGGTAAAAGGGACTGATTGACGGAAAGGTGCACATACACTAACAGGTCGGGAGGCTGATAGATAGATGAGAGAGAGAGAGAGAGAGAGAGAGATAACATATACTGAAGCAATCTCACTCTCCCGTATACAAAGACAGCTTTATAGAGTTAGAGCACGGTGTTCAACTAATATTTTTCCCCACCCTCCCGAACTGAGCTACAGAGGCGGGAGAGACGGTGTTGCATTCCCTCCACTTCCATCGGAGAAAATAGAAATAGGTATGAAGGCGTGTTGTAAAAATCCCTGGTTACTCCTTTCACCTTAACTTGGCTCAGATGTTCTAGTCTTGTCCAGTTCCCTCCGAGAATGAATTGGAATGGGTATGAAGGCGTGCTGTAAAATCCCTGGCTGCCTATACTCCTTTCGCCTTAACTTGGCTCAAATACTGTACAGTCTTGCCCAGTTCCCTCCGAGAATGAATTGGAATGGGTATGAACTAGTACGATAACAATGCCTCGCTCCCTATACTTCCTTCACCATAACTTGGCCCAGATTTTCATTCTTTTCGCAGCTTATTTCACCAAACTCAGTAGCAGGGGAAAAAAAGACAATACTACGGCTCTACATCCTTTCCATTTCACTTCTTGACTATAGTTCTTTCACCTTAACTTGGCCCAGATTTTCAACCCTTTGCAACTTATTTCCCAAATCTCAGAACGGCTCAACTTACGGCCCTACATCCGCTCCCTTCACTTCCTCTTAACTAGCACCGAATTCTTGACTTTCATCTTAACTTGGCAACGTTTTTCATCGTATTGCAGCTTATTTCATGTAACTCAGTGGCATAGTAACGCAATACTTCGGCTCTACATCCTTTCCATCTCACTTCTTCGTGACTAGCATCATATTCTTGTTTTAATCTCTTGTTACAGCCCAGCATTCAAGATGGAGAGATGGCAATTTTGGGTCAAGTTAAAGTGAAAGGAGCATATTTACTGCTTTATGTGTTGCAGACTCGGCGAGAGAGAGAGAGAGAGAGAGAGAGAGAGAGAGAGAGAGAGAGAGAGAGAGAGAGAGAGAGAGAGAGAGAGAGAGAGAGAAATAGGAAGGTATCAAATATTTACGTAATGCTGACTCGCCAAAATCAGCGCAAATTCAGCCTGCCGTCCACCGGGTTCACACACACACACACACACACATGAATATTTACGACACGGCCATGTATTCCTTCCCACACAATATTTAAATTAATTGAAAAATATTGCTTAATGGTCACCAGACGCTCCCAGGAAATTGCATATAAAAATCCCAGTTTCCAAAAGCCCGATTAATTAACCTCTTCAATCCCATGGCGCATATTCATTGGCTTCTTCTTGCTACGTGGTGCTGGAGAGGGACTCCTTCACGTGGTGGCACCGATATAACTGCGCGGTGGAGCTGCCTGGTTATACAAACGTCCCTCACCTCCCTCCCTATCCCCCCCCCCTCCCCGAACGGAGGATGGTGGGAGAAAGGGATCATCAGCCTGCAGGCCACTGGGTTCACGTTTCAGATTAACCTGAGGCTATGACCGCTACTACTACTACTACTACTACTACTACTACTACCACCAACACCACCACTACTACTACTACTACTACTACTACTACTATTCGTGCTACCTCCAGGCAATTTTAGTAAAGTCGATGGGGCGAGGGGTTCCAGCAGTGAAGGTATTATAGCGTGTTTACCATAAGGTAGCGTCCAGACCAAATTCGTGCTGGCGCGGGCGGCAGTAGAGAGGAACAACACGTAGTTAAAATATACTGTTACTAAAAAGAAGAAAACCAAGATGTGCAAAGAAACCGCCTAAGCTTAAGGTCTCTATATGTATAAGTAACTTTTATTTCATGCATCTATTTATCTATCTGTCTACCTATCTATCTACCTCTGTGTCTATTTATATCAGTCTCTATCAATCTATCTGCCTATCTATTTGTCTACCTATCTATCTATCTCTGTCTATCTATGTATTTATATCAATCTCTATCTATCCATCTATCTAGCTACTCACTTATTTCAATATTTACCAAAAATTTTAAATGACGTCAGATTCTCAGTTACATTTAAGTCTCAATTTTGGGGTTCCCTTTAAGTCTCAATTTTGGGGTTCCATTTAAGCCTCAAATTTGTACATTTAAGTCTCAATTTTGGGGTTCCATTTAAGTCTCAATTTTGTACATTTAAGTCTCAATTTTGTACATTTAAGTCTCAATTTTGGGGTTCCATTTAAGTCTCAATTTAGGGGTTCCATAAGTCTCAATTTTAGGGTTCCATTTAAGTCTCAATTTTGTACATTTAAGTCTCAATTTTGGGGTTCCATTTAAGTCTCAATTTTAGGGTTCCATGTTCATTTGATCGGTCTGGTTCGCATGGCAGGGAAAAAATGAAAATTCCTGGAAGAGAGAGAAAAAAAAATGCACACGGCAATCCCACAGAGACTAGTGAAGGAGCTTAGAGAAGGATTTGGGGGGCACGGAAAAAAGAAGGGGGGGAAGATTACCAGCTGGATTTCGGAATATGGATAAGTAATTATATAAAAAAAAAAATTGTCGATCTTAAGCATGATGAATGGATGGACGAACTTAAGGAACACTATCGGTCCTACTCAAAATTTTGTGGAGACAGCAATTTTAGGCAAAGTTAGAGTGAAAAGAATTACTTACCATGGATATAGGCTATAGAGAAGAGGAAGGCAAACATAAAATCCTGTTAGTCCTTTCGTGGCACTTTGGAATAGGGAAGGTTATAACTAAGAGAACTATTCTATCAGTTAAAGACAAGGATAGAACGCAGGAAGGCTCCCCACACTCACCAAACCCGGTAGGAAATAGTGAGAAGGACCAACATGCTGCACAGAAAAGCTGCCGTGGAAAATTCATAAGAAAGAAGGAATGGAAGTCTTATTCTACACTACCTAAAATGGGAATTAACATTAAGTCAACGAGACGCATCGAAGGGCGTCTGTATACCCGGGCGGCGGAACAACTCAGTTAAAACGATGCCACTCCATGAAGGCGTCCCTCTCCAGCACAGGCAGGAATAAATAACGAGAGCAAGCAAGGGCGTTCCATGAGGTCTAAACTGACGATGAAAAAGTGTACGGTCGATGGAGGTGGAGAGGACGGAAAACAGGCATACTCTTTTTACCATAACCTGGCCTAAAACTGCCATCTCTCCATCTTGAGTGCTCCGCTGTTACTAGAGCTTAGCATCAGAATACGATGCTTGTCATGAAGAAGTGCTATGGCAAGCATGCAGAGCCGAGGCTTTAACTCCTGCCGCTGAGCTACGCGACAAGGCGCAAGAAGGCGGAAATCTGGACTGAGTTAAGGTGAAAGAACTAGAGTGGGAAGGGGATGATGGAGGTGGGAGGAGGGGGGAAACAGGCAGTGGGGAGGAATGGGAACTGATGGTGGGGAAGGGGTGATGGGGAGGGGAGGAAGGGGAACAGATATTGGAGAGGGGGTGATGGGAGTGGGGAGGAAGGGGTACCGACAATGGGGTGGGGTTGATGGGGTGGGGAGGAGGGGGATCATCATCATTTCATCATCATCATCACTAAGTAAGGGCCTCGTTGAAGAGCCTACAAGCAACTTAACACAAGTAATACCCCAAACGGTCCCAGTTGGGGGGACGGGGGAGAACAACTAACCAAAGACGCAAATTCTGACCAAAAAAATGCATTAACCCCTAAAAATACCAAACTCAGTAGCCATGGATCAAAAATTAAACCAAAAAATAAAACGCACTACCACATGCATTCGTGAAGATGGTGTTTACTCTGCAACAAGCCTCGCTCTGCTTTGGTCTTAAGTTCGCGTAGTGAATTGGCGTCAGGGAGGAAGTTTGGCGGCCAGGAGCTGTGTGTTTAGCGCGGAGTTGTAGGTCTGGTCTTGCTATGCTGCGGGTTTGCCTTCGTGGTTGGGCTGCGTGGCGATTTCGTGGCTTGGGGTGACGTGGAAGGGGTTAATGGAGGCTGTTTAGCATATAGTCTGCTAGTTCGCAAAGTCTCCCCATTGAATTGTATATAGTTGTCTGGATGTAGCAGAATATAAGAAAAATGATGAGAAAACCAAGAATTTCTCTTCCTCCTCCACGTCATCATATTGCAGAGAAGTGCACCATAACACAGTCCTTTAAATATCACCATAGCCTACTTTAATCCTCACTTTGGTGCTGAAACACGGGGTTCCAAGAGGAGGGAGGGGCGGGTGGATCTGGGCTTCTAAATTCTTGTAAAAATTCCGGCAAATAGTGACGGATCGGCGCTCAGGTAGTTCCTTTCCTATGTACTCCGGGGTAATGATGATGAACGGCTGCTCCCTCCGCCCCTGGTCTGCCTGGAGTGGGTTGAGTTTTCTTATAGCCAAGGACATACGAGTAAACTATGACGAAGGAGAGGGTTCTGTGTGTGTGTGTGTGTGTGTGTGTGTGTGTGTGTGTGTGTGTGTGTGTGTGTGTGTGTGTGTGTGTGTGTGTGTGTGTGTGTGTGTGTGTGTGTGTGGTCAGGAAACTATTTTTAACCAGGGAGATGGTGCTATTTGCTCGAAAAACGATGATGAAGATTATTTTTCTGTTGGATATGTTTCTTGACTGGTTTTAATATCTTTTTTCGAGTTCATGCAGTTTATCAGTTGTGTTCTCAAGTAAAATATTAGATGTGTGTTCAGGAATACATACAGATCACTACTTACACTTTTGTACGAAGTGTTGGAGGGGCTTGGAATACGTGTTTAAGTTCCTGTATTAATCAGAAAGCAACAGTGCCTTTCCTGTGACCTGTCTTTCGAGGTCATACACTTCTCATGACTGGCGTTCTTGTGTAAAACATTAATGATTTCTTCAGTAATTCACAAGTCACTATCGCACCAGGCAATTTATCTATAGAGCGGCGCCCTATCATACACTAAAACGAGACTCAGCGACGGAGAGTGTGCTCTTATCGTGTAAACATCAAAATACTCTGAGATATATTTCAGATTTTACCACTATACTCCTTTTACACTAACTTGGCTTAAAATGACCTTCTCTCCATCGTGAATCCTGAGTTGTACCAATATATAAACACTAGAATATGGTACTAGTCACGACGAAGTGCTATACAAAGGATGTAGAGCCACAGTATTGTCAGTCACTAAAATACGTGAAATAAGCCGCCACAGGACGAAAATTTGGGCCACGTTAGAGTACAAAGGGTATAGGAAGAGAACTGCCTTTGTTAATTTGGGACGAATGTTAGAAGAAAGTCTTATTCTACGGACATGCTGGTTGGTGAGGAGAATATAAACAATTCTGTATGGAAAGTTAGTGGAAATATACCTTGCTTTTCCCTTCGACCTATCTTAATAATAACTCCAGTTGGTACAACTTCAATCAGCGTTTTTATCGAGTCATATAATAACTGCTTCTTAATAACATACACTTATCACTGTTCATAACTGTTAATGGAAGTGGAAGTTACTCTATCCAGCGACTGATTTTATAATAACTAGATTTGGTAGTTTCGATGGGCAGAGTTCCCGCATATAATAACTTAGTAGCTAATATTCAAATGTCAATATTCACCAGTGCGAGAAGAAATGTAACTTTATCTTGCGACCAGAAATGTAACTTTATCTTGCGAACAGAAGTATAACTTTATTGTGCGGCCTGAAACGTAACTTACTTCATCTTGCGAACTAATTTTATCCTGCGACCAGAAACGTAACTTGCGAACGGAAATATAACTAACTTTTCCGTGAGACCAGAAATGTAACTTGCTTTACCTTGCGACCAAAAATGTAACTTACTTTTATCTTGCGACCAGAAATGTAACTATTTTGCGACCAGAAATGTAACTCTATCTTGCGACCAGAAATATAATTCACTTTATCTTGCGACCAGAAAAGTAACTTACTTTTCTTGCAACCGTTTCTCATCGTAACTCAACATTTGGTTCAGTTTCTACCCGAGGTGTTCTTAACACACACACACACACACACACACACACACATACACATACACACACACACACACACACACACAAGCACATCATTATTTACAACCGTTCATAAAGAATCAGTGGACTTGTCACCTCTTCTAAAAAAAAAAAAAAAAAAAAAAAAGTTACACAGCCAGAAGCAAAAGTTAACTGACAATCCTCTGAAAGCACAGCGTCGTTCCGCATCCCACACTTCTTGTGTCTCCCTGTACGTCAGAGAGTATGCTTTTTTCTCATACTGTACTCCCTTGCTGTGTTCTTCTTCTATAACATAACATTTTTTTTTATAACACCCTCCTTCGCCAAAGCCAGCAGGAAAGTCTCATCGAACTTTTGCTCAGTACTGTATAAATCTTGGCAATATTCTTGATACTATCTTACGATTTTCTTCACCTGCAATATTCATGATACGTCTTACGATTTTCTTCACCTGTGGAATTACCTGTCTTTAAAGAGGTAAGAATACGACTGTCAGACCCATAGGCGTTGCAGTAGAGGGACGCCCGGCTCCACTGCCAGGTTATAAAAACGTCTCTCACCTACCACCCTATCTCTCAAAAGGAGGATGGTGTACTACCGGAAAAGGGGAACTTAAGCCTGCAGTCCACTGGGTTCACGGATGCATAAACCCTACACAGAGGGGAAAATGCCAGAATCTAAATCAAGAAGACAATTTGAAGACTGACGAAAATACGGCATATCCATCTCTCTCTCTCTCTCTCTCTCTCTCTCTCTCTCTCTCTCTCTCTCTCTCTCTCTCTCTCTCTCACACACACACACACACATCATTGCTATCTGTGCGCTATAACTTAGGATGCAGGCTAACTGAATCCAAAAAATATATAGCTCATTCGCCTTGACTTGGTGCAGAATAAGACAATGCTGCGGCTCTATATCCCTTTTAATGCACTTCTTCGTGACTAATGCCATACTCTAGCATTATTGTTTCAGATTAGCACTTAATATGGAAAGATGCCTACTTGACGCCTACTTAATGTGAACAAAGTGTAATGAACAATGAACGAGAAAACGAAGAGACACAAAAAAATATGGCAAATGTGGATGAGAACATAAAGTTGGACTATCTACTTACCTACCTTTCTATCTATCTATCTGCCTATGTATCTATCTATATACAGCCAGACGACTTAATGCTGTACCTCGTGGGGTGGCAAAAAATAAAGCACCTCCATGTCGCTCTGTCCTCTCCCATTTAGCTGCCCTTCCTCCAACTCACATCCCCTCACTCATTTATCTCTAACCCATCCCTCCATCTCATCCTCAGTCTCCCCCTCCCCCTCCACATCACCCTCATACACATACAGTATCTCCATCTCATTTTCTGTCTCCTCTCCCCCCCCCACCTTACTCAAACACTCGCAAACTCTCCTAGTCAGTCTCTATCTACATCTATCCTCTCCACCCTCAAACACATTCAGTAAACTCTCAAGAACTATACTCTTTTCACTCTAACTTGGCCTAAAACTGCCATCTCCTAATCTTGACTCCCGAGATGTGATAGCAGGCTGGGACTAGAATATGATGCTAGTCACGAAGAGGTGCTATGGAAGAGAATGAAGAAGTGTAGCATTATCTTTTCCTGCCACTGAGCTACGGAAAATAAGATGCAAAAAGGACGAAAATCTTGGCCAAATTAAGGTGAAAAAACTATAGATGAGACACTTATTGTCTTAACTTTGAATGAGAACTAGACGAAGCACTAATTAGGTACGAACCATACTCTGTTCACTCTAAATTGGCGTAACACTGCCACCTCTCCATCGTCAGTGCTGAGATGCAACACGAGATCAACACAAGAATATGATGCTAGTCACGAAGAAGCGCTATGGAAAGGATGTAGAGCCGCAGTACTGTCTTCTGCCACTGAGCTGCGGGAAATAAGCTACAAAGGGACGAAAATCTGAGCCACGTTAGGGTAAATGAACGATAGACTGGGAAATGCGATAGACTCTTGATTACAGCGCGACGGGCACTGAAAGAAGCACTAACAGAGGTCTTAAATAGGGCCTGAACATACGGTGAACACTGAACAAGAACACAAAGCTGCACTGAACACATCTGGTAAGTTGGCGTCGTGTTCTAGGTGGAGTATGAACCTCCGAAGCACATTTTTCTTGGCGACTTTTGCGTTTCAGGCCTTAATTCTTCCCTTCTGTTATCAATACCTTTCTAGTGGGAACATAGTCTGCTTCAGTATCGTGTAAACAAGACGATAAATAGATAAAATGGGAAAATAAATCGCTGAGGAAGAGGCACTGAGAAATGTCCGATACTACGAGAAATATTACCCTTGACAGATAACACGACGTAGCGCTAAAAATTAAATAAAAATAAATAAATAAATAAATAAAAACACCAATGATGTACCAACTCACGTATTAAAGGGAACATTGAAGTGCTGTACTCCTTTCACTTTAACTTGGCCTAAAATTGCCATCTCTCCATCCTGAATGATGAGATGTAACACGAGATTAACACTGGATTATGATGCTAGTCACGAATAAGTGCTACGGAAAGAAATGCAAGATGTAGTACTGTCTTAACTCTGCCGCTGAACTACGTGAAATAAGAAGGATGAAGGGCTAAGGTGTTAACTACGTGAAATAAGATAGACAGGGGGCTATTAACGACGTGAAATAAGATGGATAGGGAGGTATGGTATTAACTACGTGAAATAAAATGGATAGAGAGCTACCGAATTTATTACGTGAAATACGAATGATAGGAAGCTGTGGCATTGTCTTATCCTGGCACTGAACCACGTGAAATAAGAAGGATAGGGAGCTGTGGCACTGTCCTATCCTGGCACTGAACCACGTGAAATAAGAAGGATAGGAAGCTGTGGCACTGTCTTATCCTGGCACCGAACCATGTGAAAGTAACTCACAAATTTACAGAACTCTGGACCTAGTTAAGGCGAAGGAACTATAAACACATGCGATAAACTTTGGACCGACACCCGATAAACTTTAGAACACCAGATACACGTCAACCGATAACGCCACGGAGCACCGGGTCAAAACGCCTGTCAAGAACACCTGCGAGAGTATGCCAGCGTGGGGCCTCACTGACGGAGCACGGAACAGCCGCCCACAGCAGGTCCGCTCACCACGACCAGAGGTAACCTAGTGTCTCTCGCCTCACCCCTACCCCTGTTTTAAAGCTCAGCCCGACGCAGCAGCAGCGGCGGCGGCGGCGGCGGCGGCGGCGAAACCCTGCAACTGTGGTGGTAAGTAGTCGGGGGTGATCTGAGTACTGATGATGTCTTGTGGTACCCATTAAAGGATCAATGTCATCTATCTATCTACCTCTCTACCTGTCCATCTGTCTATCTATCTACTTACCTAGCCAGACTTTAAACTCATCAACATTTCTTATGAACATCTGACAAATGACACACCGTGTCTCATAATAAAAAATAATCATTTAAATAAAACATACCATATATTTAATGTACAGAATTATGAACACACACACACACACACACACACACACACACACACACACACACACACACACACACACAAAATATGTTTCCCCTGAGCTGAATTAAATCGCCTGGTGAACGCCTGATTAAGGGTTCTATTCACAGACTGCGCAACACGTTCTCCTCAGCGATTTATTTTGCATATTACATCTTGTATGTTATTATATTCTTTTAATATAAGCAAAATTTGTACCCAAAACCCACAAGACTATATTAAGGCACGAGGTAAAATATTAAGGTACGAGAGGCAGAATAAATCGATGAAAAAATGGAGTTAGGGAATCTCATAAGTCTAATACAACAGGACCCAAAATTACCAAAAGCGTCATTGCACCGAAAAGAGTTAAAAGAGGCAGTAGCAGAGCGAGTCAGTGATGAGAGGCAGTGCTGTGGTTCCATGTCAGTACCATCCCATCCCACCCAACTCTACCCTACCCCACACTGCGTTACCCCTCCTCCACCTCACCCCCAAATCACCAGCAAACCCTACCCTACCCTACCTAACTTAACGCTACCCTACCAGACCCCAAACCTGCTCTACCCCACTTCAACTCACTCCCTCCACCACCATCTAACCCTACCCAACCCCACCCTACCCCACCACCAAGCAACCCAACCCTGCCCTACCCTACCATACCCTACCCAATCCCTCCTACCCCATATCACCTCAACCCTACCCAAACTCAACCCTGCTCCACCTCATCTCACTCCACCCCACCCAACCCCACCAGCTGGCTTTTGACACGTAAACTAAAGGTGAGGAGCACAGGTAGAGGTAGAGGTGGGTAGACAGGTGGGTGTGGGGAGGGGGAGGCGGCTGGTGGACTGACTGACTGAATGCGACACACCGTACCATTCACAGTATTTTATTTAGTGTTTATTCATTTACTCATTTATTTATTTATTTATTTCAAGGGCTGACTGACTCCGCCAAACACAGTAAGAGCTACAATATTTTTTTTCTATTTACGAAGCTTACCTATTTCGTTATTTATTCCTGTGTGTGTGTGTGTGTGTGTGTGTGTGTGTGTGTGTGTGTGTGTGTGTGTGTGTGTGTGTGTGTGTGTGTGTGTGTGTTTGCGTGCGTGTTGCTTTCATTGTGTGGTGGGATAACGCCCAGTCAACGCATTGTGGCTGTGGGCTGCTCTCTTGAACACGCCCCACACCTGCTTGCACTGGGGCGGGCGGGAAGTGTGGGCGTGATCAAGTGGGCGGGCAGACACTGGGTGCGGGTGGGAGGAGCGGGTGGGAGAGGGGAGGTAATGGCGGCTAGGAGGGGTAGTGTGGAAGGGGTGGTTAGGTGTAAGAGAGAGCTGGGTAGTGGAAGAGGAAGGGAAGTGGGGTGTTGGAAGGTAGAGGGTTGAGAGGGAGGTGAGAGGGGTGGTGTGGGGGGGGTACTAAGTGTGAGGGAGGGGGAGGTGGTGGGCAGTGGGAGAGGTGGTGTGGAAGGGGTGGTTGTAGATGTGGGCAAGGGACACGTAGAGAGGTGGTGAGAAGTGGCATAGTGGAAGGGATAGTACTGAACTGGAGGTGTGGAACAGATGGAACAGAGGCGGACCAAGAGGTAAGTGACGTTTGGAGGAGTAATAAGGAATAGGAGTTAGCCAGGTGAAGTTAGAGACAAGGATAGAAGTTAGAGACAAGGAAAGACAAGCTAGAAGACTACCTACCTTACCCTGTCTAAGCCTAGATGCTCTGAGGCTACGAAAAAGAGACGGAGGACAGTGAGAGCAGCATCCCATTGTAAGTGCTGACTGAACGGAGCTGAGGGGAAGGCGGAGGGCAGCGGGGGGAGACAAAAGACAGAGCTGAAAAGGCACAAGAGGAGAATGAAAGTAGCGGCTATTGTTACGTGATGTGTACGGGAGGCGGTGTGTGTGTGTGTGTGTGTGTGTGTGTGTGTGTGTGGGAAGAAGAAGAAGAAGAAAAAGAAGAAACAAGAAGCAAAAGAGGAAGAAAAAGAGGAAGAAAAAGAGGAGGAGGAGGAGAAGGAGGAGGAAGAGGAGGAGGAGTTCTCATGGTCGAATGGAGATGAAAATGAACAAGATGATGGAAATGACGAGATGAAGAAGGAAATGAACAAAATGAAAATGATGGAATGATGATAGAAATAATGAGATGGATATGGAAATGAACAAGAAGATGATGGAGATGACGAGATGGTATGGAAATGCTCTATCGTGAAGGCAAGCTGTGAAGGTAATGAGGTGTCGCCATAAGTGAAATGAATCGCGCCTAATAGAAATGACATGAAGTGTAATTATAACCCTATAGAATAAGAGACATGTATATTGTTGTGAGGAAAAGCAAAAAATAGTAGTAGTAGTAGTAGTAGTAGTAGTTGTAGTAGTAGTAGTAGTAGTAGTAGTGGTAATAATAATAATAATAATAATAATAATAATAATAATAATAACAACAATTAAAAGGTAAACACAACTGTATTCAATCTTACAACCCACCACACACACACACACACACACACACACACACACACAGGTTAAAGGGTAGAGATTCCAAGCGGGTGTATGAGAATTGATGGTTCAGAATATTTGTTTTATTTGACTGTGTGTGTGTGTGTGTGTGTGTGTGTGTGTGTGTGTGTGTGTGTGTGTGTTCCTCGGCCCTAGAATAATTTACCCACAACCTATAAAATCAGGCCTGAAAATGTAAAAAAAAAAATGATAGTAGTAGTAGTAGTAGTAGTAATCGTAGTAGTAGTAGTAGCAGTAGTAGTAACAGTAATAATAATAATAATAATAATAATAATAATAATAATAACTCGTGCATCCACCCAGGCGTGTACGTGCCGGCCGCTGCAATACACAAATACACTTACACTCTTTCACCTCAAAAAGATGGATATTTATGTAAACACGAAACAATCATGTGGAAATTATACCCCCGTCCCTCAGTCCCACACCAATCTCCATCCCTGCCCTCACCACACACACACACACACAAATTTTCACAGACCCCCAAACATATTATATCACCTCTACATTCATTCTCCCCCCCCCCTCTCTCTCTCTCTCACCTCAACACACACATACCTACCCCAGCCCTCACACGCAGGGGTAAAACATCTCATTCCACTACACCTCTAATTTGAGAATCATGCCCCGCCACCTACGTCTCTCATGCCTGGCTATTGTGAGGTAATGTCGGTGGTAAGGTATGAGCACGCAAGATTTCTCCCTAAATACTAACACCTCTACCACCATTCACTGTTCCAAGGCTCTTTTTAACGTTTTCGTCCTTCTGTCGCACTTCCTAGCACCGCCACTTCTCATTTTAGCTTCTTCTTGACATCCACTAATTTCATCCAGCTGACGAGAGCATTATTTGAGCCACGCAAGATATTCCTCTCAATACCGACACTTCTTCCACCAATTACTGTTCTCTTCAATGTTTTCATCCTACTGTCGCACTTCCTACGACCGCGACTTCTCATTTTGCTTATTCCTTCTGACGCTGAGCAATTTTCCATTCAGATAAGAAGTCTTGGGTATCATGCAGGTCTACAAACCAACAACTTCACCACCAATCACTGTTCTCAGGCTTCTTTTTGACGTTTTTGATCCTACTTTCACACCTCCAGGACCGTGACGTCTCAGTTTATTCTTCTAGACGTTGAGAAGTTTA
Organism: Coenobita brevimanus; assembly: GCF_032717465.1. Lineage (NCBI taxonomy): Eukaryota > Metazoa > Arthropoda > Malacostraca > Decapoda > Coenobitidae > Coenobita > Coenobita brevimanus. Next base: position 44,428,241 of record NC_136982.1, on the reverse strand, counting down.
ATTTATGATCACACAAGGTTACATCTAAATACTAACCCTTGCCTGCCCACCACCAATCAATATTTAATGCTCCCTTTAACATTTTCATACTTTCTTTTATACGTCTCATTTCGCTGGTTCCTCGTGACGTCCAGCGATTTCCTTCTACTGATGATTGGCCTAAGACATGAGATTCTACCCTGGGACGCCAATACTAATATTAACCTTACTTTTAAAATTTCAATCAGATTTTAACACCTCAATGACCTTTTTTTCTATAGGTCCACGTGTACTACCTCACTGTAAGATCGGACCATCACACACACACACACACACACACACACACACACACACACACACACACCTTTAGCCTGTAACACCGGACCAACCTTTAATACCAGGATATTAAACGTGGTATTTTCTCGCGACCCGTGTGGAATTAAAACTTTTGCCAGCTCATCCCGGATCAACACGCACCTGACCTCTTGATACTCTGGCCCGTCGGTTAAGGAAGCTCCCCAACACCTCTTCTTAAGCGATTTATTTAGCTTATTACATCGTCCCTTGTATTTTTGTATTACTTAAACTATTCTAATGACACCATACTCTATTGCTAACGTACAAAACAATATTAGTCAAACCTACTCCCGGAAAGGAGGATGGAGGCCTACAGAGGGACAATTTAAGCCTGCAGTCCACTGGGTTCAGGTTAAAGATAAGCTTGAGGCTGCTGCTACTACTACTACTACCACTACTACTGCTACACTACTACACCTAATACTAATACCACCACCACAACAATTACTACTACTACCACCACAACCACCCACCTCCACCATTACCACTACTACTACTACTACTACTACTACTACTATTTTTTTGTGGTTGGATACTGGGAAAAACTTTAATTAGTAACAGAGAAAAGCCATCTGGAAGTTGTAAAGTCTAGTTAGTTCTTTTTCTGTAGTGGTCTGATTTTGGTGATTTCCTTCTGGCTAACACTGGACGATTTTGTTCAGCTGTGAGAATTGCTGGAAATAAAAAATAATGACGATGATAACTCTAGTAGTAGTAGTAGTAGTGGTGGTGGTGGTGGTGGTGGTGGTGGTGGTGGTGGTGGTGGTGGTGGTGGTGGTGGTGGTGGTAGTGGTAGTAGTAGTAGTAGTAGTAGTAGTAGTAGTAGTGGTGGTGGTGGTAGAAACAATAGTAGTAGTTGCAGAGATGGTAGCAGTAGCGGTATTAAACATGATAATAGTAGTAGTAGTAGTAGTAGTAGTAGTAATAATAATAATAATAATAATAATAATAATAATAATTGGAACTGTAATTAATAAAAAATATGGCTTTGCTATGTGGAGAGAATGAAGAATGAAAGACTGACAAGGAGAGTATGTTAGGAACTAGGGAGAGAGAGAGAGAGAGAGAGAGAGAACATCCCACTGTCGTCGTTTACACCACCACCACCACCACAACCACCACCATCATCATCATCAGGAATATCGATCCTTTTTTAAACCACAGCAGGAGCGTAGGGACCCTGAGCTGGGCTATTCAGTCCCGATACACATTCCTTTCGTCGATCTAGCAGAGCACTGTGGACACCAGGTATGATCCCTACTCATGGACGTGATACACAGCTTGAACACCACACCCCCCACCAAGCCCATCCCGCCTAATTACGGCCATATCATATTACGTAAAATTATGGTTTAATGACCTGGCCTGTACATCACGTCTGTATTGTGATTCGCAGTTGATAACCATTAATAAGGGATAATCACCGTTGATCATTGGTCAGTTCACGACATTATAGAACTGATGCATTGTTATACCTATCATATTTTGAGGAATCATAAGTAGCAGAGGAATTATAGGGCGATTTGTTAGAGGTATATGAAAGGGTATATATTCGTCACATATATACGTAAATCCATCTACATATGCGGTATAAAAAGTACATAAAAACAGTCTATAGCACCCCAGTCTCCCTCACTTCCCTCCTCCTAGCTGCCGCACTACCACATGCCTTCTATCTAGACAATCCCTCACTCTCTCCTTCCTACCTACCTCTCTCCTATATACTCTCCTAGTCAATCTCTATCCCTTCACTCGCTCCCATCCAGCGCTATAAAATTTTACACCCTGCCCTGTGTACTGCTATTGCTGTGTATGTGATATTCAGTGAGAGGTTCGCTTAAAGCTGTGTTTGTTTTGACCCTCAGATATTTTGCCCCTATTCCACCTGTCCTTGCTGGAGAAATAGGGACGCCTTCACGTGGTGGCAACGATGTGACTGAGCTATTTCTCTGCCCGGTTATGTACTTCAACTCCCTCCCTGTTCTTTCTCAGGAGGATGGTGAATACGGGATGAGTGTAATACTAACCTACAGTCCACCGGGTTAACGTTTCAGATGAAACTGAGGCTACTACTACTACTACCTACTACTACTACTACTACTACTACTAATAATAATAATAATAATAATAATTATTATTATTATTATTATTATTATTATTATTATTATTATTATTCTGAAACTGCTTACAAAGAACTCCACACTCCAGATGAAAATACTTTCGTTATCACAGTAGACCCATTATTAAGGGGCTTTTGGTATGACAAATATTTTTACGAATTTTGACCTATGACCTTGAGATCAAGGTCAAGATCATTCATACTGTGCATATCATGTTCACTCATGACCCACTACATTTCCACCGAGTTTGGTCAAAATCGGCCAAATACTTTCCGATTTAGCACTTTCGGGCATAAGGAGGCCCTTCTGATTTTCCTCAGTATCTCAAAAAATGTTGGTTGAATCTCAATATCAATATCCAGGTGCACTAGTACATGTTGACGACTACATACCGCAACATTTGTAAAGCAATCGATTCAGTAGTTTTTGATGCGCAGAAGAACAAAAACTGAAAATATATATGGCGCTAGTAAGGCGCTAGTGCTAGAGTGAAAAAATGGCCCCAAAGAAGCCTGCAACTGAGAATTTCAAGTCTCTATCTCGAACAGTCTTGGAATGCCAGCCTTCTAGATCTTTCCCCTCCCCTAAATTAATATATCTACCATTTCAATAAGAACTAATAATAATAATAATAATAATAATAATAAACTATTTAGTGTTAGCCAGGGCTGAATTTATTGCAACGCGTCCCTCAACCCATTAAAAAAGCTTGTAAGTTAAGTCAACGCCATGATTTAAAAGGTATAGCCACAAACACTGACAATACTATTAAGGAAGTTACCTTATTTCACCTGCCGGAATTACAACTATCAGAATTACACCTGCCGGAATTACATCTGATGGCATTACACCTGACGAAATTACAACTGACGGAATTACACCTGTCAGCATTACACCTGTCGGAACTGCACCTGTCGGAATTACACCTGACGAAGTTACACCTGTCGGAATTACACCTGGCCACGTAATAGACCTCCAATAAAGCCAACTACACTTTTACCTCTGTGCAAATATCGATATGGTCTATTAAGAGGCCATTCACAGGGATCGAACCGACGCCCAGAGAGTAGAAATAACCCTGAACGACCTGACTCCTTCCTTTAAGCGATTTAGTTTCATGTATGTATGTAGGTAGGAAGGTATGTGTGTGCGTATGTATGTGTATGTATGTATGTGTGTGTATGCATTTAAGTATGTATGTATTACCTCCATATCTTAAAGCACATCTGTAGTAGCCGCACATTACACAAAGCCACAATGAATTAACTACACACACACACACACACACACACACACACACACACACACACACACACACACACACACACTATAAACTAACCCAAAACTGTAAGGAATTTTATTTTCACAGGGTAGAAGATTGATGAAAAACGAACTAAAAATAAAAAAAAAATAAATAACGTCGCACATGAATGCCACTCCCTCATAATAATAATAATAATAATAATAATAAAAATGAAACACGTATATACAAATCCATCATTTCAAATTAGCACTTTTTTTCTTTAACCAGTAAGGAAAATCAATCTACCTCTTCAGTCTGGCTATTTGCACTACTGATATAAATGCTTTCCTATACTCCATTCACTTTAACTTGGCAGATTTTCGTCCTCAAGGAGACTATTTCACGTTGCTCAATGGCAGACTCAGACAACACTATGGCTCTACAATATTTCCATGGCACTTCTTCGTGACTAGTATAAGAACAGTGTTAATATCTTGCTACGACTCAGCATTCAAGATGGAGAGATGGTAATTTTAGGCCAAGTTAAAGTGATCATCTTATAGCACTGCAGAAAAAAACGTAAGAATCATAACTATCTATTTATCTATCTATCTATCTATGGTCAGACGCTTTAATCCCGCAAAGGGTGGCCACAAACAAATCGCCTCCATGTCGCGCTGTCCCCCGCCATTTCGCTGACCCAGCTCACACACCCCTCTCACAACCTCTCCACTTCATCCTTCCACCTCATCCTCGGTCTCCCCCTCCCTCATAACCGCAGATTCTTACAAATTTTTACATACCTTGGTCATTTCTTCAGGACAGACCAGGTGTCTCAGCCGCAGCATCTAAGAAGAACGTAAGGAAATTAGGCTCACAGTTCTGGCTACATGTTAAAAGTAAGATATTCGTGTGTGTGTGTGTGTGTGTGTGTGTGTGTGTGTGTGTGTGTGTGTGTGTGTGTGTGTGTGTGTGTGTGTGTGTGTGTGTGTGTGTGTGTGTGTGTGTTAGAGAGAGAGAGAGAGAGAGTTATGTGGAAAGAGGACATGGAAAGGAAGTTGAAGAGGGGGGAGGAGAGGGAGGGAGAGGAGAGAGGGAAGGAAAGGGGAGAAGGGGGAAGGGATAGTATGTGAGCAGGGGAGAAGGTAGGAAGGTGAAGAGGGGAGGGGGGAGATAAGCGAGGAGGGGAGCATGAGAGGCTGTAAGGAGGGGTGGGAGAGGAGAGAGGGAGGGGAAAGGGGAGGGAAAGAGGGGAAAGAAGGGTATGTAGTGAGAGGAAGTTGGAGGAAGGAAGGACGGAAGGTAAGATGAGGGGAGGGAAGCAGGCGAGGAGGGGTACACTAGAGGCTGTGGAGAGAGAGAGAGAGAGAGAGAGAGAGAGAAAGAGAGAGGGGGGGGGTGGAGGTATGTGGAAAGCCTGGGGGGGCCCGGCTCAGGGAGACTTAGGGCAACTGAATCGATGGGTGATGAGTAACTTTACTGGTCGATTAGGCGAGAGAGGAGAGGAGAGGATGAGAGGAGAGGAGAAGAGAGGTGAGGAGAAGAGAGGAGAGGAGAAGAGAGGAGAGGAGAGGAAAGCAGAGGGGAAGAAGAGCATGTTGATGATGGATGATGATACTAAAATGATGATGATAATGATGATGATGAGGAGGAGGAGGAGGAGGAAGTGGAGGAGGTGAAAAGTAGAAACGGAGAGGAAGAGAGACAACGAGAAGAGAGGAAGAGGAGGAAAGTCGGAGAAAGAGAAGAGAGAAGGGAGAGAGAGAGAGAGAGAGAGAGAGAGAGAGAGCAAAAGGGCCTGGACGAGAAGCCAGTGGAGTAGGATAAAGAGCAATTAACCATCTCTATAGAGGGGGAATCCTGCCAACAATATCAATATTTCCAACAATTATATCTATTTCCAACAGTCTGTCAATATTCATAACATTTTTATCTATTTCCAACACTCTCTTTAAAATCTTTCAATATTACCAACAATTACATTTCCAACACTCTCTCTGATCTCTGTCAATATTCCCAACATTTACAACTACTGCCAACACTATCTATTATTGTACTCCTCTTCCAACACTATCGATCTTTCAACATGCCAACTCTCCTTCCAACACTATCGGCTACCTCCATTTCCAACAGTATCGCTATTGCCAACACTGCAGCACTAATTCCACCACTGTCCGTACTTCGCCAGTATGAGGTGGCACTATGACTGCTACCCGAGGCTCGATCTCAGGGCTATATCAACACCAGGCTCAGCTTACGACATGATCAGGTCCCTAACTTGGTGGTGTTTATGCCCTCTTGTCAACAGTGTGTGTGTGTGTGTGTGTGTGTGTGTGTGTGTGTGTGTGTGTGTGTGTGTGTGTGTGTGTGTGTGTTAAAGAGAGAGAGAGAATATGGTATTGTTAGATCCGATAAAGATTCCTTACCCCTTTCAACTCAGATGATGACCAAGTATATTCAGCTGATATGACTAGTAACCAAGGAGACTCATTCCATCCTCATAACCAACAAAAGCTTGTCAAAATTCACACAACTACGACTTAAATATAATGACCCAATCTATCCTGTGTTTAGATATGACCTAAGAGTGACCTGTACTGCTGACCTAAATTGACCTATGTTACACCGACTCTCTCTCTCTCTCTCTCCCATTCCACACGCAGACTAAGCTACCTGACTGCCAGAATCCTTTAATGGTATGTGATTTTCTGCATTGTTAAGGTACAGGTGTGCAAAATGGCCTAGTTCCGTCACGTGAAAACAAAGTGACTCCAGAACACGCTCCTCATCTGCTTTGGTCCTGGGATGAGTTGAGTTAGATTCCCCCCCTTCTCCTTCTCCCCCCCCTCAATCTTCCCCCACCTCCTCCTTCTCAATCTCTTCCCCCCTTCTCTCAGCCTCGCCTCCCCCACCCTCTAAACCTCTTACCCCACCCCCAACCTCTCAACCTCCCCCCCTCTTCTTCCCTCTCAACCTCTATCCCCACTCCTTCTCTCAACCTTTTCGCCTCTCATCCTTCCTCTCAACCTCCCCCACTCCTTCTCTCTTCTTCCTCTCAACCTTTTCCTTCCCCCACCCTCCTCCCTCTCAACATCTTCCCTCTCACCCTCTTCCTCCCTTGCCGACCTCCTCCTCCCTCTTATCCTCTCTCATCTGCTCCTTCTCTTCTCCCCCTTCTCCCTCTCAACTTCTTCCTTTCTCCTTCTCCCCTTCCTCAATCCCTCAACCCCATTCTTCCCCCACTCTCTCTCTCTCTCTCTCCAAAACTCTATCGATCCCAGTAAACACTAGAGTGCGTCTCACCCTTAAGGGGTTACTCTAATTTTTCCCATCCATTCTTGTTAACTAGTGGCCCAGTAATTTCTCATAGCTCATTCAATATCACAAATTTATCCAGTCACAATTTTTTCATGGATTTTTTTTTGGGGGGGGGTCGGGGGAGGGGGCGATTATTTTTTTTTTTGTAGATCTATTGCAAATTGGTATAGAAATTTGCTATACTCTGTTCCCTTTTACTTGGCTCAGAATTTTGTCCTTTTGCAACTTATTTCACGTAGCTCTGTGGCACAAAGAGACAAATGCTACCGCTCTACATTGTATCCCACTTCTTCGTGACTAGCATCATAATCTAGTGTCAATCTGCTCTAACAACTCAGCATTCAAGATGGAGAGATGGGAATTTTAGGCCAAGTTAGCGTGAAAGGAGTATAGTTGGCCAATAATTCCTAACTTCTCTTTAAGTAGCCCGCAAGTTATTTCGGGTTAGGACTTTGCAATGGATTCATTTTTTTCAAAGATGACAATGTAAAACGTGACATCATCATCATCATCATCATCACCATCATTACCCTCAACACCATCATCATCATCACCCCCACCACCAGCATCATCACCACCACCACCACAACCATCACCATCATCATCATCATCACCATTACTATCACCACCACCACCACCATCATCATCATCACCATTACTATCACCATCACCACCACCACCACTAGCATCAACATCATCACCACCACCATCACCATCATCACCACCATCACCATCACCCACTCCCAACCCAAAACAATGGCTCATCGCTGTAGGGCCAAAACATCGATGACGTCATTCGGTGGCTTTGTTATCATACGTTCCTCTGTAGGTAACGAACTACCCGCCATCGGAATCACCTGAAAAAAATCCTCAAAATCCTGAACCAAAAAATGCCGCACGAAGCGAAAAAAAAGAAAGAAAAGAAAAAGAAAAAAGAAAAAATAACAGCCATCGGATATATCGACTCACAAGACGTTCGTATCTGACACAAGGGATTCTACCTCTTCACTACGAGAAGGAGGAAATGGACCGTTCGTACACTCACACACACACACACACACACACACACACACACACACACACACACACACACACATACAATAAGGGCTAACTACTTCATTTTCCTATATTCCTATTAACTACAACATATTCGTTAATAATCTTCTGTATGCTATCAAGGCAATCCTATGTCAGTATTACAGTATCATGACAATACCCTTTTCACTCTAACTTGGTCTAAAATTGTCATCTATCTACCTTGAATCCTGAGTTGTAACAACTGAATAACACTAGGATATGGTGCTAGTCACGAAGAAGTGGAAAGGATACGAAACCGCAACATTATTCTTTTCAGTCACTGGGTTACGTGAAATAAGCAGCAAAAAGGACGAAAATCTAGGCCAAGTTAGTGTGAAAGGAGTACAAGACATAAGATAATGGTAAAGAGCAGTAAACAGAATAAACTGCCGAGGAACAGGTGTCAGGTACCCTCCAATGCTGACGAGATGGGTCTTGCTAACAACCCCAGACATTCACCTGGGCTTTCCAAATCTATTCTAATTTTATCTAACCTTACCTTACCATACCTCACCCAACCCTACCCTACTCAATCCTAAACTAGTCTGACCTAACCTAACCTAACCTAATGTAAACCAACCTAATCTAACCCAGTCTAACCTAACCTAACTCAAAATAACCCAACCCAACCCAACCTAATCTAACCTACCCTACAGTAAACCCTATCCTAACCTACCCTAATCTCAACTAACCTGCCCTGCCCTACCTATCACCCACACACACACACACACACACACACACACACACACACACACACACACCTGGGTTTTCCTGGCCTACGATACCTGCCCGTGTTAAAAGAGCAATACATTTTGAGTATCGCAGGTAAATAACGGGGTACATGAACCGTCAAGCTTATCTGTATCGATTTTATGCTGGCGTGAGCGTTCGTTGTCGTGTGCCTGACCCCGTTACCTAGCGCTCAGGCTGTCGTTCTTGTCGCTTCTCTTCCTGTCGCTTCTATCCTTGTCGTCCTTTGCATCTCTGTTGTATTTTCTGTTAGTGTGTGAGTTAGTTGTCGTGTGCCTCTCCTCGTCCCCCAGTGCTCAGGCTGTCTTTTTGTCGCTTCTATTCCTGTCGCTCCCACCTTTGCCGTGTTTGCAACTCCTATCCTCGCCATCATTACCTTCTTTGTCGCTTTTTGTGTCGGCATGGGTCTCGTGTCGTGCGCCTTTCGTTCGCTAATACTGATGTTATTTTTATCACTCTCATCAATATCGATTAAATCCCTCTATCTCTTCACCATATCGTCCTTATAACTCCCATCCCCGTCTTTTCATTATGCTCTAATTCTATACTGCTGTTTTTCCTCCTAAACTGTTGCTGCTCCTGTCTTTGTCGCCTCCTATCTACATTTTTTGTGTGCTTCGTGTCGCTTTCCTCTTCTCAATTCTTAATGTGGATGCTGTCTTTCTCAGTTTATGTCATCTCTGTCGCTCCCATCCTTGCCTCTCAACCTCTAGTTCTTGTTTTTTCCTCCGATTTTCTTTTCTTTCTTTTTTTTAATTCCTGCTGCTTCCTTTCTATCAGTCTGTCTGTCGTTCGTCCTCTCTCTCCCTCTCTCTCCCTCTCTGTCTTGTCTGTCTGTCTCTCTCTCCCCCTCTCTCTCTCTTCTTTACTGGAGCTGTTTCTTCCCCTGTTATCCCTGTTTAGCTGCTGTTGGCATGTCCCCTCCCTCTCTCTCTGATCCTATTCCTCTCCCTGATCCAAACCTGACCCCCCCTTACCCTCCACCTCATCCCTGATACTCACGAAGGATCTCAACCTCAAGCCTCTCAGCAGCCCAGATTCTGAATACTCCCTAGTTTCCTTTTACATATAATATCTATCTATTGAACTATCTATTTATCTATCGAGGCATCTATCTCCATCCACCTGCTCACTTACTAAGGCATCAATCTTGAACTATATATTCATCAATCAAAACTATGTATCTATCTATTTATCAATCTATCTTTAAAATCTATCGATTTATCTATCTATATATCTTGCCATTCACAGGATTTATCACAGGATTTAAGTCTGGAACAATTTATTCAGCAAAACATTACCGTATCTACTGTATCTATCAGCCTATATTGTATTTATCTATCACTCTCTCTCTCTCTCTCTCTCCACTATCTGTCAGTTTCAATAAATTTTCTGTCTCAAACTATCCACCTATCTATCAATCGATCTATCTATCTATCTATCTACCTCTGGAATTTGACTCCAAGCCTCTTACAATTCCCAGTTCCCTGATTACAGTCTATTTTCGTCCCAGTACGATCTCAGGTATCAGTCTATCTATCTATCTATCTATCTATCTATCTGTCTGTCTATCTATCTATCTATCTATCAATCAAAATATCAAGGTATCTCAAACTGTCCATCTCTCAAACCAAGTCAATTTATCGCTCAACCTACGGCATCTATCTATCTATCTAATCTATCTATCTATCTATTTTTCTATCTATCTCTGGAGTTCAACCCTAAGCCTCTTATGATCCTGAGCTCTCTGATTATACTCTATTTTCGTCACCGCAAGAGCTAAGATATTCAAAAAGATCTCTCGCTCTCTCTCTCTCTCTCTCAGACAGATAGATAGACAGATTGATAGATACAGTGAGTTATTGGTATCTACTTATTATATATGTTACTTCCCCTTTAAAATCTACTTTTCTTTTCCTCTACTTGATAAATTATATTCCGCTAAATATAAATTGTATAATATTCCTAATTTTACTCAATAAATAAGAAGATAGATACAAACCATTAGACAATTATTTTAGACATACATACATACGAACAGACAGACAGACACGGACATAGGCAGACAGACAGACAGACAGAGCCGTTCATACACACTCGTACACACACACACACAAACATATATGTACTGACTGTTGGAATAAATAGGGTCAGTCTGAAGGGCCCCCGATATACGATAGGTCCCCCGATATACTGTACAATACAAGCCCCCGATATACGACAGGCCCCCGATATACGATGGAACCCCGATATACGATACGACCAGAACGTGACAGTGGACCCTTTCAGAACGATGCTACAGTGCGTTACTCAAATCTCCCTGTCAGTTCGGAATATCGGTGGATCAGTGGAGTCAGACTGTCAACACTGAGAATTTCGCTACGTCCACCCACGTAGTCTTTATCTATCTATCTATCTCTATCTACCTATCTATCTATCTAAATCTGAGAACCTGTGGGGCCAAACTGTCAACACAGAATATTTCGCTATGTTCACCCACATACTTTTTACCTATCCGTCTATCTATCTATCTATCTATCCACCTATCTATTTGTCTATCAGTTTGTATGCAGTGTTCAGCAGTCAACACTTTAATTCTGCAGTAAATGGCAGTGTAATTGACGAATTTATATTTCTGAAAAAAGTCTTTGGACAGCTTCATATTAAATGTCGATTCATCCTGACAACAGTCGTTTTTATATGGAATAATTTCACTCCATCTGCAAAACGTCAATGAAAAATGTCGAATTAGAGAGAGAGAGAGAGAGAGAGAGAGAGAGAGATTGGTAATGGGGTAAATGAAAGGCATACATAACCCCTCCAGTATGAATAACTTTATCAGTCTACCTATGTACTTATCTACCGGCAGATACCTGAATCCCACAAACAAATCGCCTCCACGTCGCACTATCCTATGCCATTTGACTACCTTCCCTCCAACTCACACCCCACTCTCTCATACACCACTCCATCCTTCAACCTCATCCCTGAGCTCCCCCTCTTCCTCACTTACTCTCTTCTAGTCAGTCTCTCAGCCCCCAACCTCTCAAAGTATTTCCCCTAACACTTTCAATCAACATTCACACCAACACCACAACCCTCCTTTATTTCCTAAGCTGAATAAAATCGTCTGGAGGTAGAATGAATCAATTGAAAAAAGACATCACGGCATCGGTATGAATGGGTTAGGCTCAGCACTGATCTCTAGTAATGAAGGAGTGAATAATAAATAATAATAAATCTTTAGGGTGAAAATTTAAATGAATAAATTAATAAGGAAAGGTAAAAGGTAAGTGACGTTAATGAGATGGTTTGTCACAGCAACAGGTGATGCAGGAATGCTTACGTCTCACACCAAAGGAACTTTCTCACTTTCTCTCGACCCCCCCCCTCGCCTCTCTCTCTCTCTCTCTCTCTCTCTCTCTCTCTCTCTCTCTCTCTCTACCTACCTACCTACCTACCTACCTATCTATCTGTCTATCTATCTATCTATCTACCTAAAACCTGATGCCGCATCCTAAAAGATGGCCTAAATAATAAAATCCTCAAGCAGAACAGGGCAGTCAGGTGTAATCAGCAGAATAAATCGCTCAGGAAAAGGTGTTAGGGAGCTTCCTGAACCGACGAGAATACGAACCTTGGTCTTCCACTCCTCCTCCTTGCAACCACCTCACACTCATCCACTACTATACTCCCTTCACTTTAACTCGGCGTAAAGCTCCCGCCTCTCCATCTTGCCTGCTGAGCTATAACAAGTGATTAACAATAATGCTAGTCACGAAGAAGTGCTATGAACAGAGTGCATGGAGGTGGTGCTCTTATTCTGACACTCACCTACGGAAAATAAGCTTCAGTGGACGAAAACCTCTGGGAAGTTAAGGTGAACGAACTACAGTGACACTCAAGCACAACCCTAGTCAGTCTCTCTCTCTCTCTCTCTCTCTCTCTCTCTCTCTCTCTCTCTCAGTCTCCCTCTCCTTCTTCTCCCAGAGGTGATGGTGGTCCTGGTGATGGTAAAGGATGGTCGGGGTGATTGCGTCAGTGATGGTGATGAAGGACAGTCGTGATGGTGGTGGTTGTGATGGTGGTGGCAGTGGTGGTGATGGTAAATGATAGTTGTGATGATGGTGTTAGTGGTGGTGGTTGTGGTGATAGAGGTGATGAAGGATAGTCGTGATGATGGTGTTAGTGGTGGAGGTGGTGGGGGTGAGTGATGGTTGTGGTTACAGAGAGTGCGAGTAAGGAATATGATGATGGCGGTAGAGGTGGTGATGGTGGTGGATAGTCGTGTTGAAAATGGAGAAGAGTCATGATTATGGTGATGGTAGTGGTAGTGGTAGTAGTGGTGTTAGGGCAAGTATGAAAGAAGGATGATACGGTGATGTGGTAGTGACAGCAGTGGTGTTAGTGCACGTATGAGTGAAGGATGATGCGGTGGTGTGGTAGTGACAGGAGTGGTGTTAGTGCACGTATGAGTGAAGGATGATGCAGTGGTGTGGTAGTGACAGGAGTGGTGTTAGTGCACGTATGAGTGAAGGATGATGCAGTGGTGTGGTAGTGACAGGAGTGGTGTTAGTGCACGTATGAGTGAAGGATGATGCAGTGGTGTGGTAGTGACAGGAGTGGTGTCAGAGCATGTATGAGTGAAGGATGATGCGGTGGTGTGGTGTGGTGTGGGAGGCAGGTAACAAAGTCCTCACAGCAGCAGGATCGATTATCAGGAGTTCACGCTACATTACACACAGTCGCCTTGGCCACCTCCTCAACCCGCTGTCTTAACACGCTCCTGCCACGCTCTGACCAAGGAGCCTGGGTTTATGAAGGCCCCGTGCACAGGGTACGTAGGATCTAATTTTAGCAAGTCCTGCAGTGGCACGCCTTCATGTGGTGGCACCGATATGACAGGACGGTGGAGCTGTCTGGTTGTACAAACGTCCCTAAACTCCCTCCACACCCCGTGAAAGGATGGTGGCGGACTGCGGATGAAGGGTAACTGTAGCCTGGGGTTACTACACTTCCTTCACACTAACTTGACCCAGGTTTTCGTCCTTTGGCAGCTCATTTCACATAATTCAACGGTAGAAAAAAACAGTACTAAAGCTCTACCTCCTTTCCAAAGCACTTCTTCATGACTAGCACCATATTCTACTGTTAGTCTATTAATACGACTCAGCATTCACGATGAAGAGAATTCAGGTTCGGGTCATGTTAGAATAAAAACAATATAGTACTACGATTAACTGCAATTTCTGAAAAACCTTGACCTAAAAGCCTCTATTTCCTCTAACTTGGCACCTGCTGATCACGTCGGGGTCAAATTTAAATAAACAGGTCAGGGGTCAAAGGTCAAATTCGAGTAAAATAAGTAAATAAAAACTACTCGACATAGGCCCCCGTCTCGAAGCTACTCTAGTCTTTCCTTATAAACCTGAAGGAAATAACATTCGCCTTGTAAGATGCTTTGAAGATTTCTTAACACCTCTTCCCAAGCTATTTATTACATGCATTATCCCTCAGTATCTTCTTCTATAATACTAAAGCAACTATGTCGATATTTAAAGGAGACAGATAACGTATAAGAAAATGCAAATGTGTAATATGCAAAATAAATCGCTTAGGAAGAGACGTTACGGTGACTCCTGTGCTCTTTCGATATAGCCAACAGAAGCACAAACTCATTTTTTTTTTAATATACCCACGCGCGAAACAAAACGGACACGAACTTCCGGAAATTTTGCTCTCACACACACACACACACACACACACACACACACACACACACACTCCCCTCCATGGATGTCCCCAAAGAAAATAAACACGAACCAAAATGACGAAATAACAGATATTAATGAAACCCCCATGTAGCGAACCCTGCTGTAAATTAGCCACTATGAAAAAAAAAAAATAAAGAGCAAAATAAACTAGAAGCGAGAAATATGAGTCAGGACAGCTTTATCACGAGGGAGGCGTGAGTGATGATGCTGTAATGGAGGGTTGGACGGCGGTAGGAAAGACGGGGTGCTTTATTTTTATTCATTTCCTTATTTACTGGTGCTCCAGTGGGACCCCTTCACGTGATGGCACTGATATAACCAACATGCTTCCCTGCCCGGTTATACAAACGTCCCTCAGTTGCCTCCCTATCCCCTGAAAAGAAGATGGTGAGATGCAGGAGGAGGGCAATTTCAGTCAGCAGTTCACAGGGTTCACTTCTGATGAACCTGAGATTGCGACTACTCCTATTACTGTCTATTTATATATGCAATTGCTTTAAGACTGATTTAGTAAAAAGAATTCTGTATGAAGGAGTGTATGACGCGGGTTTGGTGCCACTGTTTTTCTCGGTGATGTGATTGTGGGCAGATGAAGAGACGTATTTTTCCCTCTCTTGGTTCATTATCAACGTTTCCTGATATTTTTCTTATTTCCTGGTCGCTAATCCAATTTCCTAAGCTTTCTGTCATGGTGTCCAGCTTTCTTTTCCTGTTTTTCTGTTCTTTCCTTTCCCATTTTCCTTCTCGCTACACTTATTTACTAATCCACTTTCCAGTCCTTTCATATATTTCAGCTTTCCTTCCCTCCTTTTCATTCCTTTCCTGGTCCATTTCCTAATACCTTTCCTTTTCTAATCTTTTTCCGTCCTCCCTGACCACTCTCCAATTTCTCTGCTTTCCCCGTGACCACTCTCCCCTCCCATTTCCTCCTGCAGAAGGCCCGGGTGGAGCAGCAGAGGAGCAATATCAGCGCCTAGCCTCGGGGTCCTCCTGTCCCTCTTATTGCTTCATCGTCCTGCAGGCCTCACATTAGCGACAGTCTGCCCTCCCCCCTGCCCATGCCCCCACCTCCTGCACCACCACCCCTCTCTCTCTCGTCCTCTCTCACATACACATATACCCTCCTCACAGAACAAAATGCTTCTTGTCTCCTTCCCTTTCGACTACCTTTCCCCTTCCCCTGCACCCTTCCCTTCCTCTTCCCCGCAATCTTCCCTCACTTTTAGCACCCCTTCCCCACTTCTAGCCACCTTTCTTCTCCCCCTCTCCCCAATGCTAGCCCCACTCCTTCTCCTCTCCCACTTCCAGCCCCCTCCCTCTCCCCCAGAGCCAACTCCCCCCTTCTCCCCCTGCCGCAATTCCAATCTCCTTTCCCTCCCCTTCCCTCCACGTTTAGTCCTCCTTCCTCCCCCTTCCCCTCCCCTACTGCCAGCTCTCTCCCCTTTACCGCACTAACCACCCCTCCCTCCACTCCTCCTCCCCATTACTCCCACTCCCTAATTCCACTCCCCAACCCCACCCTGTCCCACAATACTGACGGATTTTGCCAAGATATGAAGGTGCGGCGAGGTCATTTTTATCTTAATTCTATACTATATTTACGTTAATCTTTGTTTTATTCGATAGTTCAATTTAACCTTTATCCTACATACTATAATCCTTGTGTGTGTGTGTGTGTGTGTGTGTGTGTGTGTGTGTGTGTGTGTGTGTGTGTGTGTGTGTGTGTGTGTGTGTGTGTGTGTGTGTGTGTGTGTGTGTGTGTGTGTGTGTGTGTGTGTGTGTGTGTGTGTGTAGATCTAATGTGCACATCTAAATTCCGCATGAAAATGTACATCCGTCTGACTTGTAAGGGAGTTCCGTACGCATCCTTCATTTCCATACAGGAGAGACAGAGAGACAGACATTCTTACCTACCTATCTTTCTATCTATCTATCTACATAATCACATCATAAGATTCCGCAAATCCCAAAAGGTTAAATAGGTGGAAGAAAATGGGACGTGGGGGTTAGGAGAGACAAAGAGGAGGGGGGGACTAAAAAAAAAAAAGAAAGAAAAAAGAGTTGCAAAAGTGAACAAAAGAGTCTTTGTCCTGAGCAGACTTAAAGACGACCCCCCGGACAGGAAACGGAGGAAAAATCAGGTGTGAAAAGGCAGCGGGCAGGTGAAATGTCGCCCGGAAATGATGAGAGAAGAGAAGAGACTGAGGTGAGGAGAGTGGTTAAGTGCTCACTGGTATTTCTGGGGAGGAAAGTGTCAAGTGTTCATGGGTAAAAAATGAAGATAAAACGAACACTTAAATATAATAATAATAATAATAATAATAATAACGATAATAGATAGATAGTTATAGAGACAAATATGACACACATACACAGCTAGATAGATAAATATAGACAGACAGAACGATAGACAAAAAGACATACATAACTAGCTAGATTATTAGAGAGAGAGAGAGAGAGAGAGAGAGAGAGAGAGAGAGAGAGGGCTGAGTCTGGATCGCTTGAGGGTAGGTAGGAGGGGAGCTGAAAAAAAAAAAATGGAGAAAGGGCGAGAGAGAGAGAGAGAGAGAGAGAGAGAGGGAAAAAAGAGTGAAGGAGGGGAGGGAAAAAGAGTGGAGGAGGGAGACGACGCGACGGGGCAATAAAAATACGAAGGATGGGCAAAGAAGTGAGGAAGACTTGGCGGAGAGGAAGAGGAGGAGAGAGAGGGGTCGAGAGTGCGGAGGAGGAGGAGGAGGGAAAAGAAGGTATAAGAAGAAGTGGAACAGACAGGAAGACAGCGAAAGGAGGAGGTGGAAATCGAGGAAGTGGTGAGTAAGAGTGAGAAGGAGCATGGAATTATGAGTCAGATGGCTGTACTTAAACGCTTGACATCCAACCCTCTTCCATGTGCTAAAAAAACAGAGATAGCAGCAAGAAAAACGCACAAAAAACAGCGTGATGTGTTGAATGGGTTAAATAACAGAGGTGGGTGGCGATTTGGCGGGGATTAGGCTGTGTATTGTTTTGGTGAGGCGGGGTCATGGAAAAAACAACACTATGACCCTATTTACTGCAGGTGTGTGTGTGTGTGTGTGTGTGTGTGTGTGTGTGTGTGTGTGTGTGTGTGTGTGTGTGTGTGTGTGTGTGTGTGTGTGTGTGTGTGTGTGTTAATTTGAGCAGAAAAGTTATTGGGTATATGGGTCGTGGCTTTGAATATTTCCTAACAACTCTATCTTAGCGATTTATTCTACATATTGCACTACACTATACACTGAATAGTTATGGATGCAAACTGTAAGGACATTAACACGATATATATTAAACACACGGGAGAATATTAGGTCCCGTCCACACCAAATACATGCTGGCGCGGGCGGGTGGGTGGAGGCGAGAATTTCTATGGGTTAATGTGACGCTGAACTCAGGACCAGGCCTTAAGGTGTACTGAGCAAGAGGAATCACCACGGAAAAGGCGTTGCGAAGCGTGCCTCTCTCTCTCTCTCTCTCTCTCTCTCTCTCTCTCTCTCTCTCTCTCTCTCCGCTTTGCTACGTAGGATTGGCGGTGGCGGGCCCTGTGTTGTTTCTTTATTGCGTTGTTTCTTTACTGGCTTTTTCATCGAATTTGTTGATTTTATTGTGTCCTGTGAAAAAGAAAAAAAATGCTTGTTGAGAGAGAGAGAGAGAGAGAATGATAAACACGCAGAAGACGAGTTATGACTTTAAAATAACAAATCCTCTCTCTAAAAATGAATCATTATTTATTTCACTCATCCCCCCCTTAAAAAAATATCCAAGAACGCTCCCCAATCACCCAATTAACCTCATCTCGGGAGCCTCAATGATGTGTTAACTGGGACTCTCTCTCTCTCTCTCTCTCTCTCTCTCTCTCTCTCTCTCTCTCTCTCTCTCTCTCTCTCTCTCTCTCTCTCTCTCTCTCCATATACATACTGATGAATGAGTTTGTTTGTGGTCTCACTCCTGCCTGCCTGGATGGTTGGTATAGGGGATCCTGGCAAGTTCCTCTCTCTCTCTCTCTCCCCCTCCCTCCCTCTCCCTCTCTCACAGGCATCATTACATCAGGTGAATGGACGGTACGCTCCCCAACCCATCACCTTTGACAACAACAATACATTCCTCCCCATCTCCCCGCTTCAAGATCGTCACCTACACGAATAATTCAGGCCAGGGGATCTCGTTGAAATGCATCCCGAGATTGGAGTCATAGCATAAAATAGACAATTACCAAAAAGCCATCGCTATCGGAAATCAATATTGCGTTATTATCTCTATGCTGTGTGTGTGTGTGTGTGTGTGTGTGTGTGTGTGTGTGTGTGTGTGTGTGTGTGAAAGGAGGGGTAGGGAAGCGCGTGTGGGGGAGTAAGGGGTGCGTGTGTAAGGAGGGATGTATTGTGTGTGTGTGTGTGTGTGTGTGTGTGTGTGTGTGTGTGTGTGTGTGTGTGAGAGAGAGAGAGAGAGAGAGAAAGGAGGGGTAGGGAAGCGTGTGTGGGGGGGTAAGGGGTGCGTGTGTAAGGAGGGATGTATTGTGTGTGTGTGTGTGTGTGTGTGTGTGTGTGTGTGTGTGTGTGTGTGTACAGGGTTATGTGGTGTAGATTCTATTTTAACAAAGAAATTAAAGTTAATGAAAAAAAAGATGCTTAAATGCAAAATGGGGAGATGTAGTTGCAATTGTCACTATTTACATGATGTGAAAATTACACACACACACACACACACACACACACAAAGTCGCAAAGTTCTCTCTCTCTCTCTCTCTCTCCCCCCCCCTCTCTCTCTCTCTCTCTCTCTCTCACACACACACACACACACACACACACACACACACACACACACACAAAGCAAGTGGCGCGTGAGTAGTGTGTTTGGGAAGTAAGCAAACTCTCTCAGTGAATGGAAACAGCTGAGAAAATACCACAATAATAATGTTATCTTTATGGGATGTGAAACGAAAAAAAGAAAAAGAAAAAAGTAAAAAAGAAAAGTGTTATGGGTTATTATTCTCTCTCTCTCTCTCTCTCTCTCTCTCTCTCTCTCTCTCTCTCTCTCTCTCTCTATCTATCTATCTATCTCTCTCTCTCAAAACCTTTCTTTCCAGTCATAATCAAATCAATATGGCTTTGAATTATATCACCTCTAAATAATATGCAAAAACATGATCTGTGACTTAAACATATTAACATTTATGGACACAGACGTATGTTAAAACTGCAAACATTCGTACAGACAGACGGACAGATGGATAGATAAACAGACAGACCGACAGACAGATAGATAGATATAAAAACTACACGGTAAGGATAAATGGCTGACACTCTGCCAAGAACGTAAAATATTAAAGCAAAACACTTACGATTCTTTAAGACACAGAGGTCAAGTAATTTCTGTTGTTTTACCCATTACTAGAGCTTTCTTTCTTTTTTCTTTACTCTCTCTCTCTCTCTCTCTCATTCTTCTCGAGGGCGGTGCTATTAGTCAAGGAAATCGATTTAACAATTCTGAAAAAATGAGGAGTTTGCAGGTGGATCGCGGACGTGGATTTATGAAAGTAAAAAACTGTATACATTTCTCATCATTATTGTGTGTGTGTGTGTGTGTGTGTGTGTGTGTGTGTGTGTGTGTGTGTGTGTTGGAGATTGTATTTGGTATATATTTTGTGTGTATTTTTACTTACTGAATTCACTTTAAAAATTCTGAAAACGAGTCAGAAATATACCTACGTCATGTCTCTATCAAATAAAAAAAAAATTGCATACTCATCTGAATACTGATTCATTTTTATCCTTATTTATTTACCTAATTTTTCACCTCTTCTACGCTGACGTCATTTAATATTTCATGCCTGCTCTCTCTAAGCGATTATTATTCCCTTAACGAGAGATTTTTTGAGATGCAGTAGAAGTAGGAGACCCGGGTTCGCCTGAAACGTGAACACCGTGGACTGCAGGCTGAAGTTCCCCTCATTCTTCAGTCCACCGTCCTCCTTTCGGGGGATAGGGAGGGGGATGAGGGACGTTTGCACACCCTAACAGAAGAGCCGCCTGGTTATATCAATGCCACTACGCGAAGGAGTTTCATACAGCCTTCACTGACCCCCTTCACTAACAAAAGCCTCCCTTTATATGCATTTTTCTCGTCTTTTTTCCTTCCCTTTTTGTGTGTATTTTTAAGGGTTGAAATCTAACGCCTCCCTTTACATGTATTTTCCTCCTCTGTTTCTTCCCTTTTTTGTGTGTATTTTTAAGGGAATCTAACGCCTCCCTTTATGTGCATTTTCTCCCTTTTTCCTCCCTTTTTTTGTGTGTTTTTAAGGGCCAGCGCGACTCCAGGTGACTAATGAGTTTCCCCGTGCAATAACTCACACCTGGTTACAACGGCAGGGATCAATACGGCGCCTTGTGGGGAAATAAATGAACTTCTGAGGTGGCATCAGAAAAGGTAATGCCGCCTGGGAGTGTCCGGTAATTTATCATCTTGCAGGCGACGCGTTTGAAGATTTTTTTGTATGTACGTGACTATATTTATTCTCACTTTCTACAGGGTGTCCCATGAGAATTTTGAGAAGCTTCAGGGTATTTTCGAGTCAAAGATGATATATAAACAACGAGCCGATTCTACACCATTACGGAACTATGGTTAATGATGACAGGGGTTAATTACGAGGGACACCTGTTTCTCCCATTAGGTCATCAGTAATTGCAGTTCCGTAATGGCTGGCTATTAGACCCGTGTTGATATAGCATGCTTCTTACGACTGGCCACAGACGCACCTCCCGAAGTTTCTCAAAAATATCTTGCGGGTAAAAAAACAAAAATCTCGTTCCCGCGTCCTTCCATCGTGTCTCAGGTACCGGCCTCTAATTAGCCCCAGGTAACGTTACATAGACCTCCTGACCTCGTGTCCGTATTTCAAGAATCGTATTTAACAAGACTCCCAACCAACTACCACGGTAATAAGGTATCCATTGCAGCTTCATGTCGTCAGAAAATAGCCTTGGTTTATCGTTTTATTTTACTTCGATGTTCTTTTAGTTTAGTTGAAAAAATGGAGTGACTAAAAAAAAAAAGTAGAACCGAACAGGCCTTCACATCATCATCATCATCATCATCATCATCATCATCGTCCCAACGCTCACCACCTGAAAATGGGTTGAGGTAGGCTCCAGTAGCAAGGAAAGAATATTCGTTCAGGGCATAAAAAACTGCCAAGCCGTCTCTTCATTAGCAGAGGTCTGTAATAGAGGAAATTTAACCTTTAACATGAAGTAAAGCTGAGAAAAGCCGCGTAGTGTGCATGTATCCCTAGTATAAGTTAACCTTGCTGAAACAGTATCTTAATCAGTGTCCTAATCATGTAATAAGTAGGACATATCTTGAACTACCGCGGTATATTACATCGGGATCATCATCATCATCATCCTAACACGATACACCACTCACTGACAGGGTGGGTTAGGCAAAAACTTTATAGGACAGCCTGACTTAATCCAGACTTTATAATTTTGTATAATAAAGTGCACAACGGATGGCCACGTGACCTGTCTGCAAGTAACACACCTTCCCCCCATCCCCACCTCTTCTCCTTGCATTCCCCCACCCTCTTCCCTCCGTCATCTTCTTTCGCTCCCCCCTCCCTTTTTTTGGTGGTGGGGGGGGGATCAGGCTTCTTCGTGACTATTTTTGACCGTTCTTCGTGACACTATTTCTGACCGACTTATTCATCACCAGCAACCCTTTCAGTTCGACTTTTTTTTATGCAGGATGAGGCCAGACCCCACAAAGAAAATACATAACGCTCCTCTCCCACTGCCACACCCCCGCCCACACCAGTAGACTGAGCCTTCCTCTCAAATACACCGCCAGGTGAGTGTTTAGTGCAGAGGTGTATACTGACCATCCTGCATAATTAATGGTGTCTCCATATTACACTTCCAAGACATCACAAACACTTCCAAGACATACTACACTTCCAAAGACGCCATATTACACTTCCAAGACATATTACACTTCCGAGACGCCATATTACACTTCCAAGACATCATAATACACTTCCAAAGACGCCATATTACACTTCCAAGACATATTACACTTCCAAAGACGCCATATTACACTTCCAGGACATAATATTACACTTTCAAGACATACTACACTTCCAAGACATATTACACTTCCAAGACATCATAATACACTTCCAAAGACACCTCCATCTTACGCTTAGCAGGGCAGGTGGTTGGGAAGTAAGGAAGGGCAATTTAACTGGCTCCAAAAGTTTGAGGTTAGATTAGGCTTTGTTTACAACGCCACGAGAGAGAGAGAGAGAGAGAGAGAGAGAGAGAGAGAGAGAGAGAGAGAGAGAGAGAGAGAGAGAGAGAGAGAGAGAGAGAGAGAGAGACCCACTTTACCTACACTCTCAAATTGGACTTCCACACCTTTACCTGGCAGATGAAGGTAATAAATATCGTTTAGCATAAATTCCTATCCATCTCTTTTTTACATTTACAAAACACCTCAAAATTTATACGAGAAAAATATCGTAATAATCGTTCCCTCTCCTTCATTAAATTGCTGGTTACATACACAGAAAAAAAAATAAGTAAATAAATAAATCATACTTTTAAAGGTAAAAACACCGTAATGAGCGTTCAGAATAAATTATAATTAATTGTCAACATCAGATTACACAACGAAATGCAGACTGGCTGGCTCTCTCTCTCTCTCTCTCTCTCTCTCTCTCTCTCTCTCTTTACTTATCTCTGTCTGTTTGTCTATCTTTTTATTTATCAACATCAGATTACGCAACCAAATGCAGACTCTCTTTCTCTCTCTCTCTCTCCCTATCTATCTATCTATCTATCTATCTATCTACTTCTCCCTCTCAGTTTGTCTGTCTTTTAATTTATCAACCTCAGATTACGCAACTAAATGCAAACTCTCTCTCTCTCTCTCTCTCTCTCTCTCTCCACAACAGGGGGGACTATACAGGATCAATAGGCCATTAGTCCCTTCCTTGTTCCTTAACACTGGCCGTCTGTGGCTACCATGATGGTGTGGTGTGGTGTGGTGTGGTGTGGTGTGGTGTGGTAGGGACGATGGTGATGTGGTGGAGGTAGGTAGTGGTGGTTTTAGGGATGAATGATGACGAAGATGGAGGTAAGTAGTGGTGGTTTTAGGGATGAATGATGACGAAGATGGAGATAGGTGGTGGTGGCTGCAGGAATAATAATGATGATGATGATGATGATGATGATGATGATGTGATATGGATGTGGGTTTGGCGAATGATTCCTTGGTGGTGGTGGTGGTGGTGGTGGTGGTGATGCTGCGATAAGAATGTGGGGATGATAAATATTTCCTCACTGATGGTACTGATGATGATGATGACGATGATGATGATGGTAGTGGTGGTGGTGATGATGGTGGTGATGGTGGCGTAGGCAAGATACAAGCCAGCGCAATGAAGAAGTTAACCCTTTCACTCAAGATGACATTTTTGGCTTTATTTTCCTTCCCTTCAGACGATTTTCTTCAGCCGAGAGATATTTTCCGAACTGAAGGGGTTAGATACAGACTCCAGTGACTGCTTAAGATGGTGAGCCGTTCTTAAGATGGGTACAAAGGTCTGGAGGTAGTAAGAATCTCTCTCTCTCTCTCTCTCTCTCTCATCGTAGTGAAGGGGTTAAGGAATTCCCACTACCTTCGTCGGTCCGAGGAAGTTTATGGTCGGTCTTCGGTCCCACGATGGGGGAGGTGGTAGTGTCTTGGGAGAGATGGGGGGGGCGAAGAAGAGGGGGAAGGAGGGAGGGAAGGGGAAGGAAGAAGAAAAAGCAAGGGGAAGGGAGAAGTAAGGGGAAGAAAGGAGGGGGAAGGGGAAGAGGAAACGAGGATGGGGAAGGAAGAAGTAAGGGGAAGGAGGGAAGGGGAGGGAAGAAGCTAGGGGAAGAAGGGGAAAAATGAAGTATTAAGAGGGTGAGGAAGACACGAGACAACAGGGAGAAAGGGTGGCGAAAGGGAAGACTGAAAGGGGATGAGTGGGGGAGGGGTAAAGGAGGGGGGTAAAAGAGGAGCAAGGGGGTGAGGAAGGATGAGAGAGAGAGAGAGAGAGAGAGAGAGAGAGAGAGAGAGAGAGAGAGAGAGAGATGAGGAGGAGAGGAGCAACTAAGGAAAAACAAGTAAAATTCTCATGGACATACAGAAGAATGTTAAAACGCGCTATGCAAAATAAATCGCTAAGGAAAAGGTGCCACGAATCCTCCTGTGCAATCCCGAATACGACCACTAAGCCAAGGCCAAACGAACACCAGGGTCCTGGGAGAGTCGTATAACGCATTCACCTCAACCTGCCCACCACCAGCTGTGTAAATGTTGGCCCACGATGAGGACGGGGGAGGGAGGGGGAGGGAGGGGGAAGAAGGGGGAGGGGAATTGAGGGGGAGGGAGAAGGGGGAGGGGGAGGGAAGAGGGGAGAAAGGGAAGGGGGATGGAGAGGGCTAGGTGTTGGAGGGAGGGGAGGGGAACTGACAGAGTGGGTGGGGGTTGGAAGAGTGGAGGGGGAAGGGGATGGAAGGGAGGGAAGGGGAAGGACTGTGGAGAAAGGTAGGTGTTGGAGGGAGGGGAGAGGAACTGGAAGAGAAGGGGTGGAGGTAGGAAGAAAGGAGGGGGGGAAGGGGGAACTGGACGAGAGGGGGTGGGAAGAAAGGGAGGGGATGAGAGAATGGATGGGGATTGAGAAACTGGAGGGAGATGTGAAAAAGAAGGAAGTGGAAGTGGGTAAGTGAGGAAAGAAAGGATGGATGTGGGGGATGAAGGAGAGAATGGAAAGGGGACGAGGAAAAAGAAGAGGGAATGGGTGGAGTACTGGCTAATGATGATGGGGTGAAAGGAGAGGGAGGAGGAGGAGGAGAAGGGGAAGAAGGAGTCGAGGAAGAAGAGGGAGGGAAGAGGAGGGGGAAGAAGGAGTGGAGGAAGAAGAGGGAGGGGGTAGAGGGAGTATTAGGGGTGAGATCTGAAGCCCCAGTGTCCAAGAGAGTGGGGAGAATTTTGTGGTGGTGGTGTGTGTGGGATTTACGAGCTCTGTGGAATATTAAAGTTCGTACCCCCGAGCCTATGTTATGACGACTACCCCAACAAATTTACTTTAACGGCGCACTCTTGAATTAATAAACACACACACACACACACACACACACACACACACACACACACACACGTATGCGCAATATAGCCAAATATACCAGGTTGGGATGGAATATTGTTGGTTTGCCGGGCCTCAGAGTACTGGTTATTAAGCCTATGCCTCGTGTCGGACGCATAATAATAATAATAATAATAATAATAATAATAAATAATAATAATAATAATAATAATAATAATAATAATACGTCACAGATGATAAATTGTATATATGTGTGTATTTACCATCGATAACACGAATGATTATGCCCGTTTCTCATCGTTTCTTCTCCGTCTTCTCTGTGTTCATTTCCATAATTACTCGAACCCCATCACCAGTTGCCATAATTACCTATCCACATCATCATGGCCTTCATTACTACCTTTATTACACACCCAATCCCCTACAGGGTTATGAAACAGACGGCATTGTGCTGAAGCGGTGAAGTGCGTATGTTTCTAGGTCTCTGCTAATACTTACACGACGACAAAACACTTCATCATCATCATCATCATCACCACTACCATCATCATCATCAACATCATCACCACCACCACTACCATCATCACCATCATCATAATCACCACCACCACTACCATCATCATAATCATCATCACCACTACCAACATCATCGTCATCATCATCATCCTAACATGGCGCAAAATCTCCCTCTTCCTCAACACTACAAAACACTTTATTAATCAACATCACAGACAATAAAGTGCATCAAAGTGTGTCTCGTTTTTATTACACCTTCAATATAAGAGGTTAATTATACTTATGTCATCCTAACACTTAACACTTATTTAACATTTGACACTACACCTAAACTCACTCCAGCCATCGATTACCACTCCTTCTTTTGCTTCAAGTGTATGATGAATAGCATATTTAAGCGTGATATCATTTGACTTCTTTCAACTAGATGACGTACTCTAAATATTATTCACCATTATCACCATCATCAATACCACTATCACATCATCACCATTATCATCATCACTACTTCCATCTTCACCATAATTATCATCATCCTAACAGAAATCATTTAACCATCATCATCAATATTATTACCACTGCCACATCATCATCACCATTCGCATCATCATCATCATCATCACTATCACATCATCATCACCATTCTTATCACCATCACCATCATCCTCATAATTATCATCATCATCCTAACAATTCCTTTAACAATCATCATCAATATTTCTACCACTGACACATCATCATCACCATTCTTACCACCACCACTATCACCATCACCATCATCTTAACAGAACACATTTCACTCTGATATTAATCCCTCCCTCCAGTGACGTATTTATCTTAGTCTTATAATCTCCAGACGATTTTCCTCAGCTTAGGATCTCAAGCAGTGAGAAGGTTACGTAAGAATATATCCCACCCCTCAACACTGAAAATTACAAATGATTAAGATGGATTACAATGCCAGATGTGAAAAGAACAGTAGCAATGGCTAATGTCATGAGGGTGTTGAGAATGTAATAAATGAGTAGACTAACAATAATCGTTACAATCATTAGAGTAAGAATTAGAAATGATTTACAAACATACATATATACATACTTATGCTCTCTCTCTCTCTCCCTCTCTTTCTCTCTCTCTCTCTCTGTATGTATAAAATCAAGTTATACAGATGTGAATATAAATCTGGCGACTCGACGAGCAAATGATAGTAACAGAAAAAATATATATGATTATTTAAGGTATTCCTGGTGGTGGTGGTGGAGATGGTGGCTGAGGCGTATGTGGTAGTGCTGCAGATGGTGGTGTAAGTGGTGATGATGGTGTAGGCAGTGGTGCTACAGAATATGGTACAGATGGTGGTGTAGGTAATGGTGATAGCGGTGTAGGTTGTGGTGGATCAGTTGGTGATGGTGATGCTGTAGGTGGTTATACTGATGATAATCGTGATGATGGCGGTGTTCGTGGTGATACTGTCGATGGTGGTGAAACTGGTGATGGCGGCGGTGGTGGAAATGAATTTGGCGGTGTTAGTGGTGGTGGTGTTGAAAGCAGAGTTCTAGCCGACAGTAGCAATGATGATATCGAGCGTGGTGCAGGTAGTGATGATGGTGGTAATGATAGTGGTGATGAAGGGAATGATCTAACAGCTGATAGTGATGATGGTGGTAATGATAGTGGTGATGAAGGGAATGATCTAACAGCTGATAGTGATGATACAAATGTTGGTGGTGTTAATGTTAAAGCTATAATATGTGATAATGGTGATGGCGGTGTGGGTGATGATGATGATGATGATGATGATGGTGTTACTGCTCCTGGTATTGCTACTGATGGTGATGGTGTAGCTGGAATTTGTGGTGTAGCTGGTATTGACGGCACAGTTGCAATGCACGATGAAGGTGATGATGCTGTGGATGATGATGATGATGATGATGATGATGATGATGATGATGATGATGATGGTGGTGTTACTGCTCTCGATATTGTAAATGGAATCCCTGAAGTAGACGGCACAGATAGCAATATTAACCAAACGTCTGCCTCGAACCGCACGAGGGGGTCCTGAGAGTGACCCAGCAAGGTGCCTCGTGCGACCAAAGCCCTTCGAGATATGGAGGCGTCTCACTCCTTGAACTGCGGTTAAGAAGGCGACTCCCACTTAGCAGGATCTTGAGCCTCGTCTAAGTTGGTGGAAATTGAGAACAGGGGTCATGTCGCCAGGTTATAACGGGTCGAGCTGGGTCACTTAGGGAAAGCTACGCAGGGCGATATTGAGAAGCTGACATTGATCTCTTGGAAGGTAATATTGAGAGCTGAATGTCACAGTTACGAAGTTAATATTGAGCACTTAAGGGAACTACTGAACACTTAAGGGAGGTGTTCAGCAGTTACGAGAACGGGTGAACACTACTGAATATTTCTGAACACTTTCGGAAAATACAAAGGTAGAGTAAGAAGCTGATTATCGTGTGTACGAAGGTAATACCGATTTTCATAAAGTCCTGAGTAATACTGAGCACAAATGAGCACTAACAGGAACTAAGAGGGTTGTACTGAAGCTATTATGTACACGAAGGTAATATTAATACACTGAATAACACGTGCAAGAATGTAAAACTGAGCACTTATGGAAAATATTGAGTATCACTGAACATTAATGAAACATAACTGAACAGAGCGACGTTAATATTAAGAAAGTTAATACCATATCAAAGAAGGTAATACAGGGTTGAATATCATGTCTAAGAAGAAAATACTGAGGGTAATATCGAGTTAGCTATCATATCTAAAAAACATATATGGAGAGAATACTGATGAGTAATATCAAATTCAATATCACACCTAAAAATAGCATATAAGAGGATAATACTGAGGGGTAATATCGAGTCAAATATCACGTCTGAGAAGAAAATATTGGAGGTAATACACAGCTGAATATTGCATCTAAAAATAGGGAAGAGAAGGATAATACTGAATGGTAATATCGAGTCAAATATCACGTCTGAGAAGAAAATATTGGAGGTAATACACAGCTGAATATTGCATCTAAAAATAGGGAAGAGAAGGATAATACTGAATGGTAATATCGAGCCAAATATTACGTCTAAGAGCATCCTATTAACAAGCAGTATTCCGCCTCACATTTCTCCCCACAAATTACCTGTCACCTGGCCACTTAATGAGTTTATAATGAAGAAGCCATTTTACCTGTAATGACTTCTAATGACAGCGAAACCATAATTGCATAAGGCATAGGTATGAGTTGGACACAGATAGATAGATAGATAGATAGACAGACAGATAGATAGATAGGCAGATAGATACATACTAATTGACAGACTGATAAATAAACAGACAAAATGAAAGGGGTAGGTTTATATACAAATTAGATATTGCTCGATAGATAGATAAGATACAGAATAGAGCAGATAGATAGACAGATAGATAATGAAAGAAAAAAACGGTAGATAGATAGATAAAAAAGAAAGGGGTGGATAGAGATAGATAGAAAAAGAGAAAACGGTAGGAAGTTAGCTAGATAATTAGGTAGGTAAGTAGGTAAGTAATTAGACAGATAGATAAGGTAGATAGATTGATAGACAGATAGACAGAGACAGATATACATACAGATATATAGACAGATAGACACATATATAGATAGAAAGATATAGATAGATAGCCACATAGATAGATGGAGATTTAAAGAAAGAAAAAGGTAGGTACTGTAGGTAGGTAGGTAGGTAGGTAGGCAGATAGATAAAGAAAAGGGCAGATAGATAAATAGATAGATAGATAATTCTTAATTCTGAATAATAAAACACTATAACAATCGCGGGTCCTATTCACGGAACTGCAATTACTGATGGCCTTATGGGAGAAATTATGAGGGAGAGACTAACGAGGAGAGTGCATGTGAGTGAGGTGGAAGGGGGGGGGAAGAGGGAGGAGAAGACCAATCCTCTCTCCCTCCACCTCACTCGCATAAACTCTTCTAGTCAGTCTCTTATTTTCCATCCTCTTCACATGGCCAAACTACCTTGCATCATTTACCAATTTCCTGCTCCCACTACCACATCCGCGCCCACACCAGGAGATTGAGCCTCCCCATCAACTCGTTACACCAGATAAATTGCTAGTGGAGAGTTATTTTCGGATCAACCAGCTTTATCAATGTCAGTCCAGTATCATTTATTCATTTCCTCCTCCCACACCAGGAGACAGAGCCGTCCTTGTCACACGTTATTTCCAGATAAATTGCTAGAGATGCGTTATTTTCGCACCACCCTGCAGTAAGTGAAAAGCCCCACTATTTCCTCTGCCCCCTGCACCTGTGGCCACCTGTGCGTACGCGCGTGGGCTACCTGGCCAGGTATGCATCAATAACTGCCTTCTGAACGGCCCGCATCCCCCGTGGTGAGGTCGGAACCAATCCATTCTAGTTTTTATTTTCCCTCTCTCTCTCTCCCTCTCTCTCTCTCTCTCTCTCTCTCTCTCACTATAGACTTGGACATTTTGTGGCTTTTGAAACTGAGGTACAAATATATGATTAAAAGATATAGATGTTTCACCTTAACTTGGCCAAGGTTTTCGTTCTTTGGCAACTTATTTCGCGCTGCACGGCCGAGGAAGAAGACAATGTTTCGGCTCTAAGTTCTTTTCATTACACTTCATGCCTCTAGACAGACTCTGGATAGATAGACAGACGGATAGATATAGACAGATAGATAGAGATAGACGTAAAGAAAAATAAACAGAACGGGTGACAGATGAAGACAGAGAAATATACACAAACACAGACAGACAGACAGACGAACATAGAGAGGTATATCAGATGAAGGAAAAACAGAAAACAGGATTCTCTCTCTCCCTCTCTCTCTCTCTCTCTCTCTCTCTCTCCCTGATGACCCACTGACAGTCCACGCTTGATATTTAGGTGTTTTCAGATCAACTCTCAACTTTAGACAGCCATGCCCTCAAAAAGCAGCCGACAGAGAGGGCAAGAGAGGGTGAAACAGACAGGAGACAGCAAGAGAGGGTTTGAGAGACAGAAGAGAGCAAGAGAGGGTGAGACAGCAAGAGAGGGTTTGAGAGACAGAAGAGAGCAAGAGCGGGCGAGACACAGACATGAGAGAGCAAGAGAGAGTAAGACAGAGAAAAGAGACAGTAAGAGAGGGTGATACAGCGACGGGAGAAAGAGAGGGCAAAGAAAGAGTATATTTACCGGGGAGAGTTAGGTTTAGTTAGGCCGGGTTGGGTTAGGTTGGGTTGGGTTAGGCTGGGTTGGGTTAGGCTGGGTTGGGTTGGCTGGGAATGACTTGATAAGCTACATCTCTTCATCTACTGTCTTCATATTTTTCGTCTCCCCTTCTCCCCCTCCCATGGTATTATATTTCAGATAGATACGGTAGACAGACAGATAGATGGATAGACAGATAGACATATAGACAGACAGATAGCATGACCGACTGGATATAAAAAGACAGAGCATGACTGACTGGATATAAATAAATCTAGATAGCCTGACTGACTGGACAGATAGATAAACAGAGACAGATGGCATGATTGAGTGGACTGATAGATAGACAGATAGACAGATGGATAAATTATTACCATTCCCCACATTTTCCAGTAACATATAGGGTGGGAAATACAATCCAGAAATAGACAAAGTTAATTATGACAGAAAAAAATTATATATATGGGCCGACTTCGAGTGTATTCCCACTTACTCATCACCCAAGTCTTATATAAAATAATAAAAAAAAACATGCCCAGTAGATTCTTTATAAATGTACAAGTAATTAATGTACAAAAAATAAAATAACAAAGGTGTGTACGGATGCATGTTACAAAAAATCATACATGTAACCAATATAGCCATCGAAAAATAAATGATATATATTTTTTATCCATATATACACATAGATATATATATTCCTGTATTCTCAGTAGCTCAACAGGTGTGTGTAAATTCATGCAAATCCATTTAAACTTCAAAATATATATACACAGGTAAAGGTTAAAAATTTTCCTGTCTTCCTTACCTTCCTTCATTTCCTCCCCCCACCCCTCCTCTCATTCTCCCTCATTCCCTGTTTCTCCCTTCACCTTTAACCCCGTCTCCCCTTTCCTTCATTTCTCCCTTCTTCCCCTCTTCATCTCTCTCCTCCCTCCCTTCGTATTCCCTCCCTCTCTCCGCCCCTCATTAAACTTTCCTCCCGTTTCATCTCTCCTCCCTCTTTTCCTTTTCACCTCACCTCTCTCTCTCTCTCTCTCTCTCTCTCTCTCTCTCTCTCTCTCTCTCTCTCTCTCTCTCTCTCTCTCCCTTGTACAATCCCTTCAAATCATTCCTTTCACTTTCACACCGACATTTCTCCCCTACATCCCTCTCCTTCCCCCCTCCATGTACCTCCATTCCCTCCACCTAATTCTCTCCCTTTCTCCCTGTATCTCCTCTCATTCCACTTCCCTCCATCTTCTTCCCTCCCTCCATACAAGCACCTCCCCTCCTTGCACTTCCTTCCACCTTCTTCTCTCTTTCTTCTCTTCCTCCTCCCTCCCTCCATACAAGCATCTCCTCTCCTTGCATTTCCCTCCATCCTCCTTCTTTCCATACAAGCACCTATTTTCCCTCCACTTCCCTCCACCTTCTTCCCTCCTCTCCATCTTTCTTCCCTCCATACAAGCACCGATTTTCCCTCCACCTTCTTCCCTCCCTCTATACAAGCACCAATTTTCCCTCCACCTTCTTCCCTCCTTCCTCCTCTCTTCGTGCCTGCCTCCATCTCAGGTCTGATGACTTACCGGAAGTTGCTGGAGCCGTCGCAAGTTCCTCCCAGGCAATTTGTCAGGGGTGCTCAAATCCCCTCTATGGAGCCCCGCCGCCACCCACCCACGGGATTACACCTCTCCAAATCATCCTCCGCCTGAAAGTACAAAAGGAAAAATATATATGTAAAAATCCGCCTGAATCTACAAGAGACAAAATATATATAAAAAAAAAAAATTGCCCGAAAGTACAAGAGAAAAAACTACATAAAAAAAATTCACTTGAAAGTACAAGAGGATACATATGTAAAAGTCGTGAGGATATTGACGAAGTTGGCATAACGTTTGGTACAAATATTAACAGATAATGTGCATGAGAGACAGCGCCTTCAATGCACATGCAACCTCAGTCTATACCTAAAATGGTCCATTAAGAGGTACACGCTCCCCTTTACTCCCCTTTATGTCTCCCTTTACCCATTAGTCACATTTTAGTATGGCATCTTAGCTAACGCCAGAATAATTTACGGAGCTCTATACTCTTTCAAGGGTTAAGCATTCCCTCTTAATTATTCAGGTGTGGAGGGTGATATCTAGCAAGCAACAAGCATAGGTGTAAGCAGTCTAGGAGTTTTATTTATCACCCATATTTTCCCTACTAAATACCCACGATCAAAGAACAAGAGCAGCCCTAGAAAATACAAGATCATGATGGTACGCCACACCACCTTACTTTCTAACATCGCTTAATCAGGGGAAAGAAATTCATGATATACCAGGTACGAAACTTAGATCAGGTTCCACTACGGGTTTGTGGGAGATAAAGGTAGACGGTCAAGCCCTTCATTATATGGCTGAATGAAGAGGGACAAGACGAAAAAAAAAAACTTGCAATACAGATCAGACCAAGAGACTGCACTCGGGTCCTCCTCGTTGTAAGCTGTCCATGTAAACCACTGGACCCCCTCTCAACTAATTTTCACACACACACACACACACACACACACACACACACACACACACACACACACACAGCAATGGAATAACGAGGGCGAGGTAGTGGCGCTAACGACTCCCCGCCAAAACACACCCAGCCATTATACTCAGCCGCGGGGCACACACAAAATCCGGATCAAAAACAGAAAAACGCACAGGATGCAAAATATGAAGGAATGAAAAATCTGTTAGGCTAAATGTGCGTGTGCGTGTGTGTGTGTGTGTGTGTGTGTGTGTGTGTGTGTGTGTGTGTGTGTGTGTGTGTGTGTGTGTGTGAGAGAGAGAGAGAGAGAGAGAGAGAGAGAGAGAGAGAAATGCCACTGTAATAAGTTAATAAAGAAAAAGCAAATGTTCAAGGAAGTGGGAAGGAGAGAAGAAACGTCACCGTGAAATAACATCTCAGAGGCTGACGTTCCCGATCCACTGATATATTGCCAGAATTTCGACACTGGAACCCTGGTGGGTGGGTGGGGGGGTCCTGTCCCTTCCCATTGACCCCTTCAGTACGATGGTGACGCTGCTTTAATAGTCAAATTTCCGAGACAAGATTTTATGACACACCTAGTTAAAAAAATAATCCAAATTATCATCGAAAACTCCCTTCTCTATATATGTACGCCTTTCATGTGTACGTGTTTCATGTAGGTATGTGTATATGTAAGTATTCTAGTGACCGGTTTGCCCTACACCCACAAATACACAGCCCCTTTTCCAACACGCGTTTCATATCACCATCTCATATCACCCTTTTATCATAACATATTTACACCATCCCTAAACACTGCTCCCACTTACACCTACACAATCCCTTTCCAACACTACCTCTATAATTTACCTTCAAAATAATTCCACGCCTTCATTAAAAACACCTCCTTTTCCTACCTAATAAATATCCCCGCTTCCAATTCCCTCTATAATTTATTTTACTGTCAAAACACTTTACTACCATCAATAAACACGTCTTTTACTCCTACAAAAATAGTAATGATTCTCTTTTCCAACATGCATCACTCCCCATTCTTTTTTTTTCCCCTCCTCAAAACAATTCCAGACATCACTACACATACACAATCCCTCTACGTTCAACACCAGTCCACGCCATCACAAAACACAGCTTCTACACCTACACCAAAGCCTACACACCCCCTCTTCCAACACCACCACACACTACCTTTCATTTCTGCCATATATCTCACTCACTACCAATCCCACCTCCTCCTCCTCCTCCTCTTCTTCTTCTTCTTCCTCCTCCTCCTCCTCCTCCTCCTCCTTTTCTTCCTCTTCCTCTTCCTCCTCCTCCTCCTCCTCCTCCCAACATCGCAATTCACGCCTCGCGCTCCTCTTCAACCTCAAAGCGAACCACCACATTCATCAGCCACAGACAAAAATGTAGACGAACTTTTAAATCCTGCTGTTACTCATATTGGTTCCACACACACACACACACACACACACACACACACACACACACACACACACACACACACACACACACACACACACACACACACACTTCAGACCGACTAAAATCGCCCAGCGTCAGCAAGAGAAAAAATGGACTACGTGTGTTAAGGAGTATTATTTTTATCTCATTTATCGGGTTAAACTTCCATTATCATGAGAGAGAGAGAGAGAGAGAGAGAGAGAGAGAGAGAGAGAATCCCAAACCTTTTTCAGCTCAAGTGATGGCCAACGTGTAACCCACTGTCGCAATCAGACAACACCTGCTCATCAATCCACCTGAAGGAGTTTGTAATCTTCGTCAGGTTGGATGGAATGTGTTGTGTGACCTGTACCCATCAAAATTTTCGCCTCTTTCCTCTCAAAAAAAAAAAAAAGGTGGTAGTAGTAGTAGTAGTAGTAGTAGTAGAAGTAATAGTAGTAGTAGCAGTAGTAGTTATATTTCTTGTTTTAGCGGTCGATGGGCAACGAGGCAGAGTCTGGGCTCACCTTTGCTAATCTGTTGCCGATACTTACACGGGTCGCAAGTTTAAGTTATTTCTCTGTTATTTCCTGTTATTTTCCTGCTATTTTCGTGTTATTTCTCTGCTGTTTTTATATTATTATCCTCTTCTTTTCCAGTTGTTTCCCTGCTATTTTCCTGTTATTTTTCTATTTTCCTGCTATTTCTCGGCTATTTTCCTGTATTTTTCTATTATTTCCTGCTATTTTCCTGTTATTTTCCCCCCATCACAAACAAGATTAGTTGTGAAGAAAATCAGAGGCTTGGAGGCGAGGGAGGTTTCTTACTTGAAGGAAGTGGAGGGAAGGAGGGTGAGAGGGGTGAGGGGGGTGAGATGAGGGGTGAGGGGGCGATATGTTGTCTAGCTTCGTCGTTCACTGATAAAGTAATATATCCTTTAAAAGAATGGACAGAATGATTACCAACAGACAGACACAGACTCACACATACAGGCATGCGGAAAGAAAGG
>NC_136982.1:44381762-44389262 GCF_032717465.1 Coenobita brevimanus | reverse complement strand
ACACACACTATCTGATCTCTGCCTCGACTCCCAGCAAATTCCTAGATAACAGAGGTGTGTGTGTGTGTGTGTGTGTGTGTGTGTGTGTGTGCCCTTCTGCTGTGGCATTATTATTTCCGTGTTGACCTCTCAGATCCGTCTCTGTGCCACACAACCACACACTTCCTGGTCTCTACCACAACTCTCTCTCTCTCTCTCTCTCTCTTTCTCTCTCTCTCAAGCTTAAAAATTTTCCCCCAAATCAATTTCCTTCACTACGAGAGTCCTCTCCCAAACATGAATGACATTTTCTGGAGACGACCTCAATGAGAGGATGGTATGGAGGGAAGAGATGAAGAGGCACGTGTGAGGAGGCTGTGAGTTGGAGAGAGGACAGCCTGAAGGTGCAAGGCAAAATAACATGGGGGTGATTTATTTGTGGCCACCCCTTTCCGGAATTAAGGCATCTGGTTATAAAGAGATACACAGATGACGAATATAATATGATAGTGAGGTCCTGTTCTCTCCATGGAAAGGCACAATACATTCCAATACCTCAGGGAACAAGAGCTCTTCCCTAAATGAATGTAACTATTTGGCAGTAACTTGAAAATACCAGTCTGACCGTAGCCATTCTTAAATTCCCTGGTGATAGACGAAAGCTGTAAGTGAGAGGTTTATACACGCTGATATTCCGACTGCCATGCTGACCCGTTCGTCTTAGTGGCTTTCAAGATTTGGCAGTCTGTGCAGTTGCTAGTGATGGGAGTGATGTTGCTGTTTTTCAGGGGACAAAATATAAAGTTGCAATTTTTTTTTCATGCAAGAAAGAAGGAACCAAAGGCAACGAGCCCGCAAACTGTTCCCTCCAAGACAAAACAAAAACGATATAACAGCGAGCCAAATTTAAGATCCGTTCATTTCAAGACTGAGAGTTTATCGTAATAAACAATCATTCTGCCATTCTCATAATTACGTTTACCGATCCTTCTGTGTAATATTCCAGTTCTGGCAGTCTGTGCAGCTGCGGAAGATGGCAGTGCTATTCCTGCCCTCTGATAAACAAAAATGGAATTGAGAGCTCACCGTAAAAAATTATCATTCTTAACTGATCCGCTTATTTATCATTCCAGTTTTGCCAGTTTGTGCAGCTACCCTCCAGGTCAAAAAGGAAAAAATATTTAAAAAAAAGGTGTAGGAATTAATAGATGATGGGGGTCTGGCTGATCCCTCGTCAATACCGGGATATAACGTTGGCCAGACCCTGGGGAAATATCCAGCCCGCCCGCCACCCCACCAAGTCATCACCAGAACCCCGGACTTAAATTTACCCCACAATATCGCTTTATTCAATGTCCCTCTTTTGGACAGGGCTACGTAGAAGATGCAAGTTCCTTATTAGTTTCTTTAAGTCGTTGGTATTAGCAGGCGTATCAATCTATGCCTTCTTTACAATACAACTTTCCTCAATGATCCTCTTTTGGACAGGGCCACGAAGAAGGTCCAAGTTCCTTATTTTTTTTCTTTAAATCGTTGGTATTATAAGACGTATCAATTTACGGCAGATTTCTTTTCAGTACTGACACATATTTCTTCAGCGATCCTCTTTTGGGCAGAACTACGAACACGATATAAGTTCTTGAGTATATTGTAACACTTTGCCAAATATCTAAGATGGTATCAAATCACATCAATATTTCCTGCACAATATCGTTTTCATCAATGCGCCTCTTCAGCGGAGAACTACCAAGACAATATAAGGTTTGTATTATTTTTTTAAAGCACGGTGTCAAGTTTTTAGGAGGATATCAACTCACATCAAATTTCGTAGCAATTCATTTTCCTTCAACAATCCTCTTTTGGGATCAGCTACAATGATGACAGTTGTTCTTGATATATTTTTTTCTTTTTTTTGCTAGCAGGTTTCCAGGGTGATACCAGCTCAGCCCCTTTACCTTGTTGACGGATGAAAACTGACAAATCGCAGCCATTAAGATTTATGGGCTGTCACTTCCATCGATTTCTGCACCACAGGGACGTGCCTGGTGTGCATCTGAGGTGCTCGTAGTGTGCATCTGGGTTATGTCTGGGATACATACGAGGGATGTGCCCAAAGACAGTGGACACCTTCTGGGATGTGCTGAGGTGGTTTATATAGTTGGGACGGGTGCGCCTATTAAAGTTTTTTTTTTTTTTCTAACTTTAATACAGAGTCAAATTAGTCACGAGTTTCAGCCTGGCTCTTGACTGAATGAAATTATTAACAGACACTGCTTTCAGCTTCATATAGTCAACCCTTCAAGAGTTAAAATTCTGAGTTGTCTGCGGGTGGGAAAATAAAAAAAAGAGACGGGATGAAGATGATGATGATGATGAGCTGAATAAAATGGGAGTTGTCATTGTAGTGAAGAGATTAAACTACCTTCGGATTTTCGAACTCTAGGTAAATTATGCTCAGCTGAAATACCCTACCAATGAGAAATAAGGTTAGTCATACAAACAGAATGTACTTTACCTGTTAAAATCCATGGGCGCTGATGGAGACGCTGGTAGTGGTGATGGTGGTGGTGGTGGTGGTCATCGTAGTAGCAGTGGCAGTGGTAGTGGTGGTGATAATCTATTAAAACAACCACTGTACTTATCATTCGTTCTTGCCACAGCATCCCTCTAAAATTATGAAGGAGAAAATAAAAGAAAAAAATAAATAAGGGGAAATAATGATAAACTGAACAATAACGTTTTGCCGCCAATACTAAAAATGACTGGGGATTGAGGATTTTATTTTTTTGACACATGTATCAATATAAAAAAAAATACAAGACTTTTTTTAAGCAATTTATGAAGCGCTATAAGTAATAACAAGGAGTAAATTAGGTACTTACTTGCTTGTAGTGGACGTGGTGTTTTGGGGTTTGCTTCCAGTTCTTGCCATATATTTTCCTCTTCGTCCACCTTTCCACAGCGTCTCTCCACCTCTCCACTTAGCGTCTCTCCACCTCTTCACCCAGCGTCTCTCCACCTCTCCACCAGCGTCTCTCCGCTTCTCCACTTGGCGTCTCTCCACCTCTCCACTGGGCGTCTCTCCACCTCTCCACTTAGCGTCTCTCCACCTCTCCACTTTACGTCTCTCCACCTTTTCACCTAGCGTCTCTCCATCTCTCCACTCAGCGTCTCTCCACCTCTCCACTTGGCGTCTCTCCACCTCTCCACCCAGCGTCCTCTCCTGGCAGCATCTCAACCCCTCCAATTACCTTTTCCCTTAACTGCGCGTCTATTTAACCGTCCAATTAATCTCCCTTAACTGCCCATCTGATAAAACGTTCAACTAGTAATCTCTTAAATCGCGCATCATCTTACGCGTTCAATTAATCTTCCATTACTCTTGCCCTCAAGCTGCGCAACCCATCTGGAGTCCAATTCTTCGTCTACTTTGTCTTCTCTTAACTGCGCATTTAATCCATCATCCACTTCACCCGAGATTCAAAGCTCTCAGTGAATTCTTCCCTCGACCGCACATCTAAAACAATTAATCGAATTCCCAGTTACTCTTCCTTTAACTACGCATCAAATCAAAATAAACTGCGCATCTAATCAAATTTCAAATTACCCTTAACTGCGCATCCAATTACCCCTCAAGTTACTCTTAAGTGCGCATTTAATTAACCTTCAAGTTACTCTGAACTGCGCATCCATTTAAGCATCAAATTACTCTTAACTGCACATTCAGTTTACCTAATGATCGAAGTCTAGGAGCGCTCCCCTGCACAAATGTCGAAAGAAAAAATAACAGGGATTTTTCTCATGATTTTGTAACTTATTCATGACACCGAATTTCTGCCTAAAAAAAAATAAATAAATAAATAAATAACATGATACTAGATTTGTGTATATTGTTAGTGGCTTTTTCAATGGGTAACAAGAAGATTTGGACTCTACATCCTTCCGTCCCCATATCGTTCTGGAGAGGTTAGGCTACATAAGTTAGATTAGGTTAGGATAGGCTAAGTTAGTTAAGGCTAGATTGTCTGGTTACGCTGGGTTATGCTAGGTCAGATTAAATCAATTAGGCTGGGTTACATAAAGCTGGGTTGGTAAAATTGGGCTGGGCTACTAAGGTACATTAGCCAAATTAAGTTGTGCTATTAAGTCAAATTAGGTTAGGCTACATTAAGTTAGATTAGATCCAAATTAGGTCAAGGTAGGTTAGGTTAGGTCAGAAGAGGTAAAACGACTGGGGATGGATTCACCTTGGGGTCAAATCAACCTGACAGCCCTACACAATGAGAGGCCATTTTGATTCAGTAAACTGGTAAAATCTATGAGGTATGATTAATGGCTTTAAAATTTCATACTTACACAATTTCCAAACTGATGACTATGATATTTAAGCTATATTTATTCCGGAAAAAATACCACTGGAAATTATATACATGGGAGCACACCTAGACTAGTTATTTATTTATTCAGTTACCGACTGATAAATTGACTGACTGACTCATAAACTGATTGGCTGAATGATTTTCTTACCACGCACATTCCCACTTCCTGACTGACTGATTGACTGACTGACTGACTTATCAACTGACTGACGGACTGACTGCCTGGCTGAATGATCTTAAACTGCACATTCCCACCTCTTTTCATCTCGTCAAACTTGAGTACCTCATTTAATATACAGTATAAAGCTGAAACTGACCCAAGCTTCAAAAAATTCGCGTTAAATACCTCTTTTATCGGCTTACTGAACACCGCCATTATTTCTCTTAACGTAGCTTTTCACGCAATCGTATTATAAAACTTAATGATATATCAGCCAACCTTATGAGTGCCGTCGAATCAAGGTCACCCAACTTAGCCAGTCAATAATAATAACCCACAAATCTAAAAGCAAAATCTATTAAGCCCGCAAATATGAAACCAGAATTTACGAACCACGCAAAACTGCAACCCAAATCTATTAAATATGCAAATTCAAAAAGCAAATCTATTAAACCTGCAAATCTGAAAGCAAAATCTATTAATCACAAAATGGTGGAGTTGGTGCCCAGTCCACAACAATCTGAAAAGAGAAGAGTGTTAGTCGGTGCTTCAGGAAGGGGTCTCAGCAGTCCTAGCCATCCCTATCATCCCTAGCCATACGTGAGATTCCAACACTCACCACTCTGTCCCACGAGGGGGTGCTCCAGCGCTGACTAGAAGGGCGGTGCTCCTCTTGAAGTTTATTGTCCTACCTGTAAGAAAAGAAAAAGACAATCTAAATCAAATGCAAATCTAAATATAACCAATTCAATTTTTTCCTCAGACTTATTTCATTATAATATACTAACATATTTGCAAAAAAAAAAAAAATGTTCACCTTATCTGAAGAGACGGGGCTGTGAGTGTCCCATACGTAGTTGGCTCCAAAGACTCCCTAGACTAGAGCTTCGTCCAGGCCAGGGCACTCCAAGCCACTGAACACAGAGGAGAATACAGGAGTTCATTACATACTATAAGGTATTTGGCATAGGTAGAGGTAGGTGTGTGTGTGTGTGTGTATGTGTGTGTGTGTGTGTGTGTGTGTGTGTGTGTGTGTGTGTGTGTGTGTGTGTGTGTGTGTGTGTGTGTGTGTGTGTGTGTGTGTGTGTGTGTGTGTGTTTGAGTGAGTTAGTGTTATGTGGTTTTGTGTGTGTATGCAGGTATGTGTGTCCATGTATGTGTGTGTATATGTACGTATGTATGTATGTCTCCACGTATATGTGTGTGTTTTCCCCCATCCACCCATATTTCCGTTCATCCTGCCTCGGTACAGGTGAGGTTTGCTTTGCCTTAATCGATTTCCGCGGTACACCTGCCACAGTTCCCAAGCCTCGCCCTTTTTCAGGCAGTGTCGGGCTAAAGCGGAGGGCATTGAGGTATGATAGGAGAAGGGAGGTTGGGGTACGTGGGTGGGGGTGTGGGGTGGAAAAGAAAGTGTGGGGTTTTTGAGTGGGATATGGGATGGACGTCTTACCAAACGTTTTTGATCGTAAGGGAGAAATACCTGTCCAGCAATATGTGATCCAAAATTCTTCACTTTTAATTGCTAAGGAACAACTACGAAGGAAATTTGGGATATTTATCTGGCCACTACCTGACGATTTTATTTGGCAGATAATAACAACCACTTCTTATAGGGTAAAACCTCTCAAATAAACCTTACAGATTTCTCCTTTATTTCTGGATACACCCACACACCTTTATTCACCTGAGCAAACATCACTGCTCTTTAAAGTGTACCTATACGTGGAAAAAATCAGTCTCCTGAAAGAATGTTGATAATTAATTCACAATAACCAAATTTAATCTAGCTAATGCATAAGACTGTCTGTGCATTGGTGTGTGGTGATGTGGGTTGGTGTCTGTGGTGGTGTGGGTTGGTGTCTGTGGTGGTGTGGTGGTGTGGTGGGTTGGTGCCTGTGGTGGTGTGGATTGGTGTCTTCTTATGTAAGCTGGTATAAAGTTACATCGGTTGTTCAGGTATTGGTGAAGAGGATTGGTATTAGCTATTGTGGTTATGTGTGGCGATGTATGTTGTTGTGATGGTATGATGGTGTGGGCTGGTATAATGTTGATGTGTGGTCGGGTGGCTGGAATATGCTGTTGTGATGTGTGGTGGTATGGCGGTGATGTTAGTTCTGTGTTTTGGTGTGGTGGTATGGGGTGGTGTGAGTGTGAGGTAGTGTGTGCTGCTGTGTTGGTATTTTGGTACTATGTGTGGTGGTGTGCTGGTGTGGAAGAGTGACTAGTACAATGTGTGTTGGTGTATGGTCATGTGTGTTGGTGTGTCTGGTGTGTGACGGGTATATGCTGCTGTACTGAACGCTGGTGTGGTGGTATAGTGGTGACGTGTCCTGGTATATGTTGCCGTGGTGGGCTGGTGTGGGCCGGTATGCGGGCTGGGTCAGGGGACAGAGGCATCGGTGTGTCAAAAACCATTTATTGGTTCCCTCTATACCTTTCCCGTTGTACTGTAAAACCATCGACACACACACACACACACACACACACACACACACACACACACACTACAACAAACACAAATTGGCTACATGGTCTCTCTCTCTCTCTCTCTCTCTCTCTCTCTCAAATCCCTGAGCCCGGTCTCTGTTGAATGACCTCGTTCAATATCATCTTTACATTTTCCATTCTGACGTGTGTTATTTTTTTTGGGGGGGGATAATTTTAACCATGACAATACTATTAAATTATTGAGAATCCAGGTCAAAAATTATTTACTGAAATATTTGTTCATCATCATCATCATCACCATTATCACCATCACTGTCACTGGCATCATCATAACATTATCTCCCAACACCATCATCATTATTCACACCTTACTTTATCATCATCATCATCATCATTATCATCATCATCATCATCATCATCAGCAGCAGCAGCAGCAGCAGCAGCATGTAGTAAAAATACCCCAGCTAATATCAATACACCAGTCCTGTATGA
Organism: Coenobita brevimanus; assembly: GCF_032717465.1. Taxonomy (NCBI): domain Eukaryota; kingdom Metazoa; phylum Arthropoda; class Malacostraca; order Decapoda; family Coenobitidae; genus Coenobita; species Coenobita brevimanus. The sequence goes on along the minus strand of NC_136982.1, from coordinate 44,381,801 downwards.
GACAGCCCTAGCATGTATTCAATACGGACGGTGGGTGTT
>NC_136982.1:44299262-44379262 GCF_032717465.1 Coenobita brevimanus | reverse complement strand
GCCCGGAACTATATTCACAGGCGTTCCTGTCGTATTGAGCATATTTTACAAGAGAGAGAGAGAGAGAGAGAGGGAGAGAGAGAGAGAGAAAGAGACGGGTCGCAGCGGAACAGACCATTTTTCACCAACCTGCAAGAGTTCAAGAAATAAGACAGCACGTTTATGTCTGTCTGGCAGTGAAAGCTGGACCGGGGCGAAAGAATGAGAGTTTTATAATTAATTAACCATTAAAATGAAGTATATTCTGCATATGAGGGCGACTTAACAACGGGGCGAGCTTGTATGGAGTAAATTTTTGTGAGGTAAGTTTGTTTGAAGCGAGAGTGTACGGGATGAGCGTGCACTGGGGCGATTTGGCAAGTTTCATATTACGACAGCTCCGTTGAAATATTGAACTCTGTCTCAGAAGATAGGTTTATTTTGCTGTATAACTGACGCCCTAATTACTCTACAGCCATCACTAACAATGACAACATCTCGGCAAATTGGGAAAAACCACGGTGACATTGAAAAGGCTTTCCAAGAATCTGCAGACACTTTACCTAAGTTCCCGATAAAATGCCCATTTTCTTTAACAGGAAATAGAAGAGAATTTTAAAGGATAAACTACGCCAATATACACTAAGTTATGTGCTGCATTTAGGAGGACAGACACAACTAACGACGAGACCCTCCCCTCACCCGCCACTGTTGACGTCCCCTGCATTCGCTTAGGGTATGGCTAGGGTACGTCACGCCACGCCAGGCCACCAACATGCCCTGCAAACTCTATACCCGACTCTGTAACACTTCCATACCTGACTCATTAACCCATCACATCGTTAATTGACCCATAATTGTCCCCCTTCTTAGATCGCCTGGCTTATTGCTGTCTGTTCTGTGTGGCTCTTTCGTTACAAATCTTGTTGGACTAGGGGAAATTATCACTATCCTAACTTCCTCTCGTTAAAATGCCGTGTGTGTGTGTGTGTGTGTGTGTGTGTGTGTGTGTGTGTGTGTGTGTGTGTGTGTGTGAGGAGGTGGAAATATACACAGGGTAGGTTTAAAATGATTAGAACAATATTTATGGTAAGGGTAATGAATCCTAATGAATAAAATCGTTTCCCCGACACACACACACACACACACACACACACACACACACACACACACACACACACACACACACTTTCACAGCTAGAGCCCTTTTATCTTAACTTGGCCCAGATTTACGTCCTTGTACATCTTATTTCATGTAGCTCAATTTCAGAATAAGACAATCCTATAGCTTTACATCCTTTCCACAGCACTTCTTCGTTACTAGCATCATATTCTAGCGTTCACCTCTTGTTACAACTCGGTAAAGATGGAGGGAAGGAAATTTTAGACCAAGTTAGAGTAAAAGGGGTTTAAGGGATTAATCCCCGAGCTAGACCTCATCAGATCATATAGCCCTGCTAGGGTTACAGGAGAGCGCTACCCCTCCCAGCACGGCAGCCACCGGGCGGGGCGCAAACTCGCAACCTCACGATTACGAGCCTGACTCCCTACCACCGAGCTACCGCGCTCCCCCATTAAAAAGGGTTTAGATATCTTTAGCTGAACAATACTGTCTGTAATTACCTGATAAAAATAAGTAAATAAATAAATACATAAATCGCCGAATAGAAGGGGTTGAGTCATATGCTTCTAAGTCATGGGTAATAAATCGCTTAGGAAGAGGTGTTAGGAAACCTTAATGAAATGTGACATAATAACAGTGATACGGCTATACGTGTTACATCATCACCTACGCCTAGTGCACGTCTACCACTGATAAGAAAAAACGAACACTGGCTGATAAGATTAAAAGCATCTGTGTGGAAAGGTTCAATTTTGAGCTGGTATAGTCAGGTTCTTTTCACCTGGCAAAAAATTCTAACTTCTTTCAAATTAGTTGGACTGATGATTTTAATAGTAACCAAGGAGACTCATTTCTACCTCATAAAGTCCGTCGAATTACAAATAAACATGAAACAGTACTGAAGTTGTGAGAATTGACCCTTCCTCTCAGATGAAAACTGACTTACTATACTCTTTTCACCTTAACTTGGCCCAGATTTTCGTCCCTGTGTAGTTTACTTCCCGAAGCTCAGTGGAAGAAAAAGACAGTACCCTCTCCCAAGCATCCTTTCCCTGGCACTTCTTCGTGACTAGCACCACATTCTAGGGTTAATTGTTAAAAGTCAGCAGACGAAAAAGATAATAACTTCGGCTACGCATCCTTTCCACAGCAATTCCTCGTGACTAGCACCATATTCTAGTGTTACTCTATTGTTACGACTTAGCACTCAAGACGCAGGGATGGCAATTTTAGGCCAAGTTTGAGTGAAGAGGGGTATTATAACACCTTTTAATTGATGGTGTGTTTTATATGACGTAGTGAAGGCGTCTGGAAACAGATGGATAGTTTTATATTCCACTTTTTTCTACAACTGATATAACTGGGTGGTAAAGGTGCCCGGTTATATAAGTGTCCCTCAACTACCTCCCTATCCCCTGAGAGGAAGATGGTGGACTACGAGTGAGGGGTAACTTAGAAATATCTCTCCTGAGCTGAAGTAACATTTTCTAGACTAGAGGGGCGCCTTCAAGTGGTGGCACAGATTATCTGAGGCGACTCCGCAGCCCGGTTATATGTTTCCCTACTTCCTCCCTACCCTCCCCCCCGAACTGGATGGTGAATTGCAGGAAATGGGGAGCTTCAGCCTGCAGTCCACTGGGTTCATTTTCAGACGATTTTGTTCAGTCGTGAGAAATCCTACCAGTTAGACGGTTCGATTTTAAATTCATGATTGTCTTAAATAGGTAATAGTTGTTGTAAATGTGAACCCAGTGCACTGCAGGCTGAAATCGCCGCTCTCCCGTAACCCATCATCCCTATTTGGGGGGATAAGGTGAGGCTGTTAAAGTTTATATAACAAGGCAGCTCCACCTTCCAATTATATCGGTACCACCACGTGAAGGCATACTTCTCTTTCACCTTACGTAAATAGGAGAAATTACTGAAATCCCTTTTTTAACATGTGCATCCGCCCCTGTCGTCGCTAGTCTCATCGTGACTTGCCCTTTTAATCGGCGTTGCGTCACATAATGCATGATAGCAAACGAGCTTTTTCCGATAAGTACGAGTATCCCATGCGAGGTAAGATAAGGGTCAGTGCCAGGCTAGACTTCATAGGGGACGGGTGTGCTTCTCTGGCCTCGGTCTCTCTTAAACCTTCACTAAGTTAATATATGAACTTAAGACACTGTCGATAAAGTTCCATTCTTCTTCATGTGGTGTGAGAATACGGTTGTTGCTCGTCCGGTCTCTCATTCCTTCATTAATTCAGATAAATCTAAAGGCACTAGCGATAAAGATTCAAGACTTTGTGTGTACTTCAGAACGTTCCTTCTCGCTATTAGTTACATCTTAACGTATGAGAAAAGAAAGAAAGAAAGCTAATAATCAACACATGCCGAATGTGTACTTCTCTAAATGGCTTTCGCACTACCAATCCTTATCTAAAATAAACAGATACACACGTGAATAAGTCCGAAGTCCAGATACGTAACTGCCTTTGTTATCTGTGGATGATGTGACTGGTGGATGACGTGAGCTTAGAAGAAATAACTCAAATATTTTATCATAATTTTCAGTTCCGCTACGAGTGTGACAAGCGGAGGACAACTTACGTTTCTGTGACTGCTTAAGAAGAAATATTGGATTGCGTAAGAAGAAATATAGGACTCCTTATGAAGAAATATTGGATTGACTAAGAAGGAACATTGGCTTACCTAAGAAAAAATACTAATCTATGCAAGAAATATATTGAACTGCGTAAGAAAAAGAACTGGACTACTAAGCTGAGATATTGGACTAAAAAAAAAATATACGGGATTAAGAATAACTCCTCAGAGTACGCGGTTCTTATTTACTCACGTGAAAATAAAGACACTCAAATTACGCGATTTTCCTTTACGCGCATTAGACTCAACACTCCAATTACCCAGTCCTCAGTTGCTCCACGCACGGCTACACGACTGTGACTGGGAGAGTGATGTGTGGCAATATTTTCTGTTCCTAACGAGAAGAAAAACAGTCAATATGTCCACGGGTTACGACAATCCAGCCTTCGTCAAAGAGGCACAGGTGAGAAAGCGTTCACCTTTATTTTTCCCCTTTAGTACGGTGGTCCTTATCCTGCTACGATCTTTACTGCTACTTCATTGTTACTTGCCTGTTGCTTTACTGCTATCTGCTTTAATACTACTTACCAGCAAGACTACAAACATATTAGCGGTAGGTTTGGCGTTACACAGTCGTCTAGGCCACGTTCTCACACTACAGAATTCTAACTTATACATACGTACAGACATATATACAAGCATACATTTATACATACATACATACATTCATACATACATACATAGTCATACGTACACACACACACATCCATACACATAGCCTAACAGTTGTCTGGGTCACTTTTCCGACAGTATAGAATTTTTGACCTATACCCTACTACAAAATTATTTAATGCAATTCTGAGGATAATTTTTCTGAGTGTAGGGTTAGATACAGCCTTCATCAGCCCTTTACTGTTAGGGACATGTCTAGGGGATGTTGAGATGTATGTGAAGACTAAATCGTTAAGGAAGTGGAGATACGAACCCTCCAAAGCGACTTGGATTACGTCATTTGATCTCTTCTTAAGGGGGTTGTTCATTATGACCTCTGACCCCTTCAAGACGAGAGGTATTCTATAAGGTGAAGGAAGTTGTCTGGGGTTAGTGATATACAGTATACAAACTACGGTACTGAAGGGGTTAGGTGATAGGGGGTTGGCAGTGTGTGTGTGTGTGTGTGTGTGTGTGTGTGTGTGTGTGTGTGTGTGTGTGTGTGTGTGTGTGTGTGTGTGTGTGTGTGTGTGTAGGTAAATGAACAAATAGATAGGCAGATCGATACTGGCAGACAGATAGATACGATACACATGAGAGAGAGAGAGAGAGAGAGAGAGAGGCGCCAAAACCCCACTACCCTATTTCTTGCCCTAGTTCCACAATTCTACCATAACACCTTATCAATTCCTCACAGTGCACTAGGCTTAACCCCTTCACTACTAGGACGCATACCTAACCTTATCTCTGCTATCTCCAAACGGTTTCATTCATCTGAGGGAACTGGGCCAATCTTATAACTTAATTCTACGTTGTGGATGCATGAAATTCGCAGGGTCTTAGATGCTGGATAGGAATGCGTCTCCTTGGTTACTAGTCAATCAACGCTCGGTTCAGGCTACTCTTGATGATCACCTGAGCTGGAGGGGGTTAGGGATCTCTGTCAGGTGAAAACGAGCTGATTATACAAGAGGTCATCCAAAAAGGTCAGGTGAAATGAAAACCAAACCATCATAGTGAAGGAGTTGACCCATTACTTCCAGGAGTTGCTGTGCCTGGGAATGGACGGGGAAGTTACCTGGCGCACTGTCCTGCGTTGACCAGCTTATAGTCGCAAAACATCTCTGGTCCAAACTTCAAGGCTTCCCTATAACTAAATTTAGATATTACTCAAGACCTTCCCTTCAACAGGACTATGAGATCAAGGAGTTAACTCTTTTAGTACGATCACGGTATTTTCTATTTTACCATTTCTTAATATTTTCAGATGGATTTCTTCACAGGAGGGGAGACCTTTCCGCTTGGAGGGGTAAGATGTAGCCCAAGTAACCTATTAACTATGACGAATCCCACTGAAATTAAATAAACCGTGGACAGGTGAAAAGATTGGAATTGCAGAGGGCGTAGTGAATCATAGGTGTTAGTCACGCCTTCGTCACGCTTCTCGAGTCTGTTGCCAATAGGACTGGATGGCTAATTATACCCGGAATGAACACTGAGACCCGGGACCAAGCAAGGGCAGGGTCGTCCACCTACCCTCAGCCCTAATGCATGCCCCGGCCACATACCCTAAGCCTTGTGAAGAAACTGCCAACACTGTGTACTTGGCGACGTCATAGTGACCGAGTGTACTGAAGTGATAGTGTACTGAAGTAATTGTGTACTGAAGTGATGATAGTGTACTGAAGTGATGATAATGTACTGAAATGATAGTGACACCGTGTACCCTGGATGCGGTATTAATAGTAATTCCTTTTATTTTTTTTGTTTCAAAATAACGTTACCATACCAGTCAAGGCAAGAGAGAGGGAGGGAATATATAGAGGGGGGAAATTGACGTCAGAGGGGGATACATGCATGGGAGGGGAGTATGCCGGGGCGGTCCCCCCCTAGTGTGTCAATAAGCAAGACATTTATAGTGGCAATGAAGAGATCTGGAGCAGTTTATCAGTCTTTACACAACCAGGAGATAACCCCGTCCCTCAAGCTTGTTATATAGGCCTCTTATCTCTCCTTATCTCATGACTTGCACAAGTTTTGGAGCGCAGTTGTAAAAGTACTTAACGCATTCTTACGATACGGAATGAGAGACTGACTAGGAGAGTATGTAAGTCAGGTGGAGGGGCAGTGGTTATGAAGTTACCTAACCCATTCTTATGGTACAGAATGAGAGACTGACTATAAGTGTATGTAAGTTAAGTGGAGGGGTCATAGTTATAAAGGTACCTGACACATTCTTACGGTACAGATGCGAGACTGACTAGGAGAGTGTACGTAAGTTAGCTGGAGGGGCTTTAGTACAAAGGTACCTAACATAGTCTTACCGCACGATACAGAATGAGAAACTGACTGGGAGAGTGTAAGTTAGGTGAGGGTAGGGAGTGTGGTAGGAGGACCGAGGTTGAGATGGAAGGATGAGGTGGAGAGTTTAATTATGGAAGAGTTATTTGTCCAAGGCGATTTAATTTTGTCCCTGAAGGCTTAATTTTGTCCCAGAAGTCTCAATTTTGTCCAAGAAGTCTTAATTTTGTCCCAGAAGACCCAATTTTGTCCCAGAAGACCCAATTTTGTCCCAGAAGCCTTAATTTTGTCCAAGAAGGTCTCATTTTGTCCTATTTGCTTTCAGAACGGCGTGAGGTTCAGGAAGAAGGACTCCCAGGGACTGACGTACTCCTGGCACAAAGTGAATGTGTTTGCCACCTCGACACAGGGCTGCGGCAGGAAGAAAGTAACCAAGGAGAAGCATATACTCAAGGATGGTGAGATACATAGATAGATAGATAGACAGATATATAGACAGATACAGTAGACAGATATATAGATAGATACAGTACACAGATAGATAGATAGAGAGAGAGAGAGAGAGAGAGAGAGAGAGAGAGAGAGAATTTCTGAAACCGCATTTCTGAAGTTACATTGGCTCGTATTCTCGTCGGTTAAGAAGGCTCCCTAACACCTCTTCCTCAGCGACTTATTTTTTTATATGGTTGGTTAATATCCTTTTGTATTGTATTTTTGCAGAGTATGGCATTATCAGGAGGATTTATATAAAGCAGAAGAGGATAGTAAGGTGCTATCTCTTGTATTATTTTTTTTTTCCTTGGAGGGAACTGTTATTGCGGGCTCATGGCCTTTGGTTCCTTCTTTCTCGCATTAAAAAAATAAAAAATAAAAAAAATAAACCAAACAAACCGCCTAGGAGGAGATGTTGCGGAGGATTTATATACTGCAGACGAAAACAGTCAGATGTAAGAAGCCAAAATAAATCGCTTAGGGAGAGGTGTTAGGGGCGTCCTTATCTGGTCAACCACGTGTTAATCTGACCTTATTTCTTAGATATAGTTGTATAAAGACTCTCTCTCTCTCTCTCTCTCTCTCTCTCTCTCTTATCGTCCTTTGTTGTCTGGTTGTGATGACTTGTGTGTCCTAATCAACGTTCGGACTTTGCAACGCACGCAATGCCGCTCTGGTGATTCCCTAACACCATTTCCTATGCGATTTATGCTACACATTGCACCTCGGTACCCAAGAGAATGTTACTGATCCACAGAGCACAATATATCTATCTGTTACTCTCTCTCTCTCTCTCTCTCTCACACACACACACACACACACACACACATTATAAAAAATCCATCTTCATAGTATAAAAAAAAAAAAGATATACACATTCATGAAGAGACTTGAGAGTATTTTCAAAATTTAGTCCAGTTTCGAAATATAAAAACGCACAAAACACCTGCATACCTGCTATATTCCCTAACACTTCTTTCTAAGCGATTTACTTTGCTTATTACACCCTGTCATCCTCTTCTGTCACTTACTGTCATATCACCAGCTCTTTGCATAAAATTCCATACACATCTATCTCAGCCAGTCGGAAAATAAATCGCTGAGGAAGAGGTGTTAGGGCGCTTCCTTTATAGCGGAGAATGCCAGACTAGGAACACAGGAGCCGACAGACCTGCCTCAGCTTAGAAATATTGGCCAGTGAAGGAAAGTGAGAAGCACTTGAGGCAGTTATTAAAGAGGCGCCTCAGTGATGCATAGGCGTGTTATCTATCGTTATCAGTACACCGATGATAAGGGGTTGCTCTGCCGTACATAAACAGTATTACCTGAGAATTACTAAAGACTGTATGTATGCGTGAGGGGAAGGAAAGAGCATTATGTTAAGTGAAAATGGATAGCAAGATGAAGGGTCGAGTATTTCTTAAGTAGTGGTTTGTCCTGTGTGTGTGTGTGTGTGTGTGTGTGTGTGTGTGTGTGTGTGTGTGTTAGAGTGGGTGAGTGAGTGAGTCAGTGAGTTTATGAGTGCATGAGTTTCTATTGCATTGCTGTAGATCTTGAGTGAGTGAATTTAAGTAAGTTTTCCAAATGAGTTGCCTGTTATCAGCACCACTTCCATCATTACCATATTATTATTACTATTATTATTATTATTATCATTATTATTATCATTATTATTATTGTCAGCACCACCACCACCATCACCACCGCCATCACCACCACCACCATCATCATCATCATCATCATCATCATCACCCTAACTCAATCTTTCAGTCTCGGGCATAGTGCGTCCGGGCGAGCTCCTAGCCATCATGGGAGCCTCAGGTGCCGGTAAGACCACTCTACTCAACGTGCTCACCTTCAGAAGCGACCTCCAGCTTCGGATTACAGGTACAGTCAATCAGAGAAAGTTAGATTAAGTTAGTTTTGATCAGCTTAAGCCAAGTTACCGTGAGATAAATAAGGGTACAAGCTTGGTTAGGTCGGCCTAGGTCAGGTTGGGTTGGGCTATGTGGCACCAGACCTCCCCTTGCAATTGAAAAGTGGACTTAATCTTCATATTTTTTTCCCCAACCTCTCCTCACCTGCCACTTAAACTCTATAAAAAACATCCGATACAGACTGTACTTTGGTTTTCATCAATGAGAAAGGAAACACATAAAAAAACGACTTTATCAAGAAAAAATCACTCAAAAAATGGCTCGATTCTGTGATTCGTGGATTTTAATGTAAAGGTCTCGTGTATAGCACTTCTTAGGACACAGCATGAAGGAAAATGTTTGGTATTTCAAAGTATGCAAGAAAACAGGTCATACAGCTGAGTGGACTGAGCTGAAATTTCGCATGGAGAAGCAAGATATGGCAGGGCAGGTCCATGTCAGGTTTGGTGTCAGTTCTGGTCTCGGGGGCAAGCGCTGGTTTCCTCTACTCTGTATTTCATTTCCGTTAGAGCCACACGATTATGTTCATCTTGGACACGCTCTCCCGCACTCCATGGATTCACCTCTCACGCTCTCCACAGGGAAGCTTTACGTGAACGGGCAGAAAGTGACGCCCACCATGCTCACCAGCCGTTCAGCATACGTTCAGCAGGAGGATCTCTTCATCGGCACGTTCACCGTCAAGGAGCAGCTTATGTTTCAGGTCCCTCACGTGCACCATCTTTTCTTAATTGATTTCTCTGAGAATATCTTGAGTATATTCATTTTATAATTTAGCTGATGATGATTGATGATGATGAAGATGATGATGATGATGAAGATGAGGAGGATGAGGATGAGGAGGAGAAGGAGGAGGAAGAGGTGGATGATGATGATGAGAAGGAGGAAGGGGACGAGAAGAAGAGCAAGGAGGATGAGAAGGAGGAGAGGAGGTGACTGATGATGATGATGATGATGATGATGATGATGATGATGATGATGATGATGTCCCCAGGCTAATCTGCGCATGGACCGGGAATTATCACGGAAGCAGCGTGTGGAGCGAGTAGAGGAAGTGATGCAGGAAGTGAGTAAATTGAAATCACTTTAGGTTCAGGAGACTTCTTAATACCTTTTCCTTTGCGATTTATTCTGCCTACTACACGTTGCTACTCTCCTTATCCACTCAGTGTTACCATCATCTAAAGCCTTCATCGTTTGATCTTTACAAAGGTCAATAAAAAAAAACTATAATCTGGTCACTCTAACTAGGCGTATAATTGCCATCTCATCACCTTGAATGTTGAACTGTCACAAGAACCTAACACTAAGATACATTGCTAGTCACGAAAAAGTGCTTCTTGTCCTACCACTGAGCTAAAGAAAATGCCCACCTAGTCCAAACGAATTAACTATTTGTACTGTCAGATCAAAGAAATGCAATTTTTTTTTTTTTTAATACTCAATCGAAGTTTTTTGTTTGTTTCGGTGACCCCCACATTAATTTTTTTTTTTTTTTTTTTTTTAATGCAAGGAAGAAGGAACCAAAGGCCACGAGCCCGCAAACTGTTCCTTCCAAGAGAAAAGCAAGATACAAGAAAGAGCCAAATTCAAGATCCGATCATTTCCAGATGCCTGGACACACAACTGAAACTTATTGTCCTTAAACACTTCAGATGCCAGCTCTTTTTACGAGTCAATTAATTTCTTGTTATATGTTTCCTAAATGTGATTTTTTTTTCACGAACAAGTGATTCTATTTTTGCCACTGAACTAAACAAAATCTCCACTTAGTCAAACGAATTAACCTTATGAACTATCGACTTCCTAATGCCTCCTCTCTCTCTCAGCTGAGCCTGGTGAAGTGTGCCAATACGCTGATCGGAGTGCCTGGCAAAATAAAAGGAATCTCAGGGGGGGAAACCAAACGACTTGCCTTCGCCTGTGAGGTATGCTATTCCCACCTTCCCTACACTCTTTTCACTGTAACTTGACCTAAAATTGTCATCTCTCCATCTTGAATTCTGAGCTGTAACAATAGACTGACACTAGATTTTAATGCTAGTCACGAGGCAGTGCTATGGACAGGATGCAGAGCTGTAGCACCGTCTATTTGTGCCACATAGCTACGTGAACTAAGCTATAAAGGACGAAAATCTGGGTCAAGCTGAGATGAAAAGAATATGTTCCTTCAACTTAGCCAAAAATGCCACCTCTCTATCTTGACCGCTGACACTAGATTATGCTATTAGTCACGAAGAAGTGCTATGGGCAGGATGTAGAGCCGTAGCACTGTTGAAGTTACAATATGACGAAAACCTAGGCCAAGTAAAGATGAAAGGACTAAAATGACGTGTTTCCAGATGCTGACCGACCCGCCTCTCATGTTCCTGGACGAGCCTACCTCCGGACTAGACTCCTTCATGGCCCAGAGCGTAGTCCAGGCTATGAAGACCATGGCAGACCTTGGCAAGACCGTCATATCAACCATCCATCAGCCCAGTTCAGAGGTACGATTATTTGTGGAGAATGAGAGACTGACTAGGAGAGTGTATGAGTCAGGTGGAGGAGGAGAGAGGGACGGGGAGACCGAAGATGAGATAGAGGGATGGCATGGAGAGATACATGAGACAAGGGTGTGCGAGTTGGAGAGAGAGAGAGAGAGAGAGAGAAGCCAAATGGTAGAGAACAGGGTGTCAAGGAGGCGATTTGTTTGTGGCCACCTCTAGCGAGGTTAACGTGTCTTAAATTAACAGGTAAACACAGAGACAGACCTGGTGTGAAATACTGGGTCGTCTATATTCTGTGTAACACTATTCTCGTGTATTGTGAGTACGGCTCAGTTCGCTGGTGTGAGAAGCGTAGATATTTTGATGGTGAAAATTCTAGTCAACTATGCAATCAGTAAACGTATCGGAGTAACCAATATAAAGCAGGATATGGATTAAAGGCAATTGTTGCTGTTGATCTTGTTGTTATTTTACCCAAGTCTGTGACCGAACAGACCTACCGACCACAAGCAAGCAGCCGCTCCACTATCACAGACAAAGCCTCGCCAGGGTGGAAACAAGGTCCTTCCACATGATGAGGTGCAGGAAAAATGGAGGAGGCATAACCTCTAGAAGGATAAGCTGTGTATGGGAAATATGTATGAGTAGTTGTCTCATCCGGACTTTGACTACTTGGTACATGTGGTTGAGTACCCCGCCTGGGAGTGTTGTGCAAGGCCAGCTACCTGACCTTGGCTCCACGTCACTAGCACGGTAGTTCCTCCCGGGACTATGGCAACCACCCACCGATTTCCTTTTTGTTGGGCTAACGGGTGCCACACGTAGGCCAAAGGTGACCAAAGACTACGCAGGGCAGAGGCGTCCATCTTCCCTGAGCCGGACACACTCTCTGGCCGCATATCCCACGTTATGGGAAGTGCACCCGTCCCTGATGTACTGTCTTTTGCTACAGGTGTTCACACTCTTCGACCGTGTGCTACTCATGGGCGAGGGGCAAGTGGCCTATTTGGGTACAACACAGGGCGCACTCTCCTTCTTCTCAGGGTAAGGACGGCTCTATACTCTTTTTACTTTAACCTGGCCACGATTTTTGTCTTTTTGCAGCTCATTTCTCACAGTTCAGTGACAAAATAAGACACCACAGTTCTACATTCTTTCCACAACTCTGCTGTGGAAGGATGCAAAGCCTTAGTACTTTATGTTCTGCCTCTGAGCTACGTAAGATAAGGTACCAAAGGATGAAAATCTGGGCCAAGTTAAGGTGAAAAGAGTATGATTAATAACGCTGCAGGACACACACACACACACACACACACACACACACACACACACAATACTATTCCACATAATGCCCTACTGACCTCTCAAACCAACAACCCGTCCTACTTTTTATTTTCACGCTAGCCAATTAGCCTATAAGGGGAGAACGAACGTCAGGACCTTGTCAACCCATTTTCGATCAGTTTTTCTCAATACAGGACGGAACTGGGCATTTTCCAAAGTTAACAAAGAAGGGAACCCCCAAAGTAGGGACCTATGAACTTCGAACCTATGAGCCGATAGGCGATGGGCGCTTAGTACCCTTCCAGCACAATCCCTCACACAAGAGCCCCCTGGGAGCTAATGGGTTAATGTTTACAGTAAAGCTAAACAATTATTCATCATCATCACTCTAACTTGTTTTACCTACAACCTGCACAACAAATCCTCATCCTCATCCTCATCAGCATCATCACCATCATCCCTTATTTTTTCCTACAGACTACACAACAAATAATAATAATAATCATCATCATCATCATCATCATCATCCTAACCTACTTCCCTTACAGATTGGGTTACATCTGCCCCAAAACGTACAACCCGGCCGATTTCTTCATCACCACGCTAGCCATCGAGCCGGAACGCGAGAACGAGTGTCGCGAGTTTGTAGCAATGGCCTGCGACACGTTTCACAACAGCAGCGAGGGGCATGCCGTGGCGAGGGCTGCTGAGGAGAACATGAATGGTGTCAGGAATGGCACGGAGGCAGCAGGGTTTGATGGATCGGTGAGTTAGCGAAAAAGTTAGTGATCGGGACGGTGACGGATAGATAGATAGATAGACAGACAGAGGTAGATAGAGATACTGATAAATATGCAGATACAGAGTGATGGAATGAATGAAATGAGTAGACAGATAGATTGATAAACAGATAGATAAAGATGCAGATAAAAACACAAAGTGAGGAAATTAATAAAATCGAGAGAGAGAGAGAGAGAGAGAGAGAGAGAGAGAGAGAGAGAGAGAGAATACACATAAACAAACGATCCTAACTTTATATCCCACAAAACTCTCCCAGCTACGAAAACTCTAACAACAAACTCTTTCTCCAAACTCTACCTACCTTTCCATCCCACAGAAGCGCAAATCCCCGTACAAGGCGAGCTGGTTTCAACAATTCCGTGCCGTGATGAAGCGTTCTTTTCTCGCAAACATTCGCTCGCCCATGGTACTCAGGACGAAGGTGTTCCAAACGTTTGTGAGTATGGACGTGTACTTGAGGGGATCTGGTGAGCTGGTGGAGAGAAAAGCTATCATTACTACCTTCATCTTAATTATGTCTACATCATTTTCGTTACCTACAACCTCATCGCCATCGCCATCTTCGTAATCAGTCATTTTCTCATCATTATCATTAGTAATACGAACACCATCAGCATCAATTTATCTACATCAACACTATGGTCATTAACTTCATCATTGTTTGCATCAACAGGAATAATGTATAATCATCAATATTAACATCGGCGCCACCACCACCACTATCATCATCATCATTACTACCACCACCACCATCATTAATATCAACACCACCATCATTACCATCACCATCATTATCATCATCATCATCACCATCATCATCACAATACTGTTCTAAGCAGATGATAACTACAGAATGTTACAATAGGGTTTTTAATACTATTCTAGCTACGCAGTGACTAGATTATTCATAACACTAATTTGTTCTAGCAATGTCTCGAGGTTCAGCCAATCACAGCACAGTATTCCAGTAGGGGGCGTGGTCTCTTTTGCCAGGTTACAATGACTGGTCTATAGATGGTTCTAATCTATCGTTACCTGGATTAATCCTAACACCATTCTAATCCGCCTTTCAGTTGATTGGATTGTTAGCTGGATTAGAAAGGACATGATCTAGTTTTGCCAAGTTAAAATAAAAGGCCTAAAGAGTATTTCTAACACTCTCCTAATCAATCACTGCCTAGATTAATCCTAACTCTGTTCTATATCTTTCAGATGATCGGGTTGTTGGTGGGATTAGTGTATCTGGATCAGAGCCTTGATCAGGACGGGGTATCCAACATGAACGGTGCTCTCTTCCTACTCCTCACCCAGATTAGTTTCAGTAATGCTTTTGGAGTGGTCAATGTGAGTAGCAAGGAGTTATCAACAGTTGTAAATCAGGGAGTTATATGAGCTGACTGGGAAGAAGGTTTAGGTCATCTGTCTATCTATCTGTGTGTGTGCGTGTGTGTGTGTGTGTGTGTGTGTGTGTGTGTGTGTGTGTGTGTGTGTGTGTGTGTGTGTGTGTGTGTGTGTGTGTGTGTGTATATCTTTTTTTTTTTTAATTTACGTACAGCAATTCCTTCCCACTTTATATATGCATAATCACTTTATCACCTTTACGAAGTCTTATCTTCCTTCAAGAAACCAGAGAGATGGAACATGCACAGACCCACTACATGATATTTTTCTAATCTAACCACTTTCTACCATCTTCACACGCACCCATCTATACTCCTTTCACTCTAACTTGGCCTAAAAGTGCCGCTCTCCACCGCGAATGCTCAGTTGTAAGAGACTAACACAAAGATTTGATGCCTGTCACGGAGAAGTGCTATGGAAAGGATGCAGAGCCGTAGCATTTTCTTCTGCCACTGAGCTACGTAGAATGAGCTGTAAAAAGACGAAAATCTAGGCCAAGTTAAAATGAAAAGAGTAGCATAATTTCTCACCCTGCTACCTATATCCGTAATCTCTCCCTAGCACCTTTGCCTAACCGATTTATTTAGTTAATCACACCTTATTCCCCTCTTCTTGGGTACATGAATCATTTTAAATCGCCATACTCTGCATAGGTAACATTCAAAACCATATTAGCCAGCCCTATCCAAGAATAAATCGGTAAGGAAGACGTGTTAGGGAGCTTCCTTACCCAAAGAGAATAGGGGCCCCTAGATTCTCCCTTAATCTTCTCCCTAAATCCTAAATCTTATCCTTAAATCCTAAATCTTCCCCTAAACCTACTTCCTAAATCCTAAATCTTATCCCTACTCCTCCCTGAATCTTCTCCCTAAGTCATCACCCCTAAATCTTCTCCCTAAATTATCTCCTTAAATCTTCTCTCTAAACCTTCTCCCTAAATTCTCCTCCTTCACCTTCAGGAGTTCTGCATGGAGGTGCCTATATTTCTTCGGGAGCACTTCAACGGCATGTACCGGACAGAGGTGTACTTCATCACTAAGAACATCGCCGAGCTGCCCTTCACCTGCATCCTGCCCATCATCTTCGTCGCCATCCCCTACTACATGGTCGGCCTCTACCCTCCCGCCGAGAACATGTTTATCTGCGCCGGCATTTTGATCCTCGCGGCTAATGTGGCTGTCTCTTTCGGTGAGGGGTGAAACTGGCTATTGGTTGAGGCACGAGGAAGAGTTTGCTGTCAGTCCTCTGTCAGTAACGTATCTTGCCTTCGATACTTCTCCTCCCTCCCCAGATAACAGCATCTTTCCTTCTCATACGTTTTAATGTTTCATATTGGTATCACATAACCCGCCTTCCGTATTTCTCATTCCTCCCCAGACGACAAAAAGCATCGTTCCTTCTCATACCCTTTTCCCGTGTGCTTTATACTACCAAATATAAATAAATAAATAAAGTCCCTCTGATACCCTCTGCCACACCCAGTAATGAAGTGTCGCCTAACTTTTTGCTTAATGGCTGTACGTTTGAACCACTTCAGTATAATGAGTAAATCTCTCTCTCTCTCTCTCTCTCTCTCTCTCTCTCTCTCTCTCTCTCTCTCTCTCTCTCTCTCTCTCTCTCAAAGGTTAATCTCGTGCCCCTATCTCGCCCATCCCAGGTTACATGATCTCGTGTATGGCCAAAGACATCAACATGGCCATAGCAATCTTGGCACCCCTCCTCATCCCCCTTATGCTGTTTGGAGGCTTCTTTCTCGACGCAGGGTAAGCAAAGGCTGGGCAAGGGAAGGTAGGGTAGGGTAGGGTAGGGTAGGGTAGGGTAGGGTAGGGTAGGGTAGGTTTAGTTGGGTCAAATTAGGGAAGGGTAGAGGGCAGGGCAGGACAAGGCCGACTGAATAAGGTTAGGTTAGGTTGGGTTGGGTTGGGATATCTTCCTCTCATATACTCGTATGTATGTATGTACGAACCCATCTTTATTTAGTTACCTACCTACCTATTTACGTATGTATCTATATACCTTCCTGCCTGCCTACCTACCTACCTATCCACCCACCCATCCACCTTTTCACCTACTTCCTCACCGACTACCCATCCACCTGTCTTTCTACTTACCTACCTACCTACCTACCTATTTACCTGCTTATCTGCCCCCTTACCTATCCACCTGTCCATACATCCACCCCGATAGGTCAAAGCAAGATTGTTTCATCTGGATCAAGTTAGTGTAATTCGTGGTTAAACTGGCAAAAAGGCGCTCATCTATCTATATCTATTTATCTATCTACCTATCTATCAGTCTTTCTGTCTGTCTATCTGTCTATTTACCTATTTGTCTGTCTACGTATCCATCAGTCAGTCAGTCAGTCAATCAGTCACTCCACCTACCAATCCATCTATCTATCCATGCCCATCTATCCTGCTATTTATCTGTCTATCTATCCAGGTCCGTGCCCGATTACTTCATCTGGATCAAGTACATATCCTGGTTTAACTATGGCAACGAGGCTCTGATGATAAACCAGTGGGCTGAGGTGGACAACATTACCTGTACCCCGCTGGACAAGATTTGCTATCAGGATGGGCTTGCGGTACTCGAAAGCCTGAGTTATAAGGTGGTGAGTGGTGGCTATGGCTGGATTTTGTTTGGTCCTTGAATGGTGTATGTTACCGTGAATAAGATTGGAGTCTACTGTTACCGTATTACGATTGGCGTCTTTTGTTACCGTAATTACAACCGGCGTCTTTCATTTGCGACATGGCTGAGAATAACTGCCTGTTTTTCTAAGGACATGATGTATTAGCTCAGTATGGCCTTCTCAAAACCTTCCATTTCAACTAGTCGATCTTGCTCTTGTTGGATTTCGCTGGATTCTTAAATGTGAACTTTTTTTTATCAGTTATTATCTGTCTCTCTGTAAATATCCATATGCCTTAATCCCGAAGGAGGCGGCCACAAACAATTCGCCACCATGTACCACTGTCCTTCGCCATCAGGGTGCTCTCTCTCCATCTCACAACTCCCACATTCAAATACCGTTCCACTGACAGTTTTATCTACCTACCTACCAAGCTACCTATCTATCTATGTCTTTCTATTAATTTATTTGTTTATGTAATTATATAAACTAGTCGATTAAAGAACGTGACACGAATGGGACACTTAACTAATTCTTCTTCACTTTCAGAACAACATGGGCTTTGATCTCGGCCTTCTCTGCGCCCTCATGGTTGGCTACCGTCTGCTTGGCCTCCTCCTACTCCTGCTCAAAACCAGGAGAAAAACAGTCAAGCAGATCGAGTAGAGAGTCCCTTCAGTACGACGGTGCATCATTTTTCACACTGAGAGACTGAGTGGAACGAGGATGATATGGAGGTACGGGGTGGAGAGGTATATGAAAGGAGGATATGTGGGCTCGAGACAAGGAGACCGAGGACGAGATGGAGGATGACATGGAGGTGATTCCTCTGTGGCCGCCCCTTACGAAATTAAGGCGTCTGAAGATATAGATATAGATACACGGACACAGATAAATAGATAGAGATAGATAGATAGACAGAGCATCAGATACAAAGGGCTTATTGACCTGGATTAGACAGCCTAGCCTTGGGTTCCTAAGCTCCAATAGGGTTAATATTTGTGTTTTTTATAGTATACAGTATGTATTATAATGTTACTGAAATATATCTATAATAATGTATACTTAATGAAGTGTGTATTTTTAATTATTATTATTATTATTATTATTATTATTATTATCACTATTACTACTACTACTACTACTACTACCACTAATATTACTACTGCTACTACAACTACTACTACTAGCACCAGTCCCAAACTCATCAGAACGTGAACCAGGTGGACTGAAGGCTGAAGCTGCCCTCTTCTTTCAGCTCACCATTCTCCTCTCGGGGGATAAGGACTTTAGTATAACCGGGCAGGGCAACACATCGGTTACATCGGTGCCACCACATGAAGGCGTCCCTCTCCAGTGCCTTACCAAGTGTTCTCAATCTTTTTATGACATTTATTTAATACCCAGTCTTCATGTTTGGAAAGAATGAGATGAAGCGTTTTAGAATGCTTCCCTATGATATTCGTGTGTGTGTGTGTGTGTGTGTGTGTGTGTGTGTGTGTGTGTGTGTGTGTGTGTGTGTGTGTGTGTGTGTGTGTGTTTTATCTATCTACCTATGTATTTATCTATCTATTTACCTACGTGTAAGTCTGAATGTACTCTTGTTAAAATTAAACACTTCTTTAAAATGCGGTATTGATGTTGTCACGTCAAAAATACGATACTATTATATTTCATGGCATTTAGTGTATGTATGTGTATGTATGTATGTATGTGTATGTATGTATGAATGTGTATGTATGTATGCATAATTTCATAGCTATATACTGCTCTGAGGTAGTGATGAGTAGGATATAGGCATCACTTACAATAGTGTACTTTTGGTAGGGCACGTAAAAAGATGCCTTACTTACTTACTTATTACGTACACACTTTTATTATCATTATTTATTATTTTCATCATTATTATTCTTTATAAATCTTTAAAATGCCATCGTTCCTCTCTCTTTTATTATGTTTCATGGTGTTTACATGTACAAAATCATTCTCTGACTCTTTATATATATGGGATTTAAAATAAAGGCAAAACACAGGCAGTACTGAAATTATAATGTCAAAAACTATCATTCCTCTTATAGTCAATGCTTCTTAAATCTATATATATATAA
Organism: Coenobita brevimanus; assembly: GCF_032717465.1. Lineage (NCBI taxonomy): Eukaryota > Metazoa > Arthropoda > Malacostraca > Decapoda > Coenobitidae > Coenobita > Coenobita brevimanus. The sequence goes on along the minus strand of NC_136982.1, from coordinate 44,359,413 downwards.
TTCTATCTATCCACCTATCTATCTAACTATCTATCTGTGATCAGTTAGAAGACAGGCAGTATCTTTGGGAAAATGTGCACTTTTTTTTTTACTTATGGAATTTACATTTACTTATGGAATTTATAACAACCAAAGTTAGAATAATTATGAATTATAATTCTAGGCACGTACAAGATATTTTTTTTTTCTAATGTTAAAAATATATAGTAATAGGTAAAGCTAGTATATATAAATTATCTTAGGCTTTGTACCTTTTCTGAAACTTTCTAAAAAAACAGACTTCATGATGTACTGCAAAATCTTTAATTACATTCTTCTTCTTCTCAGTTTAATTTTTAGCATACATAATTCTTTCCCTTCTCAGTTCATTCTCCATCATATATATTGTAATAATTCCTTTAAGTATTTTTTTTTTATATCGATATGGAAAAAAGTTGACACCCAGCATACACGAATATAAACGAGAAGGATAAATTGGAAGAGAACAGGTACTGCGTCTTTAGCGTTTACATAGATTGCATGATTAACACAAGAGTAAGGTAACGAGTAGAAACAGAAATAAATCGGTAAGGAAGAGGTGTTAGTGGTCTTCCTAACAGGACGTGAATACCGCCCTTGGCCCCGTTATCCTTGTCAATTCGGAATAAAGTTAGTATTGTCCCAGCCTCAAACAATTTATCTGAATAACAATATTAGTCTGAGAATTTTAATACGGTAAGTATCCCGTATTCTCGTCAGTTAAGCACCCTAGCACCTTTTCTTTAGCGATTTATTTGCTAATCTACACCCTAGCACCTTTACCTTGGCGATTTATTTGCCAGTCTACAGCCTAGCACCTTTTCCTTAGCGATTTACTAGCCAATCTACACCCTGGCACCTTTTCCTTAGCGATTTAGTTGTCAATCTACACTGTAGCACCTTTTCCTTAACGATTTACTTGCCAATCTACACCCTGGCATCTTTTCCTTAGCGATTTAGTTGTCAATCTACACCCTGGCACCTTTACTTTAGCGATTTAGTTGTCAATCTACACTCTAGCACCTTTTCCTTAACGATTTATTTGCCAATCAACACCCTAGCACCTTTTCCTTAGCGATTTAGTTACCAATCTACACTTTAATTTTCACGTTATGTTATTATGCCACGTAATCAGCTGCGGAGAAACTTGTCGAACTGAAAGTGGGTTAAGATACACAGGCTTCCGTAACCCCTTCACTGCGATAGGCCTGTCCAAAAGCTGAATGAAATCGTGGGGAAACAAGAACACGTGAGGGAAAAAAAAATGGTGGTTTGTTTGCCCATTCCAGAGTTGCTCCCGAGTCCCATTTTTTGGTAATTTCCTCAGATCAGATGGATATGTTGCAATAATTCATCTATCTATCTATCTATCTATCTATCTATCCAGCTATTTATCTATCCATTTATGCGTATGTATGTATGTATGAAAAGTTATGCTTAATTTTGCTTAACGCTTGCTGATTTTAGTTAGCTATGTTAATTCTAGATGAAGTTAATTCTAGCAAGGTTTATGTAGGTTAGTCATGGCTAGGTTTGATCTGACTACGTTTTGGTCAGATCAGGTATTTCTAGGTCAAATATATTATGGTCAGGCATGGGTAATTAATTTCTACTCTTCAAATTATAGTTAGGTTAAATTTAGTTACAGTTAGATTTAGTTAACTCTGGTGAGGTTAGTATAGTCAGGGTTAGGTTTGGTTGATTAGGGCTGGGTTAATTTTGGCAAGTTAGGTTAGTGTCATGGCTACTTTCTACTCTGCAGGAACTTACCCATCTCGTGTCCTGTTTCTGAAGCCTGTTTCTGAAGCCTGTTTTTGAAGCCTGTATTAATCCTGTTTCTAAATCCTGTTTGAATTCTGTTTCTGATCGTGAGTTGCGAAGGAGGTTGGAATGCTGTGCTGCTGATGGGTTAGGGTGCTAATGCTATTGATGCTGCTGATGCTGACCTCCCTAGCTCGGATACTTTTGTGCCAAAGTGATGCTGACGTGATGCTGATGCTGGTCTTACTGATGTTGACATGATGCTCCTATCCATGCTACTGATGCTGAGTTGGTGCTGCTGTTGCTGTTGATTCGATGCTGCTACTGATGCTGAGTTGCTGTTGCAATTGGTGCTACTGATGCTGCTACTGACGCTAACATGAGGCTGCTATTCATGCTACTGGTGGTGCTATAGATGCTACAGATGCAGAGGTCCCGGTGTTGAGATACCAATACTTTCGGTAATAATGGCTATGTCGTCCACCCCGGCCATATTATTAGCATCACTGCCCAAATCCGCCTCCAGAACCAACTGTCGATGAGAGAGAGACAATAAATTACATGGAGCAAGCTGGAAGACCGAGAAAGTAAACAAAATGCAAATCTAGTTCATCTAAGTGTTAATTGTGCCGTAAAGATCGTCGATTTGATAGCCACAGCACTAGTACTCCGGGATTTTGATTTATATTGCTGTTATTGAAATATGACTAGTTTTTAACATCTTTACTACTCACACACACGCGCGCACAAACACACATACATGCACAAAAACACACCCATCCACATACTCATACACACACACACACACACACACACACACACATACACACACACACACACACACACACACACACACACAGATGGATAGATTGACAGACAGATACTGTAGATAGATAGATAAATAGACAGACAGATATGTATGTGTGTATGCAAATACGGTATGTAAACACAGCATATGTTAACTTGGGAGTGGCTATTAAGTTTGATAGGGTCATGCCATAAAACACTACGACGTGTACCGTACTATTATTATACTTACTTTAATAATCTGTAATGTTATGCGTGTAATGCTATGAAGTGTACTCTTATGACCTGTACTTTAATTACCTGTACTGTAATTAACTCACCTGGAAATTGGGGTCAGCTTGGTCAACAGGTATGTCGTACTCTCGGTCCAATTGTATCCAGTCGGGGTGGTCAATGTCACCATAGGCACCAAGGTTCAGGAAGGGTAGGTCATCGTACTCACCGTTCACTGACTTCTTGCGCAGTCTGGGGAGGGGGGGGGGGAATCACCATCATTAACTGTGTCATCATCAGCAGCAGCATCACAGTCATCATTATTATCGTCTTCATCATCATTACATCTTTATCATTTTTCCTGTCATCCTCTCTATCATTATCTTTACTGCTTTTCCTGTCATCCTCCCTATCATTATCTTTATCATTATTACTGTCTTCATAATCATAATTTTCACCAACATAAGGGGTAGGGAGTCAATTTAACTTTACCAACTCTAACCTGGGAAATTTCATTCACCACCACCAACACTATCAACACTACCTTCAACACCACCACCACCACTACTACCATCATCATCATCATCCATACCTCAGAACAGACGGGAAGACAACACTTCCTCTCACCCAAAACTTGATTCTCAGCTTCTTCTTTTGGCCAGGCAGGAGGGTGAAAGGTGGGGACTCTATGGTGATCACGCCTGGGTGTGAGAAAGTGAGTGAGTGAGTGTATGAGTGAGGAGAGTGAGTGAAGGTTGGTGAGTCTATGGTGATCACGCCTGGGTGTGGGGAAAAGAAAGAGTGAGTGAGTGAGTAAGTGAGTGAGCTTGGAGACTATGGTGATCACGCCTAGCTATGGGAAAACAGAGTGAGTAGGTGAATGACGTCTGGAGAGTATGGTGATTGGGTCTGGGGTGAAGATAGTGAGTGAGTGAGTTAGTGAGTGACTGAGTGAGTGAGTGAGTGAGTTAGTAAGTGAGTGAGTGATAAGTGAGTGAGGGTGACAGTACGTGAGCGAGTCTGCCAGTCAGTATGTAAATAGGACTTGTTTAGGTGGAGGGCTACTGTATCTTCTCTATTTCTCTCTTATTTCTTCCAAACTTTTTTTTTCCTTTCAACATGGTGTCATTCTTTTATTCCTTCGCCAATTCGCTTAAAACTTGGCACAGCTGTTCCTTGGATTAACAGCTCCAAGTACATTTTATTTTATTTTTTTAGTCAGGCATTTGAAAGGGATTTACGGGGTCAAACATCAACCTATTTAAACACAAATTCTGAAAGCCTGTGTTTTCGTATGTTTATTAATCACCACGGCAATTTGCACAGAAGCCAATCACTGTACTGCAGCTCTGTAGACCATCTTGCATTTCCTACAGAATGTTGGTAATTTTGTAGAACTGTTATTTTTTTTAGTGCCTATCAAAGCTCACCTGAATGGATGTTTGAGCAAGTGGATATCAATGTCAGGGGATGTCAAAGCTCAACTGAATGGATGTCAATGCTCACCTGAGTGGATGTCAAACCGCTCCACCCACAGGAAGATCTCTCCGTTCGAGGGCTCTGGAACCTTAAGAATCTGGTCTATGTCGGTCCAGTTCTTAAGCACCCACCGGCCACCGTCCAAGCTGCCGACCGACCAACCTGAGAGAACACGAGAACGAAAAAATCATCATCATCATCATCATCTCCCAGGCAAAGAAAAGGATCATCATCATCACACATGCACCACCACCACTGTCATCATCATCAAACAGGTAAAGAACAGGATCATCATCATCATCATCACATGCACCACCACCAGTACACACACAGACTAAACACACCAATGCCTCTTTCAACTCACCAGACAAGCCACTTTCGAAGTCAAAGAAACCTGAGGAATCTGGAGACAAGATCTTGGCTCCGTCCACCTTGACCCGGTTCACCAGCACGGAGTTATTATTGTCACCGCCTAGGGAGCCCTCTGGTGGCGAAGAAAGGAATTAGACAGGCTACTTTATCATCATCATCATCAGTCATCATCATTAACGCTATCTTCTTGGTGGGAAGGACATGAAATATATAGTAGGTTTCGTCCTCTTCGATTTCTATCATCTATCTATCTACGGTATCTATCTATCTTTAAAAGTCATCATAGTCAGGTGTCAGAATGTTTCACTAGTTGTAAATAACCTTTAGATAAAACATGTGGATTTTTTTTGCTAAATACTTAAAAAAAAAAAAAAAAAAAAGTCATGCTGGTAAAGTGTCATATCAAATATCTACAGCAAAAAAATGCCCTTCTGATAGAAAGGCAAAGCCATTTTCTCGCTAATAATAATAATAATAATAATCTTACCTAGAGCAAGGGTGAATGTTTGGCCAATCGGGAGGGAGGATATACTGCCACTGAACTTCACCCACAAAGGATTCTCTTGGTCTCCGAAGGGGTCGAGATTGAGAAGGGGACTCTCCTCGTATGTGCTGGGAATGGAGGAGTTAAGTTAGTGGTGGGGTGGGGTTAGCGGTGGGGTCGGGTTAGTGGTGGGGTTGGCTTAGTGGTAGGGTTGGCTTAGTGATGAGGTTGAGTTAGTGGCGGGGTCGGGTTAGTGGGAGAGTTGGGTTAGTGGAAGGGTCGGGTTAGTGGTGGGGTTGGCTTAGTGGTGGGATCAATCATCCTTACAATAAAAGTCCTGGACCGTCAGTCTTGTCGAAACCCAATTCAGGAGTTTTGAATGCCGCGAAAGTCGCAAGACTGGGCGAGAATGCCCTGCATGAGCGCTAACAGCGCGCGAATTTTTAATGTTTCTTCTATTTAATAAACCACACACATCGCTAACCCACTCTAAGCTGCTATCTGTGCGTAGGAATTATGTATATAAGCGCTAGGATTGATAAAAAATAACGGTAGAATGCATAAAGAGGATGCATTTACGAGCAAGATACTGAATGCAGTACCGTACCCGCTGAGCATGAATTATGATTTATCCTCCTCATGCCAGTATTTACATGAAAATTGAAGATTACTAAATTTGAATTTACTGTATACGAGCAAAGTAAATTTATTACTGCATACGTCACAGACTTCCACGGTATGTTTCCTGCCAGCCCACCAGTCAGGAGTTATGCAACAATATATCCAGATTATGTGCACCTCCACTGATGTAGCAGTGCAAGATGTAAAGACATGGTTATTACAGAATCATTTTTAGCATGGAGATTGCGTTGCTTCTTCACAAAGCTGGTGGAATGGTAACATCCACTGCAGCACCAACACATGAGGGATTCAGTAACACTCCTCCAATATTTTTTTTTCAGCAATATCTTTCCACACCTATCATCCAGCCATGACCAGCTGACCATGTTGGGAAATAAAAGTTATCAGATATGTGTACTACCACAGTTGTTCATTCAGTTTCTATTGATCTGGCTATAGTTTTTTACCCCGTAAAGTATATACTACTGCCAGCTTCCCTGTCTCAGTTATTACTAGTAAATTTCCAGTATGGCTCAGTAATTATACTCCTCTGGTATTCACATTCTTGATTATTACCTTTCCCTTCAAGCAGTATGCAATTTCTTAAATAATTTGGTACAGTATTTCTTTTTCTATCCCAATCTGCAAGATAAGTTTTACCTCTTCTCCCAGAAATTATTCTACCTCTACAGTACTTTCATCCAATTCTGTTTTACACATTTTCATTCTGCTTACTGTTCTGTTTTCCTACCTTTATCCTAAAATGTTCCTATGTTTGATGTTGGTGTTCGTCACTAAATATTTATCTCAGTATATATTTCCTGTTTGTCACAGTTACTGCTAAATTGCTCCTTTCCTGCACTTGTCTAGACTTCCACCCAAACCAATATTCCCTGCTTTTCCCACACCCAACTACTCCATTACAGTAGCCTCACTGTCATTTTCGTCTAGTTAACTATTTTTTGTATTATATATGCATGACACAGGCCATTTCCTTTGCCTGTTGCTATTTACAGGCAAGAAAAGCTCTTGGGATAGAAAGATACCTCAGGATTTTTGTGTGTGTGTGTGTGTGTGTGTGTGTGTGTGTGTGTGTGTGTGTGTTTGAATCTCATGAAAGAATCTGCACTGTTTTACTAACAAATTTGGTATTAAAGCCAACACACCTATACCCAAATCTGAGTGCTTGATTGAACAAGGTAAATATTTTAGCCAGCATCCTAACCAACCAATTCACTCTTACCTAAGGTAACTTTGCCTACGGAAACTTTTATCTTACTTAAATCAGCTTATTATTTTGATGCAAAAACGAACTACACATTTCAAGAAAGAACTTAAGTGATTGCATTTATATGTTGGTACTAATGTAAAATTTATGCACTCTACTTTTTTCACCATTACTGTAACTTAACGGTACAAGGGAATGCTACGGTAAAGCTGGTGAATAATACAAACCTAACAATCTGACAACATTGACCTAACTCTGATATCTGTAATTTCTAACATGTAATGTGGTACTGTATACATAGAGTGCAGTTCCATTTGAACATTTAATTATCTGTGTTGCATATATACCAAAATTACAGTACTTACCTTGACATCATGAGTTTCTTTGAGGTGGAATCGCCGCGCCCATTTGGTTAAGGATTGAGTTACTGTGATATTATATTAGCAAACACTGCAGCTGCTGCATGAATCAACTATACACTTAAACTGTATATAATATGCTTCAAGAAGCACTTCATTACCAAAAAATGTCATTTTCTCCATGATTTTCCAATGCCACGAATATTGTTTGATTAGAGGTAGAAGCTTACTGGCTTCCCGTCAAATGTGATAACTACAACGCTGAACTGGCTAACACACAAACTATAATATTGCTGCCTTTTCAAAAATCTATTGAGAAATTGCACAGGTAGTCTGAAATTAACTTACGAGCACAGTTAAATACCTTAACTCTAATTATTATGCACCACATCATCAGCTCACCACCGCGGATGTTTTGTTTACTCTTAGTTGTTGACAAGATCGTTTAGTCTTGTAAAATTTTCTGAATAGTTATGTATTTCTCATATATTGAAGCCTGCCAAGGAAGTTTTATTCCTGAATTATTCAATGTTTTTTTTTTAATGGAAAAATTGACTATCGTATTTATGAATATTTAAGTTTGTTACAAGAAAGGGAGACTTCTGCTCGTGTTTATCCTGCCGTGACATTCCAATACTATATTACGCCATAGACAGGGGACGAACGTCTGGCGTGAACAGCAAATTTATGGTACGAAAAATAAGTCAGATGCTCACGTTCGGCAATCCTGGAGTTTAGTTTTTATAGAACGGCCCTTAATGGTGGGGTTGGGTTAGTGATGGGGTTGGGTTAATGGTGGGGTTGGGTTAGTGCTGAGATTGGATTAGTATGAGGGGTTTGTGGTGAGAGTCAAATCAACCTTATACTCTGACTACATTTGGCTATTAACTGAGCTAAAATGGGGTTAAGGGTCTTCGTCAGATTAAAAAAAAAAAGGGGGGGGGTTTCATAAAAAAAAAAACCTGTGCAGCAATTTTCGTCGTTAGAATCCCCCCCCACACACACACAAACAAAGCTAAATCAGTGTCTTACTTATATCCAAAGCATCTTCTAACTTTAAGCTGTGCGGGAAACTCGGTGGTCCCATCCATCCAGAAAGTGACTTCTACCTTCAACGTGGAGTCAACAAGCTCCAGCGGCGGACTGTGGGTCAGCACGGTGCCTGGTGAAGAAGAGGAGAAGAAAGAGGCTCAGAATAATGTCTACAAACTGCACGAAGGTCGCTGAGGCTTCCTTTTCATCGGCAAAGAGACTAAGATTTTGAGACGATGCAGAGGAAATGATATGGTTATGAAGAAATATTAATGTTCTCATGTTTCTAATCGCTTTACTCGACTTTTTTCTGTTCCTGCAACCACCATACGATTTGTTTAAGCTTGAAGAAGGATCTCGAAAAGTGTTCCCTGAGTCGAACAAAATCGTCTGGAGATATCAAGAGCGAAAATAAAAATGTCATTGCACAAACAGGTCAAGATGTAAATGAAGCAGGAGACTGGGGAGGTTTCAAAATGGTGGAAGTAGACAGAATGGGGATATCAAAATGGCGTCAAAGAATTACTGACTATAATTAATCGGCCTCACTCACCAGCAAAAATACTATGGGGATCAACTTCCATGACCCAGGGACCAGCGGGTGGGCCATTCACGGGCAGATCGGAAGCATCGACTTCAACCCTCTGCCAGGTGCCACCATTCATGCGACTCGCGGTCCACCCCTGCTGCGAGTCCTGGAAGTCAAAGATCAGCGGCCCCGAGGGCCCCTCGGTTGTGGGGGAGTCAGTCGGGACATCAGTTGTGGCTTCCGTTGAGGGTTCGGTTGGGGCATCGGTTGGACCATCAGTTGGGCCTTCAGTCGGACCATCAGTTGGGCCTTCAGTTGGACCATCAGTTGGGCCTTCAGTTGGACCATCAGTTGGGCCTTCAGTTGGACCATCAGTTGGGCCTTCAGTTGGATCTCCAGTTGGTCCTGCAGTTGGGCCTTCAGTTGGGCTATCCGTTGGGCCATCAGACCAGTCATCAGTTTGACCTTCAGTTGGACCATCAGTTGGGCCATCAGTTGGACCTTCAGTTGGACCATCAGTTGGTCCATCAGTAGGTCCTTCAGTTGGGCCACCAGTTGGTCCTTCAGTTGGGCCATCAGTTGGGCCTTCGGTTGGGCCATCAGTCCAGGCATCGGTTGGGCCTTCAGTTGGACCATCAGTTGGTCCATCAGTCCAGTCATCAGTTGGGTCTTCGGTTGGACTATCAGTCAGGCCATCAGTAGGGCCTTCAGTTGGACCATCGGTTGGGCCTTCAGTTGGGCCATTGGTTGGGCCTTCAGTTGGGCCATTGGTTGGACCTTCTGTTGGGCCTTCAGTTGGGCCTTCGGTTGGTCCATCGGTTGGACCATCAGTTGGGCCATTGGTTGTTGCATCAGTCGGGGGTTCAGTTGGGACTGCTGTGGTGGAGCCAGGTCTGGTGGGTTCAGGTGTGGTGGTAGCGTCATCGTACAGTTCAACAGTAATATGATCAATGGCGCACCCGTACATCAGTTCCCCTTCTGCTGCCCCGTGGCCGTTGTAGCAGAAGATCGCCAGCTGGAAGTACAGGATGAAATGGTTAGGATTTTTTTTTTTTACCTTCCTCACTCCGTACTTGCAGGTGGGAATAAAGGATGGAGTGAAAATATCAGGATCTGTAAACCCGTAAGACTGGATGTATATTGTTTAGGTGAAAAAAAAAAAATCGATTGTATTTTTGGTTTTCTGAACTAATGACACAAGGGTCCGACCCACTTGAATACAGTTGATTAATTTTGCAAAATATCTCATTTGGTATTGACACTGTTTCGAGACGGTGTATGAAAAATAATGGCTCCACCACTGTATAAGTATGCCCTTTGTTATTAGATTTTATTGACAATATATATATATATATATATATATATATATATATATATATATATATATATATATATATATATATATATATATATATATACATATATATATATATATATATATATATATATATATATATATATATATATATAATGTATGTATGTATGTGTATATATGAAAACTGATGGTGCCATAATCTTTGAAAAGTTTTAAGTACGGCAAGCAGAGTCAAAGTATATATATATATATATATAAGCTTTCGGCTTCACCCTACAAGCTATGAACTCTCCACACATTTTGAAAAGTTTCTTCATATCGTTCGATTGTGCAAGGGTGAAGCAGATAACTACTATGGGTTATATTTTGGGGAGGGGAGGTTCTGTGGCATCCATCTCTCCTCTCGTCCGCTCCACAGGAAAGAAAAAAAAACCTCTACTCACATATAAGGAATTGGCCAGGGCTGGTAGTTGACTCGAGACGGTGACCCAGCTGTCGGAGTCAGGCGTGGCGTACTCATTCAAGTCAAGGAATACCTCTGACGGTTTCCCATCCTCGTGAATCTCCACATGAAGGGTGCCAGACCCCTGCCAGCGGGACCTCACAAAGAAGCTCATGGTGAAGTTCCCTCCTTGTTTTAATTCAAAGTTCTGGGTGTAAAGCTCATCGCTGTTGTTGATGCTGTCCATCACGGCAAAACCATCGTCTTTACTTCCCTCGGGCACTGGGTTGGGTAGGCTGCTCCTATCTGACCATCTCCAAGAGTTCCGGAATGAAATCCAGCCCTCCAAGTCGTTTAAAAAGTCAAATTCATAGCGCTGACCTTGTGTGGCCGCCAGAAAAGAACAGGCGGTAACGAAAGCCAGGGATAAAGTCGGACTGGCACTGGAGAGGAACATTGTAGTGCCTTGAGGTTACTTGGACAGGGCAGAGTAGCAAGACTGAGGAATATTTATACTGCCCTTCACACTGACATTGAGATAACAGTTGCCACCATACCTTCCCATTACGCAATTACCAACGTCACTCACAAAGAACTGGGGATCACGTGACTAGTACCAGTTGCCGTGGTTCTCAGAATAGCAAGAAAAAAAAAAATAATTGTTCGAGCTGCTTGTTCACCGTGAGCTAACCGTTGGGGCCGAGTGGATAGCATTGTTAACTACGAAGTTGCCGATCCGATAGTACCTGGGTTCGATTCTGGTAAAGGCAGTAATAAAGAGACTGGCTACTTCACCTCGAGGACGCGTTATTTGGGGTTATTCTTACGATTTCCTGTCGATTTTATTTTTCAGGCCAGATTACTTGTTTTGAAGGGACTGACAAAGGCTAAATCTGACATCTTTATATTAAAAAAGTCTCCCCTGAACTGAAATTTTTGAAGACGACGAGAACGAAAGAAAAAGAAAAATTGGAGAGATAAGATACAAATATGAGGAAGTGAGGGAGTGTCGTGGTGTGGATGTGTTGGAGGGCATTATGAAAAATACCTTGAGAGAGAGAGAGAGAGAGAGAGAGAGAGGCTAAAGCGACAAACCCCACAACAGCCGCAAGAATAAGTTATAAGGAGGAGTCACCATAGCGAAGGAGGAGATGAGAATGCATATAATTTTTTAACTACGTAAGATTTGTTATAAGGTTGATGACGTTAAGAGGAATTAAATTTAACAAGACTAACAAAAGTAATGGGGACCGTTTTTAACCCTTGAACTATGCGAATCATCATCATCATCATCACCATCTTCCTACTCCTGCTCCTGGTCTTTTTCCTCCTCCTCCTCCTCCTCATCATCATCATCATCATCATCATCATTATCACCATCATCACGACTTTCTTCCCACCTGCTACTACTACTACTACTAATAATAATAATAATAATGATAATAATAATAATAATAAATAATGGAGTGACTTTATCAGCAAGGGGGTGTGGAAGAAAGAACACCTGGATGTTTGTATAGAAATTCCATAGCTGAAAAAATCATAGGACGGTATCAGTTGAAAACAATAGATAGACAGATAGACAGATAGGTAGGCAGATAGATATAGACTGTAAGCTAGATGGAATAGAAAAAGACAGACAAATAGATATAAATACCGATAGAGACAGCTAGATGGATAGATAGGTAGACTAAATGAGACAGACAGACAGACACATGGATAGACAGACAAACAGATAGAAAGACAGACAGACAGATAGATAGATAGATAGGTAGATAGACAGACAGACAGAGAGATAAATAAATAAACAGATAAATCAATAAAATCAACATTCAATAAAATAACATCTTCCTTTACTTAATTCCTGCTCTCAATAAAGGAGATAGTGAAGGCTTTATCGAGTTCCTTTAATTCATAGTATCTCTCAAGTGGAATAAAAATAATCTGAGAATAAATGTGATCTCGGAACAGAATAAATAATAATAATGTGGAAATAGTTGTCCAGTTAGGAAAAAAATAATGAAAATGGTAAAAATATTGAGTTAGGGAAACTATGAAATAAAAATTAATAATAATAATATAGTAGTAGTAGTAGTAGTGGTAATAATAATAATAATAATAATAATAATAATACACACACACACACACACACACACACACACACACACACACAGTACCGCAGTGTTGGCAGTAGCATGTGAGAACAAACACCTGTATTGATACGTAGCACTGACATCAGCGACTAAAATAAAGTGCCATTGGTTATTACATAGATTTTAAGACAGTATAGGAGAGGAAGGGTAATTATGTGGCCTACCCTTTTTAATAATAATAATAATAATAATAATAATATAACAACAACAAAACAATAGAAGTCGTGGCGGTGGCGGAGGCGACGGCGACGGCGGTCGTGATGGTGGCTATGATGATGATGATGATGATGATAATAATATACTCCCCCTCCTCACACTCGCACTACTACTACTACTACTACTACTGCTACCACTACTACTACTACTATAAATAATAATAATAATAATGACTAATATTAATAATCACATCTTTTGTGTTCCAGTTAAATTTTCCCGATCAGAAGCATGGAGCTGGTTATATGGTTACCACCCAACGTGGTAAATGGCTTCCTCGGCTACAAGAAACCATTTGGCTTGTCACGCAGTGTAGAGTCACCTTAGGTAGCACTACATCAAGAGAGTGGATGGTGGGCGCCCCATCTACCACATCAGGGTAAGAATGACCTCCTCTTCCATCTACCGCTACAACTACTACTGCTACTACTACTATTGTAACAACTACACTGCATCTGTTACTACTACTGCTGCTGCTAATAATAATAATAATAATAATAATAATAATAATCGGGGAGTGAGAGAGCAACCACCTGTCCAAGTACCCTGCATCAGTTCGTGCCAGGTGAAGCCAGGTGCCACAAGATGACGTCAGGTGCACACCCCCCTTCATTATCTAACTTTTTATCTACTATTTCAGTTCCATGCTTACTGCAACAACAACAAAATAACAACAACTACAACTACTATTATTATTATTATTATTATTATTATGAGAGTCGTTGCTAGGTGACATTAACTATCGACCATACTGATACACCCGCCTATCTCTAACATGTTCTGTACAAACTCTCTCTCTCTCTCTCTCTCTCTCTCTCTCTCTCTCTCTCTCTCTCTCTCTCAGTATACATTTCACGATAAAACAGACATCTTTTTATAACCATCTCCCTAACTCTTATTTTTACGCTGTCACCAAACAAACTCTCGCGAAAGAAAAATAATAATAATAATAATAATAATAGATATATAATTGTGTGCTCGTGGGAATTCCGGGGCTCTCAACGATAGTATGTCATTTGCCTTTGAGAGATATATTTTTATTTAATTATTTTTTGTAATGGCCAGAATATTGAGTGGTAAAACAGACGTCCATTCAAAGCAGAGTTTCAAGGCGAGGAGGTGTGTGTGGGGGGGGGGGTGTTTGCGCGCGCGCGTGTAAAATCGGAAAAAAACTGTTCGTTACTTTAAAGCAGCCGTGAGAATTGTTCCGAGAATAAGAAAACTTCTCGATTTTAACCAACTTTCGTGGAAGCCCTTTGGTCCATCTGTGTGTGTGTGTGTGTGTGTGTGTGTGTGTGTGTGTGTGTGTGTGTGTGTGTCAATCATCCAACACAGGGACTTGTGTTGTGTCAAATATGAACCACCCTGGTCATCACCCTACCCTCTTATACAACTTAATCTTGCCCCGTGTCATCGCCCTCTCCCCTCCCAGCAACAGGGCATATGCTGGCTTCGTTACACATCTCCCTTGGCGATTTAGTCATATATATATATATATATTTATTTATGTATATATATGTATATATATATATATATACTCTCTCTCTCTCTCTCTCTCTCTCTCTCTCTCTATATATATATATATATATATATATATATATATATATATATATATATATATATATATATATATATACTGAAGTGGAGTTCTCTCTCAATTCCAATGACGCATTTTAGTTGTTGTTCAGAAATTAAAGCCTATGGTCACACGTCGTGGAAGTATGTGTAATATATCTTTTAATTACTAATGCAGATTACGTTGAGTTGCACACACACACACACACACACACACACACACACACACACACACACACACACAATGAACCGCCGAGGTAAAAAATCAATGAAATTACTTATCTCACAAAAGAATCTAGTTCATTGCCACCATCACCACCAAATCTCACAAAAGAATCTAGTTCATTGCCACCATCACCACCAATCTCTCTCTCTCTCTCTCTCTCTCTCTCTCTCTCTCTCTCTCTCTCTCTCTCGGGAACCTCAACACCTGTTCTGGGTACACATTTTCCATAAGGGTCCGAATAGCACATTACATATTAATATCCTTGGTCGATTAGTAGTGGGGTATGGGATGATGATGATGATAATGATGATGATGATGATGATGATGATGATGATGGTGGTGGTGATAATGATGATGTTGATGATGATGATGATGGTGGTGGTGGTGGTGATTATGATGATGATGATGATGATGATGAATGATAGATATTGGACAGATACACTGAACTTAACACATTACTGGAGAAAAAAAGTATGGTATAAGTAAAATAAATCGCCTGAGTAGGGATGCTGCGAAACTTTTGTCACCTGGAATACGGTCCTAAGACATCATCATCATCATCATAATAATAATAATAATAATAATGATGATGATGATGATGATGATGATAATAATGGGCCATCCTACCTTCATCCTTGTATGCGGCGTCGATGCTTCCTCTCCGGAGACCACCAGGTGACTGGGGTGATGCCTGGTTCAAAGGATTCGAAAATACGAGAATGAACGGACCTGAAGCATTCAAACACCATTTGTACTCCCATACACCTTATATGATTACATAACCTAAGAATTTAACGGCACTAATAATAAAAAGGAATAAGAATAAAATAAACATTAATGATTTGGGACATAAGCATCACTTCCTCAGGTCATAAACAGATTCGAGATGCTTTCAGTGAGCCAAATCTCGCCCGAAAGTTTTGAACAATCTCGAGCTTTCCCTGTTCCTCTCACAAAGACAATTCATCACAGTTAAGCCTGAAAATTGATCGTGTGTTTTAATGCTGGAAGAAAAACAGGATACGTAGGATTAATCTGTGTTCAAGAGACATGTAAAATTAATCCGTGTCTTTTAGCTGCCCTCCTGTAGACACAAATCACACTTATGACTGCGGGTTTATCGTAAGTTTGCGAATCTCCTCCCTGGGTCTGGATTACACACTTGCGACCAGCTTCCTCCTCTCGTAACTTAGATCTGTTTTTCTGCAGGTAGAGCAAGAAACATGGCCGTATTCTGCGTTCTCCCTTCGTTATTCTTCCTGCAAAATGAAATCACTGGCCTGAACCCACACAGAGGTCATTTATCTGAACCTGCTTCCCCCGCGCTGTCGGCCAAAAATAAACTTCATTCGTTCCTGAATAATTTAGCCTAAGTTTTGAGTATTCCAGGCTTGTTATATACGAGGACATTCTCTCTCTCTTTCTTTCTCTTTCTCTCTCTCTCTCAACCCATACGTAGCCTCCCATCCTTCCTCTGTCTGCATGAACCATAGACCTTTTTTTTTTAAATCACTCTTCCCATCCACCTATCGACCACACGTGCAGGTCATGAGATAAAAGCAACTCTGAAGTCACTTTTTATTAAGAAGATTACCAAAAAACGCAGTTAGAAATATCAGTAATAGAATAGCCTATGGAGTGACAAGATTTATATATATAATTACAATAACATCAAAAGAGAGAGAAAAAATGCCGAGAACGTTAGCTATGTCGAACACGTACACGCAGCCTCTACACACACATAGCCTCGTTCCCGTCCGCTAGGATTACCCCTTAGCACCTTTTCCATAGCGATTTATTTTGCAGAGAGAGAGAAATATCTTCCCAAACTTTGAACGAAATCACTGTGGAAAGATCGAAACCATCTGAATCACGCATTAATAATCATTCGGGTTTTCACTGTATTTCGTTAGGTGTAAATTTCCTTCAGACGGGCCTGGGAAGATAGTTGTTTCTCTGACTTTTTATTACACCTCATTTATTTACTACGCCGACATAAATCGCTAGAGAAAAGGCGCTACGAGAGCCTCCCGAGTTGAGGGAAACATGGCGCCACGACGGTGATATGATCAATTCTTGGTGTTGTTGAGCAAGAGTGAATGGAGAAGGCAGAGGGAGCGTATCGAGGGAGATTTTGAACGTTTGAAAATATAGAGAGTTCAAAAGAAGAATGACTATGCCCAAGGAAATATGTTAAGTTGAACAGAAATATACGATGAACAGGAAATATGTGCACTTGACGGTAGCTGGAGTGTACTGGAGAGGAGAATTTTACCGAATTTTGGAAATATAATAAGTTCAAAAGGAGAATGACTATGCCCAAGGAAATATGTTAAGCTGAACAAAAACATATGTAAGTTGAACAGAAAACATGTGTATTAGAACGAAAATGGAAGTTAAAAGAGTATGGGAGAAATTTTGAAAGAAGTGTGTTGAAAAAAAAAAAAAAAAGTTCAATATTAGAATGACTATGCTCGAGGAAAGAAGTTAAACTGAACAAAAATATATAAGCTGAACAGAAAATGAGTGTACTGGAACGTAAATGGAAGGCTGAGTGTACTGGAAAGATTTTAATCGAGAATGTTGAAAAATTGGCTACTTCAACGGGAGAATGAAGAAGCCACTAGGAACACGAAAGATGAAAAGATATTGCTCTCGTGTTCAGGAAATATATGAACAGAAAAAATGTGTACTGGAACGTAGAGGGCGGCTAGGGTGTACTGGGGAAATGCTGAATGTCAAATCTTGCATATTAAAAAAAAGGAAAAGAAAAAGGTAGACGAGAAATACACCTGCTGAAAAATGAAATACAAATGTTGAAAAAATTATGTATGAGAGAGATAAATGGAGTCTGGATAGGGGAAATATTATTAGTTTATGTAGAGTATTATTAAAATGAAAGAGAAATGGGTAGAATTACTGAAGGGATATTTCCAACACAAGAAAATAAATATAAGTTAAAAGATATTGATACTGATATAAGAGGATGATTAGAAGACATCTGGGAGTGTATATGGCATAAAATTATTGTGGACCTAAGACAGAAAAATATATAGATAAAACTAAATAATGACAGTAATAATAATAATAATAATAATAATAATAATAATAATTCTACCACTACTACTACTACCACTACTACCATTACTACTACTACTACTACTAATAATAATAATAATAATGATAATAGTAATAATAATAATAATAATAATAATAATAATAATAATAATAACTACAGTCTGAGCAGAGATGCAACAGAAATTCCCACGATGCCGAAAAACGAAAAAAAAACTACACTGATAATTATTCTTAAAAGACAAGACTTGGAAATGAGGAATATCAATAAATAATTTTGAGATAAATATTTGACATGGAAGTCTGGCTGAGATGGGGGAAGGGGTTCTTAAAATTATAGGCTATACAAGTTGAACAAGAAACAGTCAACATTGGAGAGAATACGATCTGTACAGCAAGAACAAGAGAACAGTGAACATCAGATATAACACGCTACGAGATACAACAATGGCCATCTTACACTAATATTAACAAGAGATATTTTTTTTTATTTTGTACACATACTACTTAAATCATGAAAATATATATATTGAAAAGGTGATATGAGATTTTTGGCTTATAGTTAAAGAGGGAGAGGCACAGTATTATGTTTCATCAGCAGAGTAGTACCGTGATACAGAGTTATTATCATAGTAGTCTAGTGTTTTTATGCTAGGGGTCAAAATAGCTAGTTTGCCTTAGTATTGCAAAAGATTTAAATATACAAAATAGACCACAGGAACATAGGTGTGTTATTGGAACGGTATTTTCACCTGTATTTACCTGTCTTCACTTCCGATATAAACTCACCTGGATGTAAAAAGTAGGATATATTAAGCTTCAAGGACATCTTCCGATAATACAGAAACTATACCAAATGACAGACTCGCGATTACAGCTTGAAGACCGAAGTTTAATAATAATAATAATAATAATAATAGTAATAATAATAATCATCATCATCATAATCATAAAAATACATCTAAGTGTTTTATGAGAAAGTTTCCATTATTACAAGGCTTCCTATCTTACCTATTACCAAACTCACAGACAAAGACTTTTTCCCAACCACAGACAATATATCAACTTTGTTTCATTCTAAGCGGACGAGAAGAGGGAGAAGAGAAAGAATACATGGTCCCACTTGGATATTAACTCTTCATTAATTCAGTTTCCTCTGTTTTTCGCACAGCAATATTCTAAGCAATATTTTACTCTTACAAATAATGGCAAAAATGGTGTTGGTAAAAAATACTCAAATCCATCTTACTCACTGAACTAATTTAGCTCTAAAACACTGTACACTGCGCAGGTGTTGATGTAGCTGATTATAGTGATAGAAAAATAGTCAATTATCGCCTAATTTGTCTGCTAATATTGTGACATCCATACTGATCAACCTACAGAACATACACTTGTCATTTCTGTTCACATCAAACCGAAACTAATACAGCTAGCCTTCTGTGCACTAAGACAATCCCAGAGTTAAAACGACCACGACACCCTCAAACATTCAAAACAGCTTACACATTCTCTCTCTCTCTCTCTCTCTCTCTCTCTCTCTCTCTGGAAAAAAAAAAATAGTATGTTAACGCCTTTTAAAAATTTCGTATCTCCCACTCAACACTTCCACTTGCCGCAATGGATCATCTATAGTCTTCCCAAATAACCAAAACAGACTTCACCAGACCCTGTTCTTATGTGGCTATTCTTACTACCTCAATTTAATTTTCCTCTTAATATACTAACACCTATTACTTCAAGACTATTACCTCACTTTCTTCACTACGACGCTCTACCTTCATCACATTTACTTAAAGGATAATCAGGGTGGGAATGACTAAAAATCTTTCCTTTGGTTCCCTTTCACCCCTTTACCCTCTTATGAACTAATTACCTACACACCTGTTTTGATCTACACCTGTGCCCCTTAAGTAACAATTTACAATCTGCATTCTCGTCGATTAAGGAGGCTCCCTAGCACCTGTTCCGAGGCGATTTATTTTTGGGTACGGCTGGTTAGTATCAATTTGTATGAAAATTATGCTGAGGAAGGTGGTATTGTGAAGCGACTGGCAGAAGAGGAGAGTATGGGATACCAGGCAAACTAAATTGATTAGGAAGAGGTGTTAGGGAGCTTCCTTAACCGACGAGAATATGGACCTAAGCCTCTAGCCAAATAGAAATCTAACACACACATTAATCATCCTTAAAAAACTAGACACTGACTAATTTTCCTCCCTTCAAAACTACTGTATAAGATTAAGATTTAGACTAGATTTCCTTCCTCAAAAATAATGTCAACAATATCGCTAATTTTGCTAACTTACACGCATAAAAAAAAATTGTTTCTGAGTGGGATGAAAGTAGGCTTGTATGCGTGTGTGTATGTCGCTCTAAGATGAAGGACGGGATGGTGATTGTTGATATGAGAGTGTTGGCTAGAGTGACAGAATGGTAGGTAGAGTGCTGCTAAGAGTGCAAGGGCGGGACTGTGACTGCTGATATGTTAGAGCCCTGGTTGGAGTGCTGGTTAGTGTATTGGTTCACGGACGGGACTGTGATTGCTGATGTTTTAGTGCTGGCTAGAGTGCTGGTTAGAGTGGAAGGACGGCACGGAGGGTTGATTTCAGCGTGGACAGGGGTAAAAAGCTGCCAATACCGTAGATTTAGTTATAGTCTATAGTTCTTTCACCTTACCCTGGCTCAAACCGCTTCCCTTTAGCATATTTCACGTAACTCAGTGGCAGAAAATACTGCGGCTCTACATTCTTACTACAGCACTTATTCGTGGTTGTATATTCTAGTGCTGATTAACTGTTACATCCATCCATCATCCAATCCTACGCTACCCAATTGTTACAACTCAGTGTTAAAGATGGAGAGATGGCAATTTTAGACCAGGTTAAAGTGACAATGGTACACCTACTCTGACGACTCAAGTGGACTGTTAAGATTCCAAAGTGTACCTGAAACACTTATTGTTACTCAGGCAAAAGTGGAGATCAGCGGATAAGGAGGACGGAATGAATGCTGAAAAAGTGTAAGAATCATTAATCAGGTCTTAAATGCCTGTAAATTCTTCATCTCTATAATACAGACTCTTAATTCCAATAGATGTCACCTCTGTACATTGCATCTCCGGTTCTTTATTTATATTCAAAAGGTAATTAAGGAAAATACCTTATCATAAACTAACACAGAACTTCAGTGGCTACTTTTTTTTCTGACTCTGTGTTCCACCAAGCATTTTTTTTTTCCTATGTCTTGGAGGGAACAATCTTGCGGGCTTCTGATCTTTGGTTCCTTCTTCCTTGCATAAAAATAAAGCAAAATGATGAGTCAGTCTGTCAGTTATATCTTTACTATAAGTACTCAGTGGCAGGCGCTACGATCACCTGACATGTCTTCATTAACGATGGGAAAATAATACAAGATAATACTGAAGCACTCCCTTGCTATACAAAATCTCTGTTGCTACATTTCCTTCCGTATAAAAACATCTTTCATTCTCTTCTTGGACACCACCGTGAAGAATTAAAAATCTTTGGTGCTACAGATCACTCCGCGATGCACTGTTCCCTAGCGTAGTTTTAGCAGAATCGCTTTTCAAAATAACCTCGTCTGAATATTGTGCATGAAAAAGGAACTTTGCCCCTTACAACCTACTGACAATTTTGGGAAAAAAAATCTCATATATGGAACATTTATACCTTTCTTCCTGGTTTATCTGAACTTCTGAGATGTGTGTAAGTTTAGTGTTAAATTGTTTATTGTTTAATTTATGGATTTTTTTTTTTTTCTAAATATGAGTATGAGAAAGCAAGAGGGTAAACTTCAAGAAATAATTCAGAAGTAACCTGCACCAAGATGGCTACCTGTACTAACCACTTAGCATGACAGGGTTAAAATGAAAGACCAAACAATAAAAAAAACTGAAAATACACAAAGTGGAATTTATGAAAGGCCTTGAATTGGTAGACGAAAAATGTATACGGAAAACAGATCAAAATTCCATAAAAGTAACTCACCTTGTGTTCTGTTCAGTATCTTGACTTGTGGTGTTCATTTTCTTGAGTTACTGTATGTGGTGTTCATTTCCTTGACCTCTGTGGTGTTCAATGTATGGTGTTCAGGTTCTTGTGTTCATTTTCTTGTGTGGTGTTCAATGTATAGTGTTCAGGTTCTTGTTTTCATCTTTTGCCATGTGCTGTTCATCTTCTTGACTAGTGTTCCTTACGGGGTGTTCACTTTCTTGACTTACAGGGACAGAACAAGAAAGGCAGAATAAGGCATGATATCAAGATTGCATAGAAGACGTTTAGAAAATTGCTAGAAGAACGATGAGAAAAATGATATGTTGGAGGTGTGGCTGAAGGATGAAACAGGTGTGATTACTGGGCAGGTGTGAAAATAGGTTGATTCTTTTGCTGCGACTTAAGGACTTACATGATTCTATCCTCTGTTCGTACCTAAAGCTGAAATGGGGATCTGGATGTAACATTAGCTGGTTGAATGAAAAATATAGAGGTAAATGCAGAATGTAAGGCTAAGAATGAAATGTATGAATAACTAAAAATGTATGGATAGCCTCAACAGCTGCAAAATGTAAGGATAAATACAGAAATAATGCAACTCGATTCTCGTTAAAGGACTTGGCCACACGCAACATAGGCGGATCCACACACACACTGACCACCAACTCTCTCACGTCATTCTGTTAGTGATTTGCAGGCAGGACTAAAATATCGTAGAAATTCCCTAGGTTTATTTTTCTGTAGTGACAAATATTGCTACGAGAAAAATTATGGCGATATCTTTGCTGTTTGTGGCGGTGAGATAAAGAAGGTGCATTAATTTCCCATGTCTCTCTTGCTGCTGTTCTTGTTTAACCCTAGTCTATCTGGCCTAGCAGACCCGTCGACCACAGATAAGCAACTGCTTCTGTGGGGCCGTCCTACAGGTACAGTACAGTATATACACCGTGTAGGGATTCAGCGCCCTCCTTGTGGTAGACAGCGTCCTTCCCACGGCGAGCTGCTGGAAATATGAGGTGGTTTGGCTCCCAGGTGAACACCGCATTGGTCCACTAAGAATGTACAACGATACCAAGGGCAGGCCTCTCGTCAGCGCCACGTAATTACTGCATATCAGAATCAGAATTACAAGAGAGTGATGACCGTCAGTTTGTGCTGGACTACCGCCCCTGGCTAAGAGGAGACGTGATTGTTCTACGCACGAGAAGTATTGCTTAGATCAAACCTATGGACAAAATGACTTCAGACGGATACTGTTGTTTCTTAATGCACAGGGAGGTCCACACACAGAGCTCCTCTTCTACTCCACTGGGTGATTTCTCATGTGTTGGAGGGACGGCTCTTTACCAGTGTACATCCTGCTTCACTTACTAATTCTGTTTACTCCCGCTGCCTCACCCACGCCCACATTAGCAGACTGAGCCGTTTCCGTAACACATAATATGCCACCTGATGAGTTTCTAGTAGGGCACTACTTATGGACCACCCTGTATAACACACGAAAAAATAATTCATACATAATACTCACACGGTCACGATATGTTTCACACACACACACACACACACACACACACACACACACACACACACACACACACACACACGCACACACGAGACAAAGAATGATATACGTATATTACCTACAGCACAAGCGTGTAAAGAATAAGTATGGAGCGAAACAGTGCATTTCCAGACGGCTGCCGAGAAGGACCCTCTCCCTATAAAAAAAAAAAAATGGGGAGGGGGGGGTAGGATTGTAAGTAACTCTTTCAGTATAATGACATTTTAGTTTCATTCTTGCTGTTATTGTGGTCCCAGGCTCATTTGAACGTGAACCCAGTGGACTGCAGGCTGATGTTTCTCCTTTCCTGCAGGCCACCACTATCCTTTCAGAGGGACAGGGAGGGAGTTGAGGGGCGTTGTTATAACCAGGCAGTACCGCCGCTCGGTTATATCGGTGCAATCACGTGAAGGCGTCCCCCACCAACACCAGCGTCATTATTCCTACCACCAGACGATTTTTATCAGCACTTAAGAAAATCTCTCATGACGAAGGGACAATGGAGACTTCTGAAACCCCATCAGCGGTTGGGGTGTCTCCACAGATGAATAAAAATCGTCTGTCTGGAGGATGAAAATCTAAAATGTAATCGCAGTAAAAAGAGTATCGATAATCAGTCAATGAGAAAGGGAGCTGTAATGAGACGGGCACCACGAAACAATGTCATTTTTCTTTCTCTAGATGAACTTTACATTCTGCTCTCGTGTCAATTATTTCTCTTCATCATCATCATCCAGATCTCTTTTCCCACTCAGGGATGGGGTGAGACAGGATTCAGAGAGTATTTCTGTATATATCTTAAATTTCTCTCCACGTATCACTAATTAATCATACCGGTAACTCTTCTCGTAAAGTTATTCCTACGCGTGGTGTAACGAATGATTCTGGGGAGGTAAAAGCTACTGAAGTCACCACGTGAAGGCGTCCCTCACCAGTATATCCAAGCCACTGAAAAATTGTTGTATTCTTTTTTTCTTTTTTTTTTTCATACCACTCTGTCTCACAGGTGGTGCTGGAGAGGGACCCCTTCGTGTGGTGGCACCGACTTACTCAGGCGGATCTGCTACTCAGTTAAACAAACGCCCCTCACCTACATCCATATCTCCCTAGAGAGGTACGGCGAACTGCCGAAGGACAGTTTCAGCCTGCAGTTCACTGGGTTCATACAGAAGATGAACCTGGGGCTACACTGCTAGTCACACACAGAAACTGCATTTTTTTTTCCCTACATGACATCCAGGTAACAAACATACACGGCATGTGCTTTAGACACTGCTTCGTGATTCACGTGCCCAATACAGCTGCCTCCCTGCACTGACACACACACCCTGAATACACATCCCATCTCGGCCGCGTCACACTCCGGCACTGACCCCTTGTTTGTAGTCTGATGGATTTAGGATGCTCCGTGTCACCTCTTCCCTAGCGATTTGTTTTCTATTCTTTCTTTTAGGCATATTACAACTTCACATTCTCCTGTGTGCTACTTATATCCCATTAATATTCTAGTTTGTATAAATAGCATACTAGAAATTATAATTTCTCTCCTGTATGTCCCCTATGTCTCTATAATATTCACATAATTCACATACATAACATGCAAAATAAAAATAACATTAATTCTTTCAATTCCATGGCGTCTTCTGAATCTTACTCTTACTAGCAGACGATTTTATTCATTTTTCACCGTCTCAGGAGGGACCTCAAGAAGGGAAGGGGTTACCAGTGGCTATAATACTAACCCCGCCAGGTCGAAAGTCTATCCTCAGGTGAAGAAAATCGTCTGGAGATAGCAAGAGTAAAATACGTGGACTGAAAGGGTTAGAGAAGAGATCTGGTCACGAAGAAGTGCCTGACAGCCTCCCAATCCCACCAGACTACTGCTCTCTCCTTATGATATACACATTAAGTATGACATTAAATCTTCCACATTTACATATATATATATAAAACAATAATTTATACATCATCTCTACTCACAAAAAATATATATACAAAATGTGATGCCTAGATTATACCTGAATACATATTATTTTCTTATTTCCATATTAATGGTTGAAAAAATAGAGCCAAGCTTAATACTACCCACATATATTATTTTTAGTGTCCTGGGAATATTTTGAAAGAGGAATATTACTTCTGCTTCCACTGTACAGGGTGGTTCATGTATAACGCTCCTCTTTCGCTACGTGAGGCGATTTCTAATGTGTTGTGGGTACGGTTCAGCCAGTGTTAGCAATGTCTATCCAGCATCACGTATTTCCTACTCCCACTGCCACAATCAAGCCCACATCAGCAGACTGAGCCATTCCCAGAACTCTAATAATACAATCAGGCGAGTTTCAAGTGTAGTGCAATGTCCACACCACCCTATATGTCACACTGCTTAATACCTTCAGTCTGAGATGGTCTTTTATATTCCATTTTTGCCCTCTACAGACGGTTTTTCTTAGCTAAAGGGTGATTTTTTATACTAGAGGGGTTAGATATAGGCTTCAGACGATTCTAGACGATTTTTCTTAGCTTTGGGTGATTTTCTTGAACTGGAGATTTTAGATACAGACCTCATTAACTTCACTGATAGGCCAATGTTCTCGTTGGGTAAGGAGGCTCCCTAACACCTCTTCCTTAGCGACTTATTTTTGGATATGAGTGGTTAATATCCTTTTGTACGTTATTTATGCAGAGTATAGTAATATTGGAAGGATTTATATAACACAGAATAGGACAGTAAGGTGTAATAAGCAAAATAAATCGTTTACGAAAAGATGTTTGGGAGCTTCCTTAACCGGCAGGCCATACGGTGCTAATCTGATTCAATTACAAATGTCCGTTGATGGCGAAAATAAAATAAAAAATACATTCTCACGGTGAAGGTGATCAATATGAAAGACCAAAACCGCAGCCACTTGACTTCTAAAATGCACATTAAAAAAAAAAAAAAAAAAAAAAAAAAAAAAGGTCTTCTAATAGCTTGAATTTCACACGTAGCTTTCTCCAGCCATGACTGTGCGCATGACACGAAGTGAATTATAAACATGAAGGCGGTCTGAAGGTGCATCCATGCTTCCCCAAAACATGTGACTGACGAGATGAAACAATGCACCAGTTAGAGTCACTGCAATATCCTACACAGAACATCAGACGCATCCCGAGGCCTCGATTTCCTCCTGCCGATCACGTGTTTTGAGCAAGTGTGGTCGCACCCTGAGGGACGAACCCACCCCAGGTTAGGTTTCTATCCCTTCTTCCCTCAAACTCAATGCAAGACGGGATTCTGCTCCCCTTCAATTCGGTTCCTGTGCATGTGTGGTGTCGTGGCGAGCGGCTGTGTCTGTCGTCCTTCAGAGGATATGTAACTTGTCTGTGTCTTTCCCTGGTCTCCTTGTGAGTAATCAAATATTTACACCACAAAAGTAACTGTACATTTTCTGAAGACAAACCATCCCAATGCTCCGTTTCACTTAGTGGATCTTGTGCTTGTTATCAGGCACCTCAGCCGGATGACGTGTATTTACGTTTTTACTCGTATTCTTGTTACCACCAGACAATTACCTTCAATCTTGCAGGGATCTCTAGCAGTAAAAAGGTGTTAATGAAGACAATACCTAAACCCCCCCAGTTCGATAATGCCCCTCCTAAATGGCTAAATCGTATGGAGGCAGCAGAAAGTAAAACAAAAATAAGTTGCCGGATGGAAGGAGTTAAGTGTCTGCAATACGAATAGACACGAAAGTTCGCTTTTGCTGTGTCTCCGAAAAAATTCCCCTCAGACCAATTACAGGGTTTTTGAATCTTATTCTTGTGATCTTCAGACAATTTTATTCACCTGAAGGAGGGAAATTAACCTATAAATGGGTTAATGGAGACTTGCTGTGCCTTCAAAATTAATAATATCGTCTGGGAGGGTGCCGAGAATAGATTTTTAAAAATAAATCGCCGGATGGTAAGCGTCAGGACAGTTTGTGTTAGTCAGCTTGGCGGGATTACTCTTTGAACCATTCCAGTGCGATGACATCTTTGTAAAAAAATTATTATCGATGATACCAGACGATTTTATTTAGCTATGATAAAAAATGATGGAAAGAACAAAGGAATTCACTTCTGAAAACAACTGAAGGTCAAAGTCACAAGGCAAAGTCAAATTCCGACTCGTATGTGTGTGTGTGTGTGTGTGTGTGTGTGTGTGTGTGTGTGTGTGTAGAAAATAACTAAAAGAGTTTTCACCAGATTTGGATACTACTTGGTGGACGAGTTGGGAAGAGTCACCAACGTCTCCTTCACTACCAGATTAAGCCCCCTAAGCTGAGTGAAATCGTCTGGCCGTAGCAATAATAATGAGTTTAAATACGGCATCGTAATGAAAGGACTGATACTATTTTATGTGCGGAAAAATACTTCATGGAAAATATACTAACCGTAGGAATAGAGTAAGAATGTAATACTGTGTCTCCAGGGATAACATTGCTCTCCTTTCTTCTCTCTATCCTTCCTCCCTTCATTCTCTACTTCCTTTTGCTTCCTAACTCCTTCCTTTCTTCCTCACCTTCCTACCTTCTTCACTTCTCTCTCTCCAGCCTTCCTTCCTTTCCTTTCTCCTTCGTCTCCCTGCATTCCTTATTTTGTCTCTTTCATAACTTCCTTCTACCCTTTCTTCCATTGCGGCACTTAATTTTTAGTACTCTCTCGTCTTTTTATGACCTCTTTCTTTCATTCATTTCTGTTCAGTTTTAATTATTGTCACTGATTTCACGCTTCATTCCTTCTTTCAGCGTCACTCTTCATTTTAACAACACTTTCATCTTTCTCCATAACCGTCTCCTTTCAATCTTCCCTTGCTTCATCACCATTCGTCTTTCCTTCACTCAACTTTCTTAATCAACTACCGTACATCTTAAACATAGAAGGCTTGACTTTCCTATTGGCAGCCAAATGACACTATCCTCAAGTGCGAGTAGAGTAAAATAATCCTCTTCTGGCGCGTTTTATAGCAGTTTCAATTTCCTTTTGCCACTGACTCTAATAAACTCCACCTCACAAGCACTTCCAGTATAATATTTTAAGCTCAACTGTGCTAGCTTTCTTTCAGCATACTGTAGTTCGTACCTGAAGCTCATTAACTCTTTCAGGACATCGGGAACTTAAGGTTTTATATCTATACCAATGCCAACTAAGTTTTTCGATCTTAGGCGTAGCTTCTCATCCTCTAAGCGTCTATCACAGTATTCGAAATTTCCTATTCTGTGGTAATACTGTGTGTCGTTTTGCCTGAAAGACGCTGATCACCAAATGCCTTTTTTTTCAGCATAAGGGCAATTTCTCGTCCACTATACACTGGTGATAGGACACTGCTTGAGAGAGATGCCAAGTGAAGGACATTATTTCTCTTCTTTTATTGGTTCGTCACAGCATTTATCTACACACTGGTACATCATTTTTGTGCTCACGAGACAGACACCAACTGCAGGACGATTTCTTCCATCACCAATGGCCTCTCGTCCTGATGTCAGCTGATTCGTCCTCGTTCAGGGTCGATCACAGCACTTGTCAACATTTCACTTGAGAAAAATCGTCAACCAAAGGACGATTTTTTAGAAGTATAGCTCAGGCTTTTTATCTATATCTGGAGTCGATCACAGCAGTTTTATTTATTTTGCTAAAGAGAAAGACGCCAGCTGGACGATTTTTTAAGCACATAACTGCCTTCTCATCCTCTTAACGGGTCGATTCGTCCTCTAATCAGGTCGACCATAGCAATTTATTTCGCTTGAGAGAAAGACGTCAACCGCTGGACGAGTCACTCCTCCACACAGCTACCTCTCGTCCTCTTATGGGGGTCGATTCGTCCTCTTGCAGGCAGAACCGCATCATTTTCTTCATTCCTTTACGAGAAAGACGCCAACCGAAACACGATTTTTCTTTTCGTCCTCTCTGGGCTGTTACGTTTAGCTCACGAGAAGGATGGTTGGGTCTTCCTCCTCTCTACTCATGGTCTCTTCGGTTCGAGTCTGTTGGAGAGGGCCATGAGGCGACGCTGATTATCGATTACCTGAAGATTTCTGACGTAGACGCGGATCTCATTCTCGTTCTTTGGTACCGGGGGGACCTCCAAGGCTGCGAAGGGGAAGATGCTGAGTTATATGGCAATTTAGTTATGCAAGAATGCCTCATTATATGTCATCTTGGCTCAGCAAGGATGGAATGTATAAATGTGTAGATTATTGGCCTTGCTCTTAGGGGAACAGATTCATGAACATCCCCAAATAAGAGAAAATTAGCATTCTGCTACAACGTTTCCTGCGATTTTGTTTGTGCTCGCTAAAACTAACGTAGTAAAACAAGAGAAAATCAACTCCATAAAATTGCAAATACGTGTGCTAGAACTGAGAAAGAATGTGCCGTGCGGTACAAAAAGCGATGCAATCGACAGACGAGAAAGAACGTAGATATTATGCGATACAGCCCGAAAGATAAGACAGAATGCAGATAAACAAGAAGGCAACTTTTCGACGAGGCGGGCAGAGGAAAAAATGCAGCCAAAAGATGAGACATGCATAAAAAGCGAAAAGCCCAGAAGACGAAGCACACCGTAGATAAAAAAAAATAAATAAAAAATAATAATAATAAATGCGAAAAAGCTGAAACATAAGGTGATAAAGCCGAGAGATAAGGTAAAACACATGTTCGTAAAAAGCAACAGAGCCGATAGATAGAATGGCATGCATAAAAAAGGCGATAGAGGCAAAAGATCATGCACAATGCAGATACAACGCAAAACATTAACAAAAATCTTAAAGTAAGCTAACCCAGGGGACGTGATCGGCAGTATCTGATGGTCCTGAGCGTCTGGGCCAGCATGTGCATCTTCTCAAAGTTCACCAGACCGTCCAACATGGTGCGGTTGCCTTCGTGGGTGAACGTCATGTCTGGAGGTAAGAGTGCATTAGGTTAGGCTAGGTTACCGTAGGGCAGAGGTGATAAGTTTGAGTTGATTAGGCTAGGTTAGGTTAGGCTATGTCAGGCCGAGGAGACGATGACAAGACATTAAATGGCATCACTAGAGATCAGAAATGATGATGATGATGATGAAGATAGTGATGATGTTGATGATGATGATGATGATGATTAAGCTGAGAGAGGAATGAGTCTCACTGGTTACTAGTCAAATCGATGCTTCAATCAAACTACACCAGGCCATCAATTGAGGAGAAAGGCGTTAGAGATTTTTCTCAAATTAGTACAAACTTTCTATAGCTCTTTAACACCTCTTCCTTAGTGATTTATTTTTGGATACAGCTGGTTAATATGCTTTGGTACGTTATTTACGAAGTGTATGGTGGTATCTGAATGATTTAAATGACACAGATGAGAAGCAAAATAAATCACTTAGTAAGAAGTGTTAGGGAGCTTCCTTAACCAACGAGAATACGGACTAAAGAATGGATAATACCTAAATAAGCAAAATAAATCACTCAGTAAAATGTGTTAGGGAGGTTACTTACTCCACGCGAAAGCGGACTGAAGAATGGATAACGCCTAAAACGCTCAGTAAAGGTGTTAGGGAGCTTCCTTAATCAACGTGAATATGGACTAAAGAATGGATAACGCCTAAATCACTCAGTAAAAGGTGTTAGGGAGCTTCCTTAATCAACGCGAATATGGACTAAAGGATGGATAACGCCTAAATCACTCAGTAAGTGGTGTTAGGGAGCTTCCTTAACCAACCGGAACAACACCTGTACCTTTCATCAGCAGAGGTGTGAAGGGCAGGATAGGGGGCTGTAATTTGGCCACGTAGAGTCGATACGCACGATGATTCTTGGACGGGTCTATTAGGATTTCAAACTCCGTGTACATCTTCCTAAATCTGAAAAAGGTAGGTGTTAAGAGCCTGCTGTCTGGTGTGACTTACAAAACTGCCTGTATGGGAAGAACTTGAATGTTATTATTAGGAAAGAAAGGTCTATTTATATGAGTCAGGGGTAGTAGTAGTAGTAGTAGTAATAGTAGTAGTAGCTGCAACCTCAAGCTCATCTAAGCGTGAACCCGGTGGACTGCAGGCCAAAGTTGCCCTTCTTGTGCACGTCACATCCTCCCTTTGTATGACTGGGAAGGAGACTAAGCGACGTTTGTATAACCAGGCAGTCCCACCGCCTGGTCATATCGGTGCCATCACAAGAAGGCGACCCTCTTCAGCACCAGAGTTTATCAATACAAAAAAAAATACTATATCCTCTTTACTATACTCTAAAGTAGCCTAAAACTGCCACCTCTCCATCTTAAATGCTCAGGGGTACCACTAGATTAATACCAGAATATGGTGCTAGTCATAAAGAAGTGCTATGGAAATGATGCAGAGCAGTAGCATCATCATAACTATTCTGCTACTGAAGTGCGTTAAATAAGCTGCAACAGGACGAAAATCTGGGCCAAGTTGAGATAAAAGGACTATAAAAAATGGATGTACTACAAGGGAAAACTCAGATGCTAGTCATGGAGAAGTTCAATGGAAAGGAGGCTGAAGCGTAGCATTGTCCTATTCTCTGCCACTGAGTTACGTGAAATAAACGACAAAAAGACGAAACTCTGGGTCAAGCTGAGGTAAAAGAAATATTGAAAATTGATGTATTAAAAAGGCAAACTCACCGAGATGAGAGTCGTTCCCATGTCTGCGTTAAACGAGAGATGGCCACGTTACTGAGGCCGATGACGATGGCGAAGAAGGCGTTTAGGTTTTGGTGCTCCTTACAGCTGGAAGGAGCATAAGGTGTCAGATTGGGGTGTTTGATCTGAGCATAGGGTGACAGAATGGTTTTTAGATTTGACCGTAGTGTTAGATGCGACCAAAACGTGTCTGATTACACTGCAGGGTATTGGAACTGATCATGGGGTGTTAGATTTGATCAGAGGGTGTTAGATGTGACTATAAGGTGTTAGATTAGACCACAGAGTGTTTGATTTGCCCAAACGTTATTAGATTTGGCCACTGGGTGTTAGAATTTTGATCATAAGGTGTTAGATTTGACCAAAGAGTGTTAGATTTCACCACAGGATCACACTCACTAGAAATAAATACAAGGAATACAAAACTATTTGCAAAACATGATATTCCCTCGAAGCTGAGATACAACAGAACCAGACTTACAAGAAATAAATACATTAAAACCACATAAAGAATATAATTATGTAAAAAATAATAGTTTCGAAAAAAAAAAATCACTAAAATTAAATGCAAAAAAAATACACAAAAGATATATCAAAAATATTGCAACTTCGAAAAAAAATCACACAGTAGGAATAAAAACATAAAAGTACATAAAAGATATTGGCTCTGTAAAAGATAAACACACACACACACACACACACACACACACACACACACACACACACACACACACACACACACACACACACACACTCTAAGCACCCAAAAGATTTTAGTAAAAACAATACGCCTTCCAAACAGAAAAATGAAAAGATATCCTGTCACTCACTACGCGGCCAACTTGATGAACTTCCTGAGGAGCTGGGCGCGTTTGGAGAGGGCGTTGGCCAGGCAGATCTCACTCACCACCCAGTACTGGATCTCGTTGAAGCGGCGCAGGAACACATCCAAGTTGCACATCACCTCGCCGAAGTGGTCCCGCCCGAACACTTGGTACAGAAACTCGTACTGTTCATGGAGAAAAGTAAGGCCTAGAATAAAGGAGACTGAGTGGAAGAAGGTGATGTTGGAAAATTAAATAAGGGTGAAATACGTGGCCTAAATCCGCATAACAGAAGATTACATTAAAATAATACATAAATAAAATCAAGACTCTAAGTAGCAGCTTGTTTTAACACACTAAACCCCTCTTATTATAAGAGAGAGACACAACACACCCAGAGACACCAAATCATCCCTGCACAAACATTACCAGACTCGCTTCAACAACATCCCACGCTTCCCATTTCCTGACACTCGTACACTAACATTCAAAAAGCGTCTACACATCTACTTCACGCACAAGGCAATACAACACTACGATCAGAACACTATATTACACTCCGGAACACTAGACTACACCTCACCCCCCTCCCAGACATCCATCAACCTGGCAACTGCAGGATTAAATCGGAACACTATCCACCTGGGTTTAGATCAAGACACCACCCAACTCTCCTAAGCTACTTCGCATGAATAAAATACAAAAGGACATTAACCAGTCATATCCAGAAGTAAATCGCTAAGGAAAAGGTGTTAGGGAGCTTCATCACCTGGCGAGAATAAGGGCTTTAGACCAACCCCTTAAAGACAACTAAATACTAATGAGACAATTATAAAGAAGATCTGATACCTCATGGATGGCACTAAAGAGGTCCCAATCGTGCATAGTGATGTGGTATGCCAACTCCCTCGTGCTGTAGATCTCCAGCTGGTTCATGGTGCCTTCTGAAGGGCCCTCCTGTTCCGGTAGGGGCATCTGCCGAGGAAAAATGAAAAAGTGCCTTGATTTTATTGTGCCGCGAAGTGTTGAAATGCAGGAAATACATTACCATCATCATTATCATCACCATCATCATCCTCTGTCTCCTCTTCCTCCTCCTCCTCATCATCATCATCATCATCATCAACCTGACCTTATTTCCCCACCTAGGGATAGGGTAAGGTACGATCAAAAAACAAATGAGAAAGTGTGAAAAAGGAAGAACTATCAAGAGCATGTTTATTGTGGGCATAATGCAGTTTCCGTGGATTCACTTCAAGACTAAACTGAGACGGAGGGTAGGTTTGTATGCAGTTCCTCAAAAATAACAGAATGATAGTTACTGTTTATAAAGAAGAGGAAAAGCAAGGATTATAGTGTAGTTTCCCCTTAACATCAGTACTTTTTCCTTTTTCTTATATATAACAACACAGAGGAAACCTGTTTTTCTCTGTGCATGATACGTGTTCTTCATAATATGGCATATATACGAGTCTGACTTTCCTTCCCCAAGACTAACATCTAAAGTGGGAAATAATGTGCTCATGAAGGAAAGGATAACGTAACAGTGTGAAGCTCATGCCACGCAAACAATATGTAACAAAATTTTACGGAAATATAAAGACTGAAATGCCAGACTTATAAACCAAATATGCATCTGTATCTAACACTGAATATGTATCACTGAATTTAATTAGAAAATATAGTCTGAAATACATGGACCAAGAGCCAAAATACTGCATATACTAGTATTGTACACCTCTCAACTTAGAATAAATGTGTCCGAATATAACCGAGATCTGATTGAATTTCTCTGATACCCTGTCATTTCTTTAGTACGGTACTATTATTTATTGCCGCCGCCTGACGATTTTATTCAGCAAAAGAATGATCTCTCGTAGCGACTGGGTTAAAAATCATCTTTACGGATAATCATCATCAGAGAGAACCTCCACTAAACTCTACACCACGAACGTCAGACGATTTCTTCAGCTCAAGGGAGATTTATGGTGCTTAGGGTTCAACAAGAGGGAAGATATAAAGGAAAAGACCACACTGAGACCAACCAGGGCGTCGAGGTGGTCCTTGTTGGAGATGAAAAGACGACCATTGAGAGTGAGACCAGTCGGGGGGCAGACCTCCTTCTCCCTTAGGGGCACCACCTCGCCTGCAACATAGATCATACAGACACTGAGGGACTTAGTTAATAGCTCGAGTCTAGCATTTGTGGAAAGACTTAGACCGACTTACCTGTGGAGTTTATTAATAACACAGACGTACAATATGGACTTAACCTGGACAGAATTACAATTATAACGAAGAAATATTAATAACTCCCCTAAGAACACCTGTATAAGACCTAAATTAACTCACCCTAAACTTCATTAATAACATAAAGGAACCAGTAAGCACTCAAAGAGAGCATGTTTTCTCCAACACCAATATATTCTATTATTTACTACTGTAATTCCCTTTTCCTAACAGACAAATACGTTCACTGTCTCACAGTCAGATAATTCTACTATCTTAGCCGGTTCTGTTACGCAGCCTCGTATGGCGCATACCTCCGCCAATCCCAGTAAAATTCATGATTTATTCCTGCATTCAGATCCGGATCCACCTCAAAATCTAACCAACGTTTCCCTGATCCACTGCCCACTTGTCTGCCATATTTAACTGAAATTCGATGACAACATCTGGAGAGATCTTGTGCACAAACAAACAGACGCGGGTAAATAAATAACCTACGTCCAACTCTGGGTGGAAATAAAATAGTAATGAAGAAGTGCTCCAGTATTATTAGCGTGACATAAGCACAAATAAAACAGTCAAGAAGAAGTGCCAAAAAACTCCTAAGTACACCTGCATAGAGCCTAACTTGACTCTCACTCACCTGTAGATTTTAGCTCAACCAGCAGCATATTTTCCGGCCTAAGACCCAGCTTGTCGGCGGCAGAGCGCTTGATGACGTCACTCGTGGTTTGTAGGGAGAATCTTAAGGTGCAGTAGGTGTGATCTGCGCAGTATACCCGGAAGATGACTGGAATAATACCACAACAGATTAACACCACGCCATCGCACATTACCGTCACCATAACAATAAACCTCCTTCATACCACATTACTATCAGCGCTACAAATACCACTTCATCATCAAAACCAGAAATTAATGCCATTCTATGCCACCATAACAATATTAATACCACTATCACACCACTCTATCATCACCACAAGAAATAAAATATAACATCATACCATTCATCATCATCATCATCATCATCACATCAACACTGATCGCTTTTCTATACCAGGCCGTTATAGCATCACCAATACCACCACATATCAATATTAATACCAGATCAGTTGCCAGGACATAAGTAATACCAGGACACGTTTCAAACACCACAATATCAACACCACATAACCAATAATACACCATATCACAACACCACACCACATTCCCAAAACCGCATCACATTACCAAAAGCACACCACAACACCAGCCCTACACCAGCACAACACAGCAACCAACACCACCTTAATGCACCACCAACACCACATCACATTATCAACACCACACCATCACACCACACTTTGCCACCACTACACCACCAACACCATACCACCACACCACACTTTGTCACCACCACACCACCAACACGAATACCAGTACCACAAAAATACGGTTACTAGTACCCCTAATACACATCATCACCATTATCATCATCATCATCATCATCATCATCATCAAGAAAACAACACAGACAGGATTTAACAACGACAAGGTTATGCATCACCATCATCATTATCATCATCATCCTATCCCTACTCTTTGATGAGATAATTTGTCTTCAGAAATAGGACAAGGCTAGTTATGATTGCATAAGAACTACCTACAAACAGCCCAATTAGAGGTCATGCAGCGAGACTAACTACAGGGGTACAACCAATGCAAGAATAACGAGAGAGAAGCAGACTACGATATAGGAAGTTACGTCATACTAGTTATAATACAAGATAAATGAGTTAACCCCTTCAGAGAGAAAGAGAGAGAGAGAGAGAGGAGGGGGAAGCAGCTAGTGATTAATTTATGCTGAATTTTGACTTGACAATTCTGAACGTCATGATGCATACAATTTTTTCACCTTCATCTTCTCAGTCCAATGATAAAAACTGTTAAAGGAACACATACTTAAGGAACAAAGGAAGCTGAGGAGTAATTATAATGATGATGATGATGAGAGTAATAATAATAATAATAATAATAAAAATAATCATGATAACGTTCTTTTTTTTACTTTAATTCAGAAGTAAAAACCA
Organism: Coenobita brevimanus; assembly: GCF_032717465.1. Classification (NCBI taxonomy): domain Eukaryota; kingdom Metazoa; phylum Arthropoda; class Malacostraca; order Decapoda; family Coenobitidae; genus Coenobita; species Coenobita brevimanus. Next base: position 44,322,148 of record NC_136982.1, on the reverse strand, counting down.
ATCTTAGACGTAGGATAGTTGTTGAAGGCCGAATTATCTCAAGGAAAAATGTAAAAAAAAAAAAAAAAAAAAAAAAAGTGATATAAGAGTGTAAGGAGACAGAAAAAAAACAAAAACAAAAAACAGCAAGAACAGATCATAACATCTGAACATTTAACACCACGATGCAGTGAAAATAATTAATAATAATAATAATAATAATAATAATGTTTCTGCAAGCTAGGTTTTGTACTGAACAAGGAATCATTACGTTACAAATCTTAGGCCTGTATTCCCGTCGGGTAAGGAGGCTCCCTAACACCTCTTCCTTAACGATTCATTTTCCAAACTGCTCATTAATATCCCCTTGATTTGTTTCTTATGATTTTTCAATATCGACACTGACCGCACGAACAACATACAAAAATACAGTAACGGAGCAGAATCAGAAATAAATCGGTAAGGAAGAGGTGTTAGGAAGCTTCCTGACCGTACTAGAATACCGCTCTTAACCCTCTCTGTGCGATGACACTTTCAGTCTTGCTACTACCGCGCGATTTTAAAGATCCTCGTAGTGAAGAGGTTCTAGTCTCCAATAATCCCATCACCACACCGGGTACAGGGGAGGGACGACTTCACGTGGTGGCCCTGACATAACCGAGCTACTCCTCTGCCCGGTTATGCAAACGTCCCTCAACTCCCGCCCTATTCCCCCCAAAAGGGATGATGGGGGACTGTGGAAGAGGGTCAACTTTGGCCTGCAGTCCAACGGGTTCACGTTCAGATAAGCCTAGAGTTGAAACTACTATTGTTACTGCTATTCGTAGTATTTATTATTGCTTTTATTACTATTATTATTCCTATTACTGCCGTTCTTAGGGCCCTAGACTCATCCGAAACGCGAACCCGGTAGACTGCAGGCTTAAGGCTTCTCCTGCGGTCCACTATCCTCCTTTCGGGGGATAGGGAAGTAGCTAAGGGACGTCTGTACAACCAGGCAGCTCCAACTCCTGGTTATATGGATGCCACCACATGAAGGCGTCCCTCTCCAACACCAAGAACAGAATAGAAAAGCATCATCACACTAAAAAAGGTTAAGAAATACAACACAATGCTACACAGATACAGAAACATCAACTTTATCATTTACAAAGCATGATGACTTTCGCTACTCTACGTCTACGGGTGACTGAGGGTGGGATATTAAAACATTACTACTATACAGCACTGTCTAATCAAGAGCATAGCCAGAATAATGCGTATTTATCTAGATGATGTTCTGAAATAATCCTCTGCACATATGAAGACCTGTCATGATATCACACACACACACACACACACACACACACATTATCAAACTCCTTTCACTTACTGCAATCACTGGAGCCAGATCACCTGTTTAGTAAAGGTTACATTTACACTACAGTTCGTCGCAAAACTGACCTACTTTACCTCAGAATACGTTAAAACTACCTCTGAAATACCAGGAAGCATTTTGTGTCATGTGGTCTACCCGAACCAGTATGAGAAGCTAGTGTTCGCCTGAGACCTCTTAGCTCTCTAAAAGGTACACTCATCAAACCACTCTCCCCAACACTTGTCCTATTCACAGAACTAAGATATGTGCTTCTGCTGTATTAGACTTGGGTTGGCTCCTCTCTTGCAAATATATTAAACTGATGTGGGCCAACGAGGACTAAAATATGGGGCGTCGTTAAAGCCTATGGAAAAAAAAAATAGTGAGTAACTGACAGATGGGGCCGCTCCAAGGAATACTGCAGCATGTGCAAATCCTGGCTACGCCCTTGACTCTAATACATTTATTCTCCAATTTCCATAAACAGGCTGAGATGCTTACGTTACTCTGGCAAGAAGTTTCCCTAACGTGGTGTGAGGCATGCACAAGGATGGTGAGGGAACAACCAGGCGGGCATACGTTACCAGAAGGGGACATCAAGGGGTGGGACACAGAAACCTCGGGGCTCAAGCAAGGGCCCTTACTATCGTCCTGCGCCCGCATGGCCCGGTGGGGTTCCAAGGGGTCCTCCGTTGAAGGCACTCCGAAGAGGCTGATGGGGCGGCCGCTGGTGGGGAGCTTCCACTTACTGACGCCGGTGGTGGAGCAGTCCCTCTCGTAGCGCTCCAAGGCCTCCGCAACGCTCAGCATCAGTGTCGCTTCATCCCTCAAAGCCACGCCATAGACTTCCACGTCCTTGGCTACTTCCTCTTGTAGTGTCTGAGAAAGTGAGGATGTGATGGCATTTTTATTGATTAATGACTGACAAAACTGTAGAACCATCACTGCTTAAGTTAGAAAGTTAACATCACTGACATTCATCTTGCAAAGCCACACTGCATATCTCTATATCCTTGGCTATTTCGTCTTACAGTGTCTGAGGAATTGAGGAAGAGTTACAAGTTTTTAGTATTAAGCTTGTAAATAGGTTAGAAATTGTATGCAGGCCCTCCTGGTTTCGAGGGCCTTCATTACAGTCAACATCAACGTTGCTTCATCTCGCAAAAGCAAGATCATACACCTTCACATCTTTGGCAACTTCTTATTGTAATGTGAGGGAAAGTCAGAAATTTTATTGCAAAGGCTAGAGACCGAAATAATTGTAGAAATTTCACTGTTAAACAAATTACATACAAAAAGATGCTAACCAACTATATGCAAGAAATAAATAATAGGAAAGAGGTGCCACAAGTCCTCCATACGACACTCAAAACACTACCATAATATTACCTGTAGGAACTGAGTGGCAGCGGCGTTACTGAAGACAGGCGCCTTGATGGTCATAACCCAGCGGTGGACGAAGTGGATGACCCGCCTCTTGCACGCCACGATGAACTCCTGGTCTTGGCTGTTGCTCTGACTGTCCATCCGGTAGGTAAGCACTGAGTTAAGGAACATTCATTTGGTCATTTTTATACACACAGTATCACACTTCCGGAGCACGCTGGCATGCATGCACACACGCACGCATGCGAACACACACACACACACACACACACACACACACACACACACACATTATTCACATGTCCACTTCTCTAATGCAAGTGTTAACCGATACTCTTGGTTCTTTATGTATGCATTTGGTGACTTGTGGAACAATTTCTCTCAGCCTTTATTTCTCCCTGCCGATGACCTCCACTCCTTTGAACATAATGTGTCTAAGCATCTGCAAAGGAATGGATCTTGATATTGGTTCCTTAAAAGGAAAACTTTCTACAGGCTTCCTGCCTATACCCCATTCTTTGTTGAAATAAATAAATGAAGAAATAAAAATAAGTCCATATAATACTGTCAAAATCCAACAGTAGCAGCGAAAAGGATATTGTCTAAGGAGCTCCTGGGTTAGATGAGGGTAGGGCATGAAGACGATGTGCGTGAGGAGGAAGTCATCGAGGAAGAGGTCCGTGGTGGCCAGCTCGCATCGTCTCAAGGGAAGGTCCGTTACGTCCACGCCCCCACTGCCCCTACGTCCGTCCAGCCGCGTCTCCAGCAGGTGTTCTAGCATCTTCTGCGGCGTACCTGACATCACAGTGTACCTGGAAGAAGGATGGGACTTGAATTCCCTTTTTTGGTTCCCAAGCTGAATGACTGATGACAAAGGTATGAGCATAAACACGCTGATCGTATAAGCCAATTAAGTCCTTCAATCTTAAGACATTATTAAATTTTATTATTTTTTCCTCGTGACCTCTAACAGTGTCAATCTTAACCTGACTACAGACGAAATAAAGAGAATAAATAACATTACGTTCTCGAGCTGAAGGGGTTAATGGATACTTTTTTTTAATTTTTTTTACTACAAGAGGCTGGGTGTTAGGTGGCCACTTGAGGGAGGCTTCGGTCCCCTTACCTGGCAGGACAGTTTTGTGGAAAATTACCTGTGGGGTTGGGTGGGATTTACACTGAAAGAGGGAAGGGTTAAACGCAGGTGAATAATTTTCTCCCGGTAGCCAGAACGAAGCATCTATGTGGGTTGTGCTAATAGTACAGTAGTAATATTTGTAACTCCAGGATCATCCGTACGTGAACCCGGTGGACTGGAGGCTGATACGCACTCTAAAGGGTTGAAATGATCGAGGTTCAAGGCATCTAGATAACAGGTGCATCCAATTCTTCAATAAAATCTTGCAATCATGGCGGGAATAAAATACCCTGGTGGGCACTTGTTCTCTAGAGGGTTAAAACATGCAAGACAGGTTGATAAAAAAGAAAATGGCGAAGGTCTGGAGGTGCAAGGTAAGAGAATACGTGATGGAGTAAGATTTCCAGGCGTTGGCAGTGTTTGTACGAGTGTAAAGAGTGTATGGTATCGAGGAACGCTCCGCAGGACACGGACATGTAAGAATAGAGGGAAAAAAGGCTACTAATGCACTCTTACGTGTTTGCCCCAACTAAGACCAAGCTCATGTAAGAAGACTTGTAGATGGAAGCGCCTCTTACGGGTCACTGGCCGTAGGAGTAAGCACTGTAGTGAGTTTGTCTAGTGGTAGCGAGAACAGACGCAAAAATAAGATATAAAAATGACACACGATAAAGATAAGGATTAATTACTTGTAGTGGGAGTGGGAGTGGGCGTTGGACGAGATCTTTTCGAGGACGAGCACATCCTGACCATGTTCCTTGAGTCGCACCGTGTTGGCCTCGACGTCCCTCATGATGCGGTTGAAGTCGCCCTTGTCCACGCGAAGGAAGTGGCAGTTGTCCTCGCGCAGGATGATCGAGGCCGCTCTGAAATAGACAGATGGACTGATAGATACACGCAGAGATATATAAGGAAGATGAATAGACAGATAGATAATTGTCGCTTGTTCTCGCCAAGGACAGACGCCGCTCTGAAACAGACAGAAAGATAGATGGATTGATATCTAGATAGACAGACAAACAGATAAGAAGTAGGATGAGGAATTTCGCTCTGACGGAGAAGGAGGTAAAAAAAAACAAAAAAAAAAACAGGATATATACATGTAACGTAGGAACAGTAAAAACTTTGCTTCCTGGTTGTAGCTTTGAGAGAAGGGCCAAAAATAAAACACACACACACACACACACACACACACACACACACAGTAAAAAGTGGACTCTGAAAGGGCAACTGAAAGAGGGGAGACTGGTGAAAAAAAAGAGTAAAAATTCTGCCTTGAAAGATAACATAGACGAGAGTAAAGAAAAAAAAAAAAGAGAGAGAGAGGGTGAAAAAAGTATATTAAAAAAAAAAATCTCTTGTCTATAGGCGGAAAACTAGCAACTGTCCTCACTCAAAATAATATATGCAGCTCTGACGGGGAGGAAATAGATAGATAGATAGACAGATAGATAGACAGACAGGTAAACTTTTCTCGTCATTAACCCATTCACTCCGATGACACATTTTAAGTTCTATTCCAGCAAATGAAGAGACAGTAAAACTGAATATGTCATTTGTGTGTGTGTGTGTGTGTGTGTGTGTGTGTGTGTGTGTGTGTGTGTGTGTGTGTGTGTGTGTGTGTGTGTGTGTGTGTGTGTGTGTGTGTGTGTGTGTGTGAGAGAGAGAGAGAGAGAGAGAGAGAATCCACGCGTGTTTATGTATGTGTCCATGTGTGTTTGTACCTACATGCGTGTTTGCGTGCGTGCGTGCGGTCTTACACTCACCTCGGGGCATCATTCACTAGAGCCAGCTTGCCAAAATCGTCCCCTTCGTGCAGTGTATTAACAACGCCCTTCCCGTGTATGGCCACGTTCACCGACCCTCTCACGATTATGTACCACGACTTGCCTTCGGAACCTTGCTGGAACACTGACGGTAGAGAGAGAGAGAGGTATTAGAGTGGGAAAAGATGGTATTGTACTGAGGGATGGATGGATGGATGGAGAGAGAGAGAGAGAGAGAGAGAATGAAACAAAAGCACGATACTAAAATAAATTCGAATACTGATGAAGACAGAAACCAAAAAAAATAAATAAATAAATTAATAAATACATACACAAATAAATAAAATAACAGGGAAAGGGTTACCTGTGGAGAGCGTCAGAAAGTCCTGGAGGCCTCAGTAAGCGGAAGTGTAAGAGGAAGTGTATTATTGGGGGACCTTTGACCTGCCTTGGTTACAGAGTCAAGTTACATCGCTACATCCAAGTCTGACCCACGAAACAAGATCGTCTCCCTTCCCCTTCCCTTCCCTCCCCTCCCCTCCCCTCCTCTCCCTCCCCTCTCTCCCATTCCCCACTCTCCCCTTCCTTCACCTTTCCTCTCTCCCGTACCCCCTTCCCCTCCCCTTCCCCATCTCCCCTCCTCTTGTTCCTCTCCCCTCTACTCCCCATCCAAGATCCGCATTTTCACTCAGGCTTCTGATTTCAGGCAATGTATTAGCAGTATATTTCTTTAACTAACTGGGCCTCTAAGTAGGACACATACTACAGAATCTAAGTAACTAAGAAATTGTTGAATAAAGATGCTGGACTTAGATATTAGAAACCTATAGTCTGATTGTAAAGAAAAACTGAGAGGATTGTACCAGCTAAGTCGCCTTGTCCTTCACCATTTGGCTGCCCTCCCTCCGATTCATATCATCCCCATTCATATACCACGAGATCCCACCCTTTCACCTCATCCTCGGTTTTCCACTTAATAAAGCAAACTGGCATCTTTAAATTAATCTGTATATCATCATCATCATCATCATCATCCCACCTCTTATTCCCACCCAAAGGCAGGGTTACGTATGAATCAGAAAAAAAGGAAAAAATTGTGGGAGAACTAATCAATACCATACCTAATGAAATGGGCCACACACTCATTCACTCACCGTTCAAGCCCCCGGAATCCTGGGTCCACCTCACAGGCACACGTAACTTCACCATCAAAGTTATAATTACCCAATAGCGAGAAGTCTATAGGAAAAATAACTCTACTCACGCACAGTCCCCTCTTTGGAGTGGGACTCAAACTTGATGATGGAGGCCAACTCTCTCTTGACGGAGTTCGAGAGGTGAGAGAGAGCCTTGAGGTGCAGCAACTCCTCGTAGATCAGCTCCTGGTCCTCGATGGTGCGCTCGTGGCTCCTAGGAAAGGGACGGAAATATGAGAACCACCATCGCTATAGCAAGTTACTTTCACCTGACAGAACTAGGCTACTTTTACAACCTGAATACTATAACTTCAATGCTATAACTTGAGTCCAAAAGGAAGAATGATGTATACTCACGGCCGCATGCATGTAACAGACACTTCACTACCAAAAGGAAGTACATTGTAACTCACTACAGCAAGAAAAATATTACACCACACTCCAGCAAGTATATAACAAAGGGAAAAGTATCGCAACTCACGGGAACATGCATATAACACACGACAATGCTACGACTCACGGCAATTCATAACAAGAGGATGAATGTTACAACTCACGACAGAATAAACCACAAGAGATACGATGTTACCGATGTTATAACTTACGGTGGTATAAAAAAAAAAAAAAAAAAAAAAAAACGCTTCACCGAGAATAGGGGAAAAAAATACTAGAACTCACGGTCTCCTAAGAATCATCCTTAACATGGCGTCCGGGGCCCTCTGCTGTAGGAAGGCGAGGACGGGCGTGAGTCTGTCCTCGGCGTCTCTCCTCTCTGCCTGCGAGGGCGTGGCTGCAGGGACGCCAGGCACGGCAGCAGCGTCCTCCAGGAACCGATAGAACAGGTACTTGTCACGGAACGGCTGCTCTCCCGTTACTGTGCAGGGAACGTGATATGACCGTGATAAGATACTGAACGGCTAGCTGCTGTTACGGTGCTCCTGTTACTATAGAGACATTACAAGGTTACTTTCCCGTTACTGTGAAAGGATCGTGTGATTGTGATGAGACACTGGACGGTTACTGTCAAATAATGCCATCTTTAACCCAAACAAGACAAGGGCCACTTATGATAGACGCACCTACCTCTGCATAATTCTCGGGGAAAAGAAACAATTTTATTCACGCGGGGAAAAGCGAACACCTGAAATCCCACTCTGGCTAAAGCCTAGTCCATGTGAAGGTCTACCACTTTACAAAATATCGTGGCCATGCATCTATATCAATTTTATTTTCTTCCCCTATTCCTATTTTATCCCCATCTCTTTATCTCCCCTGCCTCTTCCACTCCCCATCCCCGGCGCTTTTCACCCCAAGGCCAGTCTTATGCCCTCAGTCTGTCTGCCTGTCTGTAAATTGAGCTGGTAAAGTGTGCTAGTGAAGATGTCTAGGGTGTAGTGGCCTTAACAACCCCACCGCTGTCAGGCCAACTGGACAGGCACAACTACTACGACGTGGCTGGGTCTTGTCCTACGCATTCTGTACCATACGCAGTTACTATCATTTTTTTTTATTTAGTCCTTTTTAAAAATGAATAAAAAAAGTACTGAGTGAGTAAATGGTGAAGAGAGAGAGAGAGAGAGAGAGAGAGAGAGAGAGAGAGAGAGAGAGAGAGAGAGAGTCTTTTTAATTACTATATTTGCTACGTTCATTTCCAGCTTCAAGGGATGTCTCTCGTACTGAAGGGGTTAATGGGGAGGAAATGGGAGAGAGGGAGAAGGGGAGAAGGAGAATGGAAATGCAATGGTTGTGAAGAATGGGAGTTACATGGAGCTAGGGGAGAGGAGAGGCTGTGAGAGGAAAGGAGGGGAGAACAGGGGAGGGGAAGGGGAGGAGAGGAGAGGAGTTTAGAGGAGGAGAGGAGAGCAGTGAAGAGAGGAGAGGAGAGAAAAGAGGGGCATAAAAAGAGTGGAGAAGAGACGAAGAAGAAAAAATTATACGAAAAGAAAAAAAGAAAAATGGAGACAAGAGAAGGGAGAAGAAGACAAAAGAAAGAATACACAAAAAAATAAATCGCCGGATGAAAAGGATTAAATTGAAAAAAAAAATCCTCTATGGGAAGAATTAAAATGAAAAGAAACTCGTGGTGAAGGGATTTTTGATGAGCTGTGATTTTTTTTTTTTTACCAATAAATTTAGGTCATGCAGTTTTCAATTTTTTGCTCTCTCTCTCTCTCTCTCTCTCTCTCTCTCTCTCTCTCTCTCTCTCTCTCTCTCTCTCGCTGATACGTGTTGGGTAAGTGTTGGAGAGAATGTGCGTGTCTGCCTCAAGAGTCATCAGCTAAATCCTCCACCACGAATACTATTTCTTCTTTTTAGTTATTTATTAATTTTTTTGTTTTTTGCTACTGCCTGACGAGCTTTTTCAGGCGCTGGAGAGGGACGCCTTCACGTGGTGGTACTTATACAATAGGGTGGTGGTGCTGCCTGGTTATATAAACGTCTTTTAGTCCCCTCCCTATCCCCTGACATGTGGATGGTGGGCCGCAGAAGAATTGCAGCTACTACTACTACTACTTCTACTACTACTACTGCTACTACTACTACTACTAATACTACTAGATGACCAGGATTCAAATTTTCTTCTCGCTAATATCACTCAATTTTAAGCCACTTGAGGAAGAGTGTTAAGAAGTGGATATTAATGTGTCCTAATTATGCAAGACATGCGTGTGCTCTTAAATTAGTGTTTGAGTGCATTTGCGTGCGGTGTAATGAGGTAATGAGTGCAGCTATGTAGGTCCGTCACCCCCACCGTCACCTAAGCCCATCCTGCTCACTCTCTAAACACCCCTTTTTATTTTATCTTGGACTAAAATTGCCATCCCTCCATCTTCATCGCCCTGCTGTAAGAGGTGATATAGAGAGATAGACAGAATGATAGATAGACAGACAGATATAGACAGGAGAGATAGATAGACATACTGATAGACAGATGTGGAATTACTGACCACGATAGATAGCACCTTCTTCAAACACAGATAAACAGGCAGACAAAGATGCACATAATTTAGACACAGATAAATAGGCAGACAGACAGATACATTAGAGATAGATAAATAGATAGACAGATAGATAAATACATAGATAGACAGACCGAGAGATACTGACCATGATAGATAGCGCCCTCCTCCAACAGCGCCTGCCACATCCCCGCCGCCTGCGACCTCGAATGGACAGTGGATGACAGGGACAGCAGCCACTCCGTCATCTCCGTGCCCACGCCGGCGCGCGCCTGGACACAACCGTGGTGTCGGCGGTCGCGTAAGAGATGGGGCGCGCGAGTGAGAATCAGCGTTCGTAACACCCAGGCAGCCTCGCAGACCCTCTCACTGGGGGCCTGTGTGAATAGATAGATTGATGAGTAGATAGATACGTGGATAGATAGACTGACTGATATATAAAGAAGAGATAGATAGATAGATAAGTGGATAGATAGACTGGTAGATATATAAAGAAGAGATAGATAGATAAGTGGATAGATATATAATAAGAGATAGGTAGGCAGACAGATAACTTGACTGATCGACTGACTGGGAGAAAGATAGATAGATAGATACAGGCTGATAGATAGACAGAGAAAATAAACTGACTGAGAAATGGATAGCCAAATACGTAAACAGGCAGACAGATAGATAGATAAACAGACAGATAGACAGATAGACAGAGAAATGAAGAGCTAGATACATGAATTTCCACACAAATACATAGACAGGAAATATTATGATGATGATGATGATGATGATGATGATGATGATGATGATGGTGATGATGCTCCCTCCTTCCCCCCCGCGTAGAATCTATTTCTATCTATTGGACTGAAAAATCCAGCAGACTGATAAAGAGCTATAGTGGAAACGTGGCACCTACTGGGGGTCCCTGAGTGCCATCCCAAGGGTACTGGCACCACGTACATGCGGGCGGCACCACCCTCACCCCACCCCCACCCCCACCCCACCCCGCAACATCCCTACCAACCTCACCATACCCCTAATAACCCCATCCAACAACACAACATCTTCCCTACCAACTCCACTCCTGTCCTACCACCTTCACCCCATCTTGCCACATCACCCCTACACCCATCCTGTATCACCCCACACTACCCCATACCACTTTATCCATTCCCTACCCCACCCTACCTCATTCCATCCTACATAACCCCACTCCACCCTCACGCCTACCCTACATCATCCCACCACACCCCTATCAACCCCACTTCACCCACTTCATCCTAACCCACCACTACTAACCTAACCTCACCACACCTCTGTCAACACCACCCCATCCCATCCAACCCCACCACACCCTAATCAACCCCACCAAACCCCACATCATCCTACTCCACCACTACTAGCCTAACCCTACCACACCCCTATCAATCCCATCCCATCCCACTTCACCCCACTTCACCTTACCCCACCACTAATAACCTAATCCCACCACACCACTATCAACCTCACCCCATTCCACCCCACCAAGACAGAACCCTCACCCTTTACCAGTACTTGTAAAAATTATGGTCATGGAGACAAGTGACCTCGTAGCATTTACTGTATAGGGTGAAGAACGTGGTACCCCTTTTATCTCGTCATGCCGTGTCACTGGGGAGGGTGTAGAAGGGTGTGGGGGGAAATTACACCCACATACTGATGGTGTGTTAGTTTGTATTGCAACTGAACATAATGATAGTGTGTTAGTTTATACCGCAACTGAAGGATTTATTATGACATGCAGTACTGTAGATGGCCCATTGCGATAAGTGGAAATGTTGGGTGGGAGACAGACACAGGTTTCATATTGAAGTCTTTATTATCCCTAACTTTCCAGGCGACACAGAATCGACCTACAGAGAGACTGAACAAGAAGGGGTATAAGCGTCTAAAATCTATCACTTCTTGTCCAATCTTCAGAGAGACTGAACAACAAGAAGGAGTATAAATGTCTAAGATCTATCCCTTCCCGTTCAATCTCTCTGAAGATGGGTTCTGTGTAGGCCGATATCTTCATGAAAATATAGAGTTCAAGTTTTAGCCTGTGTCTCTCTCCCACCCAACATTCCCACACGCAATACTGATCTTTTATAATGCTCTTTCCTTGTGGAGTGTGGCTGTTGTATTCTGGATGCTTGAATCATGCCTATACACTAATACTTTGTTAAAATTTGTAATGAATGACACTGGATATTTTTTCTGATGATTCCATTACGGGTTTCTGAACTATCCATCTATTCATGACAACAAAACATATTATAAATCGTGAAAATTACTGGCGCCAGAATTATCATAAAGGTTTCAAAATTCTCACCACTAACATCATATTTCTTTCAATACCTTACAGTGATTAAGTTAAGCAAAAAGAGAGACGGTAAGGCTGCCATAACCGAGTATTCCATTTTCTTTTCTTTAATGTTTCGTCTTTCCGTGGGACGTGAAAAAAGTGATATGGTTAGATTCAACTTACACGTAAACGTTTTGATAGTGGCAAACCGATTATTATTATTATTATTATTATTACTGTTATTACTATTTTATCAAGCATAAAATACGTTAACAAGAATGGGAGAGGGAGTGGGGGTCTAGGGGGGTCAATGAATCAAGAATTTCGATTATATATCTATCTATATATCTATCTATCTATCTAAATAAAAGATGTCACTGTCAGGAAAACACAAGTAGGCATAACAAGCTCTGATCACTACAACCAGATATTTTTCTTTTCGTAGGATGCACAGATTACGTTAACCAGACAGGGAGACAGAGAAAGAGCGAGGGGAACCATAAGGCTGAGAATACCATACACAGGGGTAGGATGGGCAGCTCTAGGGGGTGGGGGGTGTATGGGCTTGAGGGGTTAACAAGGAGACAATGTAACTTAATGTAACTCTAATGTAACTCGAGATTTTGGGTGGACAGCTCTAGACCAACGCATCGCCTCTTGTGCTGGGGGAACACTGACCTCTCCTCTGTTCACTTTAACTTGGCCTAAATACGACAAAATCTCTAATACTGACCTGTAAATTAGAGATAAGAGCAAGTCACTAAGGCAATGGAAAGGATGTAGAGATGTAGCAATGTTTTGTTTTGTTTTTTTCTGCCACTGAACTTCGTGAAACGGCTGTACAAGGGTGTTAATCTGGGCCAAGCTAATGTGAAGAAACTATAGAAGAATATGAAAGGGGTCGTACTAAAAGGGGGTAATAAAGACTGTTTCTAACCATGAGGGAGTGCTGGAGAGAGACAGACGCCTTCAGGTGGTGGCACTGATATAAATGGTCGGCTCAACTGCCCAGATATATATGAGTAAACGTCTCAAACCTTCTTCCTTGTCTCCTCGAAAGGAGAGATACTGGACTGCAGGAGAGGGGCAATTTAAACCTGCAGTCCACTGGGTTCACGGTTCAAATGAGCTTGGGACAACAACAGGACAATGAACAACAACAACAATGAGGGGGCTCTAGTAACTTACAATCGTTGGTGACAGCAAGAGTAAAATATAAAAGTCACTGAACTGAAAGGATTTAGAATACGCGAGAAGGTTGTCCTGTGTGTGTGTGTGTGTGTGTGTGTGTGTGTGTGTGTGTGTGTGTGTGTGTGTGTGTGTGTGTGTGTGTGTGTGTGTGTGTGTGTGTGTGTGTGTGTGTGTGTGTGTGTGTGTGTGTGTGTGTGTGTGTGTGTGTGTGTGTGTGTGTGTGTGTGTGTGGCAGGAAATACAACAGTTTTCGCCCAACTTGGACCTTCATCACAGTATAATTCTTCAACAGGACTCATATTTTTAACACCAGAAAGGTCCTTATGACAAAATACAAGATGATTTCGTTCCCTGTGCCCGACCCGCCACACACTGACTACTGTTGTGCTACATCACCTTCAAGCTTGGCGTAGCGGGTCTGGCTTTACAGTTTAACCTCACTAATGAACCCCGGCACAATATACAGATATCCAATAAACATTCATTCACCCCGAAGTCTGAGCGCTGATAAGAACTCGCTTAAAGGTGCCTCCGCTCGATGTCAAAAGGCCAAAAATGAGTCACAATTCGGGAACCTATGGCCCGATTGGACAGGAAACTGTTTTATTCTTCAAGTAAGAGCATTTTAACGGTACATGCTCTTATAATAATTGCGCTACGTTGCACCGTTTTTGCTGTGTTAAGGTAACCAACAAACATACAGAAATCGGATCATTATAATACAGATGTTCCGGGAAATTCATTTAAAATCTTAGACCAACACGGTATTAATGCGAAAATAAACAGGCTCGAGTAACAGGAATGATTACACAAACCCCACCTGCAAACAGACGCTTTTTCGATACATACTTTTCACAACTGGACGATTTCCTTCAGCCTGGGAGACTCTCTTGGTGGAGGGGTTGGCTAGCTCTCCATCAACCCTGTCACTAAGAAGACGCCTACTCCCCGGCTGAGAAAAATCACCTTCCAAATAACACCATACTTTGCAGAAGCACCCTGAGTACTTGGTGAGTGTGTGTGTGTGTGTGTGTGTGTGTGTGTGTGTGTGTGTGTGTGTGTGTGTGTGTGTGTGTGTGTGTGTGTGTGTGTGTGTGTGTGTGTGTGTGTTAATGGGGTGGACGTAAGAGAGGCTTGGGATTGAGCCTCACTAATGGGTCTGCCCCGTTCACTGATCAACAACTGGCCTAGTGAACATTTGCACGTTGCTGTTGCTGTTACCTTGCAACAGTCGGTTTGCTTTTACTTGACGGAACTGGGTCACACTCAAATTTTATCGTAGTTACGTGAAATTCAATGAACTGCAGTTACGAAGTTGATATGAGTTTATTTCACGTAGCTCAATGGCAGAAAAAGATAATGCTCCGGCTCTACATCCTTTCCATAGCATTTCTTCCTAACTATAGAACCCTAATCTTGTGTTAATCTTCTGTTGCTCGGTGTTCAAGATGGAAAGATGGCAATTTTAGGCCAAGTTAGACTATCATCATCACCATCATCATCATCATCATCATCATCATCCCGCCTCTTTTTCCCAACCGCCTGTGGGATGAGGTAGCGCAGAGAAAGCAAAAAGGGGAAAGAATACAATAGTGGGAGCAAAAATCAACAGTATGCCTAACGAAATGGGCCACACACCCATTATTCACTTTTCAAGCCACCGGAATCCTGGCTCAAGCTGAAAGTCACACCTGTCCACAAGTAGCTTCATAATTGCCTATCAAACAGAGCCAAGTTGAAGTAAACAGAGTACAGTCATGAAACGGTACTCACCTCCACGATAGGGACGGCGGCGTTGCTGGGAGAGTCGAGTTCCTGTGACCTCTGTTGCTCCACCTTCGTTCTTGACCTTCGGCCTCCCCGCCGGCGTCCCTTGGGCCGACCTTTGACCCCTCCCTCGCCATTGACTACCCGACCCGACCCCTTCCCTTCGCTAATATCCTCGTCGTCTTCCTCGTCCTCGTCTTCCTCGTCATCTTCATCATCGTCATCATCATCCCGTTCGATCTCCCTGAAGCTCACGACAGGAGGGGTACCGCTGTCCTCCTCCTCCTCGTCCTCCTCAGCCGTGTCTTGTGATTCGCAGCGCAGACGAAGCACGGCGCTCCGAAGACTAGAACGCCGCGGACTGACGGAGGGACTGTCGAAGCTGGCCGCCCTAGTGAGGCTGGGACGACGAGCCATGTCTCTAGTTGGGGTACCTGGAAGAAGTAGGCTTAAGTTACTGCTTCTTGGCTATACTTCCACGACTCTAACTCTGTGGACTGAAAGAGAGGTTGTACAGTAGAAGTTGGATACCCTTAAACGCTGTGGCATGTCCCTGGAAGCTAAAATTTATGCCTATTGTCTACAGTAAGGATTTTAATAGTAATCTAATTTTTGCTATGGGTGATATTTAAACCAGGATTTGGAGATTTCGAAAAGCCTCCTCCTTAGCGATTTATTTTGCGGACCACATATTAATAATGATTCTCTAAGTTACAGATGCAAACCTGGTAGATATTAAATTGATAAACATAAGAGAGAAGTGAAGACTGAGGTGAATGAAACAAGATACATCGCTAAAGGCAGTCCAAAATCTCCTACACCAATGACAATAAAACCACACGTCCCAGTCATACTCTGAACAGCAAAACAACCGTCGAACTTTACATCCAGGTCCTTATTTCATTTCCACACACAGCTATGGAAACTAATACTGATCAACTTCCTTACAATAAATAACGAAATGGTGAACAATTATTTTTTAACACAGTGATGCAGTTTTCTGGGCCAAACAAACTTTTCAATGTATTCGGTTCACGTATCACAATGCTTCAGCTAAAAAGTGTATCAGTATTTATGTCTGCAACCGTACAAACAGGCTGGGGAAAAGACGCCCTCGCCAAGAAACACTAAAAAAATCAATCAATCAATCAATCTTATATCCGTGGGTACCACCTTGCACAGGGGAGGACTTCGTAGGGGTGCCTCTTGGGGTGGAATTTCGTGAGGATGAGTCCCTGGAGGGTGAGTCTCCTTTACTCCTGGTGGGGCTGTCGGTCAGGGAAGGGTCGACGCTGGTGCTGCTGCCCTTGTGTGCGGGAGATGAGGGCACCGTAGACGCCCCCCTCGCAGCACCGAGGGTCTTGGATAACGTGGTGGAGGTCCTGGGGGAGAAAATTATGAAGGATGGTAAGAGAGCTGCAGATAAAGAGGATACACACAAGCAGATTAAAAAAAGACACGCACACACACACACACACACACACACACACACACACACACACACACGTTATAACCGGAACTCAAGCTAAACGTGTAGGGTGATGACAAGAGTAAAAAACAAGGAATCTTACTGGCAATTCAGAAAAAAAAAAAAAGAGAGAGAGAGAGAGAGTACGGGAAAGAAAAAAGTACAAATAAGCACTTTTACACAAAATTAAAGCATAGGAAATAATGAAGCGAGGAAGATAAGAGTAAACACAACCAGTATCAGAAGTCAAACGAAAGTAAAAGTGTTGGGGGAGGGCAAGAGTAAATGCCAACAGCCTACATACTTATACGCAACAAAAAAATAAAACTTATCTGTGTCACCTGGGTAGATAAGTAACCGCTCCTCTGTTGGCGTGGTTGAGGGGATTTTACAGGTGGACAAAGGTACAAATACGCAACCTTTACACACGATCCAAGTTGCCGAATGTAGTACTGCCGTGCGAAATATTCGTTGACAATCCTCTGCCAGCATTGTGTCCTGCCTTACACATGTCTCATTCCTCCCCAAACGACAAAGAGTATCCTTCCATCTCACACTCTTTTGTTGTGAGGTTCATCCTTCCATCACATAAAGACAGATCACATAACACAGCCGCCAATGTCCAAGAAC
This sequence comes from Coenobita brevimanus, assembly GCF_032717465.1. Classification (NCBI taxonomy): domain Eukaryota; kingdom Metazoa; phylum Arthropoda; class Malacostraca; order Decapoda; family Coenobitidae; genus Coenobita; species Coenobita brevimanus. Next base: position 44,304,993 of record NC_136982.1, on the reverse strand, counting down.
GGTAGAGAACGGTAGAGAAAATGTCCAAGAACTTTTGCTGATGACAGAAGAAATAAGCAATCATCCATACAAAACTTCAGGCGAAATTCACACAAAATCTTCACCTGAAATTCCTTAAGTACCTGGGCACTGATATCGAGCTGCTTCTCTGCTGATGTGGCTGTGGTGAGCGTATGGGTGAAGAGGAGGCGGCTCTGGTAGGGGACACCGTAGAGGCCCTTCTGCTCTGTGGGTCCCTGCCTGTGGGTTCCTTGGGGAGCTCCCTGGGGGTGGATCGCCTGCGTCTCGATCCCACACGCCTCCAGAGCCCCCTGACCTCCTCACCGACCCCCACAGCAGCTGATCCCGAGCCTGTGGAGGGAAGCACGAAGCACCCACGTCATCCCCGGGTCAGGTGAAGCTTAGCGGCCTACCTAACAGTGTGGTGGTGGTGGTGGTGGTGGTGGTGGTGGTGGTAGTGATGATGATGATGAAAAGGAAAGCTAACATTAACATCTGTAATTGTTAGGATGATGATGATAATAATGATGATGAAATGGAAAACTAATATTAACATCTGTATCTGTTATGATGATGATAATGATGATGATGATGATGATGATATGAAGAGCTACCTAACTGGGCCATATGTGAGTGAGGTGGTGGTGAAAAAATATGTCCAGTATTAACATATATAGTAGATGATGATGATGATGATGATGATGTTGATGATGATGATGGGGAACGACGACGATAATAATGATGACGATGATGATGATGATGATGGCGGAGACACACAAAAGCCCTAACTGGGTCACGTGTTACAATGGTGGTAAGCCGGAAAGAGGATTACACGGCATTTCCGGAAGGGTGATGATGATGATGATGATGATGATGATGATGATGATGATGATGATGATGATGATGGGTAGAAAGAGAGAATCCTCCTAAAGTTCATCATCATCATCATCACCAGGAAAATTACTGTACCCTCCACTGTTGCTCCCCACTATTCATCATCATCATCACCAGTGCCCTACCATGAAAATTATTACACTCTCCCGTTCTACGCACCACAATGCATCATCAACACCATCATCACCCACTTTCACCACCCCACCACCACCACCATCACCATTTCATAACATTCTACCCTTATTCTCTGATAAATTAAGAACCAAATAGTATATACGAAAAAAAAAAAATGAATATAGGGAGTAGGCTAAATATTTACTGTCTTGGGATTATTTTTACTCTCTCTCTCTCTCTCTCTCTCTCTCTCTCTCTCTCTCCTGCCGTACACCATCCTTTCGGGGGATAGGGAGGAAGGTGGAGGGACATTTGTACAACCAGGCAGCCCCACCCTCAGGTTATATCGGTGCCACCACGTGAAGGCGTCCCAATGAAGAGGCCAATTGGCAGAGTGGCCGGGAATTGGATTAGCCGAGTCCGGATTAACGAGGTTCGTATCCGGACGAGTGAGAAACAAGATTAAGGATTTTTTTTCCCATCACTCCCGGATTAACGCAATTTTCCCCTCTGTCTGTCTGTCTGTCTGTCTCTCTCTCTCTCTCTCTCTCTCTCTCTCTCTCTCTCTCTCTCTCTCTCTCTCTCATCAGTCGGGTCCGGATTATCGAGGATTCAATCAACAAAAATTTGTGTTTGAAATGGGATTTATTCTCGTCCCTTCTGTGGGATAATTCTCTCTCTCTCTCTCTCTCTCTCTCTCTCTCTCAGCTCACAGGAGGTCTCTAGCGTTAGTTGTTCTTGTGGACTAACTAATCTTACAGGTAACAATAATAACTAATCTTACAGGTGATAATAATAACTAATCTTACAGGTACTAATAATAACTAATCTTACAGGTACTAATAATAACTAGTCTTACAGGTAATAATAACTAATCTAACAGGTAAAAAAATAACTAATCTTACAGGTACTAATAATAACTAATCTTACAGGTACTAATAACTAATCTTACAGGTAATAATAATAACTAATCTTACAGGTAATAACTAATCTTACAGGTAATAATAACTAATCTTACCTTCTTTCTTTGATGAACTGTACAGAACATCTTGCATGAATTCTTTGTTCTTCTGAAAAGGAAAAAAAGAACAGTATTAATAATGGAGAGAGAGAGAGAGAGAGAGAGAGAGAGAGAGAGAGAATTACATGCTTACCCACAAGAGCTCTAAATACACTTAAGAAAATCGTCTGAAAGGATGGAAAATTATAAAAAAAAAATCTGGCCCCTGCTGAATAAAATCGTCTGGTCGTAGTTATGATACAAAAATAATTGAAATAAATGAATAAAAAAATAACAGTCACAGTAAAGAATCCTGGTGTTATGCACTCACATACGCACGCACCCACACACACACACACACACACACACACACACACACACACACACACACACACACACACACACAACACTGTACAGTTTCGGTTCAATTTCGATGATGATATTGATGATGATGATGATGACTATGACAATGATGCTAATGATGATGATGATGATGACAATGACAATGATGCTAATGATGATGATGATGATGATGATGATGATGACAATGACAATGATGCTAATGATGATGATAATAATAACCATGATATTAACGATAACGAAGACAATAATAATAATAATAATAATAATAATAATAATAATAACAATAATAATAATAATAATAATAACGACAATCATAATAATTCTTGACCCAGACGACTTAATGAGCTCAGGACAGACTTTCCCATTAATGACGGGTCTAAAAATATTAATTGCGCTAAAATATAATTAAATTTGTTAATTGGTATCTGTCAAAAGCCCTAATTGGGTTAATCCTGCAAATAATTAAGGCTCAGCGTCTCCTTGGTTACTAGTCTTTTATATTTTAACATCAAACAGGTGTAGAAATTGGACAGGTAAGGGATTTGGATAATGATGATGCTGATAATGATGATGATGATGATGATGATGATGATGATGATGATGATGAGGAGGAGGAGGAGGAGGAGGATGGTGATGATGAAAATGATGATGATGATGATGATGATGACGGTATTGATGATGGCAACGACGAAAATGATGATGATGATGATGATGATGATGAAACTGAAGATGACTTAGACGGGCAAGGAAAGGGGGAGAAGGGATGGAAGAGGGGATGGAAAGGGGGGAGGGGAGGGGCAGACAGGGCCGCTGAGGGTCGTTGGGGGTTGTGAGGGGCGGGGTCGTTGGAGGTTGTGAGGGGAGGGGGTGTCGTTAGGGGTCTTGAGGGGACGGGGTTTCGTAGGGGGTCGTGAGGGGTGGGGGTTGTTGGGGTCGTTGTGGGGTGGGGTCGTTGGGGGTCGTGAGGGGAGTGAGTCTTTGGGGGGTCGTTATGGGGTGGGGGTCGCTGGGGTCGTGAGGGGAGGAGGTCGTAGGGAGTCGTGAGGGGTGGGGGAGGTCACTGGGGGTCGTGGGGGGTCGTGGGGGGCCAGACACCTGAGTAAAATATCAAGGGTCAATTAGGAACATCTACCTTGTCCGCCTTATTCATAGATTTTCTTCACCTTTTCAACATGAGGACGTATTTTTATTTACTTATCTATCTATCTATCTATCTATCTATCTGTCTGTCTATCCCTCTATCTATCTATTTATCTATTATTCATTCTAACTGCTAGCAAAGAATTTAACTCACATACCCCCTTTAACTCACTAACCTATTTCTTATCTCACACTTTCTATCACCAAACGATTCTATTCCACTTTGAAGAGTTAGATAAAAGCCCGTATTCTCGTTGGCAGAGGAAGCTCCCTGACGCCTTTTCTTAAGCGATTTATTTTACTTCACCTTACTGTCATCTTCTGTTCCATAAATCCTTCCAATATCGCCATCCTCTGCATAAATAATACACAAACGGATATTCACCAGCCATATAAGAAAAATCAATCGCTATGGAGGAGGTGTTAGGGAATTTCCTTTAGTAGCCTCTTCGCACCTAGAGTTCCGTCTTAAGAATATACCGCAATCAGACTGAACGGGTTAAGACAGGTAGATTTTATAATATGCAGGTTAATTAATGTCATATCTACCTTTCCACTTAGAAATAATTGACCTGAGGTGATTAAAACCCCTAATGAGGGCATAATTAAAATAAAAATGAAGTTGATGGGACAAGAGTGGAGTGAGGAGGGGGAGAGTGGAGTGTGGGGGAGAGAGTGGAGTGAGGAGGGGGGGTAGTGGGGTGAGGAGGAGGAAGACTGGAGTGAGGAGGGTGGAGAGTGGAGTGAAGAGGGGGAGAGCGGAGTGAGGAGGAGGGAGACTGGAGTGAGAAGGGGGAGAGTGGACAAAGCAGGAAGAAGAATGGAGTGAGGAAGGGGATAGTGGAGTGAGGAGAGGGGGAGAGTAGAGATGGGGTAAAAAAAAAAAAAAAAAAAAAAAAAAAAAAAAAGGGATCATTACTAGAATAAGGTGCTACGCAAAGGACGTAAAGGGACAATATCATCTTTTCCTGCCACTGAATCATCGAAAAATAGCAACCAAAGGACAAAAATCTCTCTATATATCTTGCCAAGGTAAGGCGAAGGGAGGACAGGTGTGCACGCTTGTCCCAGGTGTCGAGACGGAGAGCAAGGTGTTGGAAGATGCTGGTGGTGGCGAGACTAGGGGAGGTTTGGTTATATACTCCTCTCCAGTGTGTTGGTGGAAGCTATTCTGAGATGCACACCACTTATGATGGCTTAGGGAGGAGCAGGAGGAGAAGGAGGAGGAGGAGGAAGAGGAGGAGGAGGAGGAGGAGGAGGTGGTGGTGGTGGTGGTGATATGAGATGAGAGGAAGAAAATAATAATAATAATAATAATAATAATAATATGATATATGATGATGATGATGATAATAGTAATAATAATAATATGGAGAGGAGAGAAAGGGGGAGGAGACGAGAGAAGAGAGGCGGCGAGGAGGAGAGGAGAGGATAGGAGAGGAAGAGGATGCGAAGGAGGAGAGGGAGAGGAAGAGAATCAGAACGAGGAAAAGGAAGGGAAAGAGGAAGAATGGAAGAGTAATTAAAATAAGTAACATCAAAATCAAATCCACAAACAAATCCCTTCAACAGCCGGAATCGAACCCACGACCATTCACCCCCAACCCACGACGCTACCCACACCACCACCAGCAACTCCCCTCCTTTATATATGTCAGAGTTAATTGCACACACAGGGCATCATCAGTGCTAAATTAATATGCAAATTACACCCAATTCCACGACTTCCCATAGACAATTCCCTTCTAATAACCTCCCTTGGTGAATAACTGAGACGCATACAAAATAACTCACCTTCGCATACATACATACATACGTGATAAATTAGATACATAATTACTTAAAAATACGTGATAATTCTGACACACGCAATAATTCACCTCATACATACGTGATAATTCTGGGAGACACAATTACTCATTCGCTCATACACAGGCGATACGGACCGGAAAGGATAGAAACAGCCTTTATTAACCCCTTCATTTCGAGAGGGAGGGGTGTGTGCTGACGATGAATAACACAGTCTAACATTAACTACAACACAATGAAAAACACAAACCAGGGAGGAAAGTGACGGTAAGTGTGACGCAGACGAAGAGGAAGGGCAGGCAAACTCTTGTCCATAGCTGTATTTACGTGAGATAGCGTCCTTTTTTCACCTCCCCCTTGTTTACTCTATAACTTTTTGGTCTACTGTTGAACCTCTAATTCTTTGTCGCC
>NC_136982.1:44289262-44296762 GCF_032717465.1 Coenobita brevimanus | reverse complement strand
CTTTCCCTCTTCCTACTTCTCCTTCCTCCTCATCCTCTCTCTTACACTCGCCTTCACGTGGTGGCACCAATATAACCAGACGGGTCAACTACCTGGTTATACAAACGTCCCTCAACTACTTCCCTATCCCCCGGAAGTAAGATGGTGGACTACAGGAAGACATCTTAAGCCTGCTGTCCACCGGGTGTACTACTCATATGCTCCTGGGGCCTTAACAAGAAGATGAATTTTAAAGAGACGTCATCAAGGTGAATGAATTAGATTACATTATTTCTAAACTAATTCTAGCATTTTTCAAACCTGTATCATTTCGCTCTGAAAATGAAAATTCCTGAGATACGCAAAATTTCTTGGCTATATAGATAAAATAACAATAAAAAAATGATTAAAAAAGACAATTGGACAAGAGACAAAAATTATTCATATGCACGCGGTGTTCGCGTGTGTGTGTGTGTGTGTGTGTGTGTGTGTGTGTGTGTGTGTGTGTGAGAGAGAGAGAGAGAGAGAGAGAGAGGGAGAGAGAGAGTCATATTTCCATCTCATATTCCTAGGGGTGTCTTTAATGTTCACACTTCTAGGAAACAGAATCTCATCAAATTACTTATACAGCGGCCGAGCCAAATGAAATTATGTTCAAGGAAACAGGATGAAAAGAACGTACAGGTAAGGAGGAAGAAAGACAGCCTCCTCGTCCTCCTCCTCTTCCTCTTCCTCCTCCTCCTTCCTCTTCTTCTTCTTCAATATTCATCACCTAACAGGATTCCCTTACGTATCACACACTCTACACATAACACGCACCCAGCACAACACAGAACCTTACATGGCACCTTGGCATAACACACTCGAAATATTAATCACACACACACACACACACACACACACACACACACACACACACACACACACACACACACACACACACACACACACACACACACCCTACCTATCACCTAACACGCACCCAGCACCCCACATCGTATTTCGCGCAAGGATCACATTACGGATTTCTCTGGCCATTGTGCTACGCGGTCTTTTATACAGCACAGTAAGCCCTACGGTGACAATGTGCTGGGGAGAGGGTGACAGGTAAGGTGGGGAGGAAGGCAGGTGGGGAGGCGTGGTGGATGGGGTGAGAGTAAGCTTGACAAGTAGGGTGAGGAGAGGGGCTGGTGGTAAGGCTGGGGAGAGGGTTTGGTAGGGTGGGGAGGAAGACTGGTGGGTAGGATGGGTAGAAGAGTGATGGGTAGGGTGGGGAGAAAGGTAGGTGGGTAGGTAGGATTAGGAGGAGATGGGTAAGGTGGGGAGAAGGTTGAAAGACGGGAAGGAACTGAGAGTAGGTAGGTAAGTAGTTAGTGGGAAGGTAGGTAGGTAGGTAGGTACGTAGGTGGGTGGGTAGGAGGGTAGGAGGGTAGGTGGGTATGTGGGTAGGATGGGTAGGAGGGGTGGTAGGCAGGGTGGGGAGGAAGGTAGGAAGGTGGGGAGGTGAATGGAGGAGGTGCTGGTAATGGCGACAGGGGAACAATGGAGGGGATTGTGGGATTCTGACACGTGTGTTATGAACCCCACAAACCATAAACATCATCATCATCATCATCATCATCATCATCACCATCATCATCATCGTCATTAACAAAATCATCATCATCATCATCATCATCATCAAGAGCATCAGCATTCTCGTACGTGTGTATCGTTGTTGTATATCTATATAAACGCAATTTACACTCACTTGTGTTGTAAGGTTACGTGTGTGTGTGTGTGTGTGTGTGTGTGTGTGTGTGTGTGTGTGTGTGTGTGTGTGTGTGTGTGTGTGTGTGTGTGTGTGTGTGTATGAGCGAGTGAGTGCAGTGGTTTTCAAACTTTCAGCCATAACGACCCCCAAAGTTTCAATTATTCTGATAGTTCCCCCTCCCCTCTTCCTAAGGCACTGTTTACAAAACCGAGGTAAGCAACAAGGAAACGAGCATTTATTATTATTATTATTATTATTATTATTATTATTATTATTATTATTATATCACTTGTGCAATGATGACAAAACTTTTTTCTGATTGGGTTTCCGTTTGATTTTTTTTTTATATATATATTTCTCCGTTCCCTAAATTTTTTCTGTGCAACTAACCTCATCAAATTATACGCCTGGGAGAAAATGAAGGTGGAAACACATTGATTTATTTATTATATTTTGCATCAATGGCTTGGAAAAGACAATCACAAAAGACGATGTGGACAAATAATGTTAAGTTTGCCAATACGTCGACTGTGAATAAATGAACTAAAAATGTTTGATAATTTTGTGATGAGAGACATACATGTCCGAAGGCTCAGAAGAATCTTTTACTCAGGATTCGTGCTTTCACCCTGCCTTCATCGCTTTATCCACAGACTGTAAAAATCATGAAACGTTACCAGTAGAGGGTTAAGTTTATTCATTACATAACAAGAGATAATTGTAAATGCTTCCCTCAGACCGTTCTCAGTAAAAATTCATTTTTTTTTTTTTTGGTCACTTGAAAGTATAATAAGGTTCCCTAAATACACCCCCCTTTAAAAAAAAGTTTTAATATATATTTGTGTTTAAGCTGTTCTGTGTATGTATGATTGTGTGAGTGTATATATGCCCGAGTGAATGTGTTGCACGGTAAACTGTAAACAACGTAAGTTACAATAAACACGCAGCATAAAACGACGAACATAGAGTACAGCATATATTGTAAGATACGATGCAGCATTTACAGTGAGCCACGGTACAGCATTTACTGTGAGGCACGGTACAGAAACTTTTGTGAGAAATGGTACAGAAATCACAGTGAGGCAGAATGCAAAAATGACAGTGAGCAACGGTACAACAACCATAGTTAGAAACGGTACAGATTTTATAGTGAGCCACGGTACAGAATTAACAGCATGCCAAGGTACACAGTTAAAACCCCACTACGGTACACCATATGTCCCACGATACGGTACACCATTTTGGGTGTAAGGAATGAAGGAAGGAACATTCATGTCAGCAGTCAGCACGGAGGGGGAAAGGATATATACCGTATTCACAGGACGCGACAAAAAACTTCGGGATCATGAATATTCTAGAGAGGGTGTAGAGGGAGAGAGGACACACCGAGCGTCCCCTCTCAGCTTCCACTCCCAAAAGAGCCAGGGATGTGGAGTGGATGTGGGGTGGATGTGGAGTGGATGTGGGGTGGATGTGGAGTGCATGTAGAGACTGCATGTAAAGAGGAAACAGACATTCCAAGTGTTGCCTTTCCATTTGCACGCATACACACACGAGCGCACACACACACATTCTCTCTCTCTCTCTCTCTCTCTCTTTCACTGGTCCAGTCCAATGACCCAGAACTGTGGAGTGGTGAGTGAAGAATGTTTTTTTGTTGAAGGTGGAGTGAATGCATATGCCTTTTAAAATGGCAGTCAAATGAGAGAGAGAGAGAGAGAGAGAGAGAGAGAGAGAGAGAGAGAATCAAGTCATCCCTCTCCATCTGCACTCTCTCTGGGCCAATCCACTATCCAGAGAAGTGGAGAGGATGTGGAGCAGATGCCAGAAGTGTGGAGAGAGGATGTGGAATGGATGTGGAATTAATGTGGACACTGAATGTTATGCTAATCTACACAGGGAAGAGAAAGACAAAGACCCACACATCCACTTTTAATTACTCTCTCTCTCTCTCTCTCTCTCTCTCTCTCTCTCTCTCTCTCTCAGACCCTGCAGTCCACCATCCTCCTTTTGGTGGAGATGAATGACGACAAAGAGCAACAGGTGAAGTAGACAAGAGGAAGCACCAGGTAATTCCGGAGCAACAGGTGGCCTCATAAACAAACAGCAACAGGGTATTTAGACTGCAGCAACAGGTAAGGCAGCCAGGCAGAAGCAACAGGCAATAAACAGGAGCAACAGGTGGCCCCATGAACAGACAGCAATAGACAGCCCCATGAACAGACAGCACCAGGTAATTTAGACAGCAACAGGTAAGGCAGCCAGGCACAAGCAACAGGTCGTTCAAACAGAAGCAACAGGTGGCCCCATGAACAGACAGCAACAGGTAGGTAGCTGAAAAAATCCAGGTAACAGCCAACGGTAGCCTAAACTAACAGGAGCCCACGACAGCCTAATTAGAAATAAACAACAGGTAATTATAAGAGTAACGGATAAAAAGGAAAGATAAGCAGGTGAAAACAACAGGTAAACAGGTAATAACAGGTTGACAGGTAAAAATAAAAGGTAAAAACAACAGGAATTAGTATAACAATAACAGGAAAAACAGGTAAGCAGGTAAAAACAACACGTAAAAACAGGCAGTCAAGTAAAAACAGATAAACAGGTAAAAAAAAACAGATAAACAGGTAAAACTACAGGTAAACAGGTAAAAACAACAGGTAAACATGTAAACAGGTAAAAACAACAGGTAAACAAGTAAAAACAACAGGTAAACAGGTAAAAACAACAGGTAAACAGGTAAAAACAACAGGTAAACAGGTAAAAAGTCAGGTAAAAACAACAAATAGTCAAGTAAAAACAGATAAACAGGTAAAAACAACAGATAAACAGGTAAAAACAACAGGTAAACAGGTAAAAACAACAGGTAAACAGGTAAAAATAACAGGTAAACGGGTAAAAAAGAAGGTAGGCAGGTAAAAACAACAGGTAGACAGGAAGGCCAGGTAGCCCAGCTCATCAAGTAACATCAAAAAGGTGTGTGTGTGTGTGTGTGTGTGTGTGTGTGTGTGTGTGTGTGTGTGTGTGTGTGTGTGTGTGTGTGTGTGTGTGTGTGTGTGTGTACACTAAGGAGGGGGAGGCGATGGAGATAGGGATGAGAGAACAGACAGGGGGAGGGGTGGGAAGGGGTGAGGGAGGAAGGGATGAAAGGTAGGAGGTAGAGGTAGAAAAGTAGAAGAAAGAAGAGGGGGGGGATGAAGAATAGGCTCCATAGGGGGTAGACTACACCTTAAAAGATTCCTTAATGAGATTCCCCCTCCAAAAAAATAAAAAAATAAAAAAATAATGAATCAGAGGCCTTTACTAGAAGGGATGATACCTATTTTGAAGGATAATGGTAAGGAGAATTAGAGAGAGAGAGAGAGAGAGAGAGAGAGAGAGAGAGAGAGAGAGAGAATCAGTCTTTCAATATAGCCACACCTTTTATATATTTAATTATTTTCTACTTTCATGTGTATTTTTTTTTTTGAGAGAGATTTCTCGAGTTGCAAGAGATATATATGGACGTCATTAGCTGCATAATTACACCTGGTCTTAATTACTTCAGTATAATTAAGAGGGGTAATTTACAGCCTTCATTAACCCCTTCAGTACGAGGGGTTAATATCTAGCTTGGCTCTCCCCCACCCTCCCGTTCCTCCGACGTCTCTTCCACCCATCCTATCTCGCCGTCCACTCTTAGTCTCCATCTCTTCTCCATCTCATCATCTCTTCTTCCATCCCTCCATCTTCCCCCCTCAGTCCCTCCCATCCCTCCAATCTCTTCCATCCCTCCATCCTTTCTCTCAGCTCACCTTCTATCTCTTCCCTCTTTCTTTCCACCCCTCCATCCACCCATCCCAATCCCTTCCATCTGTCCTCTATGCTACTTCCATCCCTCCCGCTTCCCTCCACCTCCACTCTCCCCCAATCCCCCGCCTCTCCTCCTAATCCTAATCCTTCCAAATCTCTTTCTACCCTTCGCTATTCCCCTCCCCTTCTTTCTCCCCAAAGCTCCTCCCCTCCCCCTCCCTCCTCCAACCTCATCCCTCCTCAAATCTCTCAATCTCTCCCCTCAGTCCTTCCTACCTACCCTCTCCCATCCCTCTATGTTTCTTCCATCCCTCCCTCCTTCATTCTTTTCCCTCCATCCCCTTCATCTCTCTCTTCATCCCTCTCTCCTTACCTCCATCCTTCCATCCCTCTCTCCTTCCTACCTCCATCGCTTCTCTCTCCATTCTTCCCTCTTTCCTCCCTCCATCCCTCCAACTCTCTCCTCATCCTCCCACTTCTCTCTCCATCCCTTTCTCCTTCCTACCCAGTCTGTCCCACCCCTCAGACTCCCCTTCCATCTCCTCCCCTTCCCTTCCCTCCATTACCTCTCCCTCCTCCTTCTCCTTCCTCCTTCCCTTCCCTCTCCCATCCCTCCATCCCATCTTCTCTCCTCCTCTCTCCCTTCATTCCTCTCCTTCTCTCCTCCCTATCCATTCGCCTCTCCTCTCAGTCATTGCCATCAACGCTCCTATCCCTCCCACCTCTCTCTCTCTCTCTCTCTCTCTCTCTCCCCGCCCCGCCCCTCCCCCCACCGGAGTATTGATCCTGTCCTCTCAAAATCCCTGCACGTTGGGGAGGTGGGGGAGTGAGCGCTGGGGCTGCCTTCATTGTGCCCTGGCTCTTAGTGGGGAGGGGAAGTGGGGAGAGGAAGGGGAGAAGGGGAAGAAGATGGGGAGAGGGAGTGACAGATTGGGGGAGTGATGGGAAGAAAGGAGGAGGGTGGGCTCTAAGTGGGGAGGGGGAGTGGGGAGGGGAAGGGGAAGAAGATGGGGAGAGGGAGTGACAGATTGGGAAGTAAGAGATGGGGGAATGATGGGAAGAAAGGAGGAGGGTGGGGGTGAGGAAGGGAAGTGATGGGGAGGGGCTGGAGAGGTTGGGGAATGAGATGGGGAGGTGGGGGAGTGAGTGCTGGGGCTGCCTTCATTGTACCCTGTTTCTCAGTTGGGAAGGGACGTGGTGATGGGGAGAGAAAGATGAGGAGGGAGAGGAAGGGTGGGGAAGGAAGGGAGGGGGTGGATGGGGAAGGAAGGGAGGGGATGGATGGGAAGGAAGGGAGGGGATTGGGAGTGGGGGATGGAGAGGGAGGGGAAGGGTGGAGAAGGAAGGGAGGGGAGAGAAGAGAAGATAGGAAGTTGGAGAGGAAAGGAGTGAGGTATGAAGAGTAGAGGAGTAGGGAAGGAAGTTAGGGAGTGAGGGGAGGGAGAGAACGGAAAGTGAGAGAAGGAGGAGTGATGGGGAGAAAATGGAGGAGGAGGAGGAGGAGGAGTGAGGAAAATGACAGATGGGAGGGAGGGGTGGGTAGGGAAGGGGAGAGAAAAGAATAGGAAGAGGATTGGTAGTTGGGGAGGGAGGGAGTTGGGGAGGGGAGAGGGAGGGGTGAGGGATGGGGTAAGGGAGGGCAGGGGAATGGGGGAAATGAGGATGGGGAGATGGGGATGGGGAGATGGGGAGGATCTCTCAGCCTTGGAGAGCCCAATTCATTAAGCTCTTCTCTGTAATGGCGCTTTTGTTTATCATTATTATTATTATTATTATTATTATTATTATTATTATTATCATCATCATCATCATCATTATTATTTTCATTAGGTTCCTTTTACCAGTACCACGAGTTTTTATTTATTTATTAATTTTTTCGTTCTTACTCCCACCTAAGGAATTTATCTTAGGAATAAAATTACATACTTAAGATGAGAGAGAGAGAGAGAGAGAGAGAGAGAGAGAGAGAGAATTAT
>NC_136982.1:44276762-44284262 GCF_032717465.1 Coenobita brevimanus | reverse complement strand
CACCATCATCATTATCATCATCATCATCCACCATCTCCTCCTCCTCCTCCTCATCCTCATCATCATCATCATCACCATCACCAGCACCCACCATCTCCTCCTCCTCCTCCTCATCATCATCATCATCATCATCATCATCATCATTACCATCACCATCATCCTTCTCCTCCTCTTCAAACCCAAAATTCTGACGCAGGTTGCACGCTCCCAATTTCTGATGATGATTTTCGAAGTACGTGACGAAAACGAAAACACATCTGGCCAATTTGTGATGATTTTGATGTTTGTGGTGATGATGGAACGTACCTGGCCTTCCTGTATAGCTGCTAACTGCACTCCGTATTGTGGGATGCAGGCTAACCTTACCTAACAGCGACAGGTGTTCCGTAAACAGGCAATAATCAGACACCTGCATTTCACTTGACGATGAAAGTTTTAAGCACGTCTCAAGGTACGAAACTGGAGCCGCGGAGGACACGTGCAGTCGATGATGATGGCACGTGTCTGCATACGTACCCTCCTGGCAAATACCCACGACATATTCAAACGTGTGCACATAAACACTCATTACATCACACCTATTCGTTTTCAAATTTCAATGGAAACAAAAACACACAAACACAGCCATTACAACAGGTCTGCTTTCACAAACAAACATGAAAGGAAACGTAAACACAAACACTGCCACAATAACACTTCTGCTTTCACAAATAAACATAAGAGGAAATAAACACACAGGTAAATGCCATTCCACCTGCCTACCTGAGACCCAGGCTAATGGAACTCTATGGACATCACACTCCCATTTTCGGTTTTACAGGTTAACAGTAGAGACTATATAAACATCCATGAGTATTTATCTATCTATCTATCTGTGTGTGTGTTGATAGATATAGATACTGGGAAGTACAGATAGATGTATACGAATAACTCATCTCCATGTAAATTGTAAATGAAGGGATAAAACATGCAAGTATTTTCTGCACACACACACACACACACACACACACACACACACACACACACACACACACACACACACACACACAATTCACCTCCTACGGCTCTTCTTTCCCTTTCCGTTTTCTTTCTCCTCATCCCAGCCCGCCCCTCAAAGCTAAGGTGGGGGGATGGGGGTGGAGCTGGGGGCAGAATGAAAGCTTGGGGTTGGGGAGAGGGCAAGAGTTGGGGAGAGGAGGGGAGGAGAGGGGAGAAAGGGGAGAGGGGAGGTTCAGAACAGAAGCAGAGGGGTAATCTGGCCAAATCACCCGAGACTTAGAGACAACGTTGCTGGGATAAGATGAGGCTGAGGTGGCAAGATTGAGTTAGTCCCCGATGTAATATTCTTACCCTCGCTGGTGTTGGTGGTGTGAGAGGCCTGATGGGGAGACGGGCAGGGTGGTATAGTGGTGTGAGATAGGCAGGGTGGTGTAATGGTGTGAGACAGGCAGGGTGGTGTAGTGGTGTGAGATAGGCAGGGTGGTGTCGTGGTGTGAGATAGGCAGGGTGGTGTAGTGGTGTGAGAGGCCAGATGGGGAGATGGGCAGGGTTGTGTAGTGGTGTGAGATAGGCAGGGTGGAGTAATGGTGTGAGACAGGCAGGGTGGTGTAGTGGTGTGAGACAGGCAGGGTGGTGTAGTGGTGTGAGACAGGCAGGGTGGTGTAGTGGTGTGAGACAGGCAGGGTGGTGTAGTGGTGTGAGATGGGCAGGGCGGTGTAGTGGTGTGAGACAGGCAGGGTGGTGTAGTGGTGTGAGAGGCCAGGTGGGGAGACAGGCAGGTGTATGAGTAGGTTAACCTCTTCATTTCGTTGACATAACACAAAAATCAATTACTGTAAACTTAATGTGCAGAAAATATAACTAAAGATGAGGAGGCAGATTAAAAACATATATATACCGTAATAACAGAGAAGAGTATTTACGCATAATGTCCAAAATAAATCGCTAATGAAGAGGTGTTAGGTATTCCAAAGTCATTAATATTCATGACGAACACGAAGGGCGTATTTAGAGTCAGTGTGCAAAATAAATCGCTATGGAAGTAGTGTCAAGAATCCCCCCACCAGAAGGCAATGATGGTAAACACACAACCAAATATCTGTCATAACTCAAGATTTTGGTTCACAGGAAAAACAAGGGATAGGGGAAAAGTTTGCTACCCTCTCTAACCATCCTCCTTCCTGTGAAAAAAAACACAACACAGAATCTATTGTAAGAGTGTCTGTGAATATGGAACCTGGAACAAATATACTGGAAAAAAAATACATGAATATACACGTACAACCGGAATAACCTACATGAATACAATCATGGAATACAAAGCTGAATACAACACTACAATACACTCCAATACAACTCTTTAAGACAATACTGAGAGCCATTAAAAGTATTGTAGGACTGCAAACTTACTTGCTCTAGATCTGAGAGTTTCTCCTGAAGTAAGTTTAGCATGGAGGACATAAGTGTAGACATTGTTGGTACTGGCGGCGGTGGTGGGGGACGGATGGTGGTAGCAATGGTTGGCACTTTGATGGTGGTGGTAGGGACAGGTAGACGGTTTTAGGAGTGGTATCAGGGAAGGTGGGGTGGTGTCAGAGATGGTGGGATGGTGTCAGGGAAGGTGGTGGTGGTGTCAGGGAAGGTGGACACTGGTGGTAATGTTGGCAATGATGGCTGACACTTCTGGTAGTGGTGGAAGGGACGCGTAGACTCTTCTGGGAATGTTGTCAGGAAAGGGTGACAACAAGGGTGGTGGTGGGGGGACGAGCAGACGGTTCCGGAGGTGGTGGCAGGAATGGTTGACACGGGTGGTGATGGTGTCAGACGGGTGGCACGGATGGAAACGATACTGGCAGGCGAGTGTCCTGGTGGCAGGAGTCATACAGGTGTCAAGATGACGAAGGGAGGTGTCAGGTACAACAGCAGGTGTCGGTTGAAACAGGTGGCACTCCCTGATGACGGACGGGGGACGACCTTCTTGGTGACTGACGGGCAACTCAAATGACACAGCTGGCTCAGATGACACAGCTGGCTCAAATGACACTGCTGGTCGAAATGACACAGCTGGCTCGAGTGACACAGCTGGCTCAAATGACACAGCTAGCCCAAATGAAAAGCTGACCCAAATGACACAGCTGGCTCAAATAACAAAGCTGGCCCAAATGACACAGCTGGCCCAAATGACACTGACGGGTGACAAACAGATGGTACTCTGTTGATGGTGAGTGTAGAGTGGCCTTGTTTGGTGTCAGAAAGTGCAACTGGTGTCACTCCTAGTCTGGCACGAAGAGCAGCTGGTGTCACTCCTAGCAGCAGGTGTCACTCATGGCAAACGGTGTCAATTCACTCATTCATATGCTGTACTCAAGGATGTTATTTTTCTCTATTCACTAAACAAAGGTACATATTATTTTCCCTTTTCATTCCTTCCACTCACAGGATGCATAAATCTTCACTCTATCCACTCACAGAATGTATAATTTTCACTCCTTTCACTGGTAGAAAGTATTATTTTTTATTTCTTTCACTGAGACGAAGTAATATTCTTCACTCCTTCACTCAGAGAAAGTACTATTATCCACTCTTTTCACTAAGCGAAAGTAGCATTTTTCACTTCCTGTAGCCAAAGAAAGTAACATATCCACGTATACACTCAGAGAAAGTATGAGTCTTCACTCCTTCACTAAGAGAAAGTAATATTCTTCACTCCTTCACCCAGAGAAAGTATAATTTTTTTTCATTTCCTGTCGCCTGTGAAAGTAACATATCCACTTATACACTCAGAGAAAGCATGATTCTTCACTCCTTCACTCCCTCTACTCAAAATACAGTATACTATTTCACTCCAGTCACTCAAAGTCAAATTACCTTCACCACTCCACACTCACCCTTCTTCCCTCTTAACCACGCACTCAAATAATCTCCAAAGAGACAAACACCAAGCAATTTAGGCCACGTCACGAGAAATGCACAAAAATCGTAGGCCTAAAAACTATCACTAATAATTCGTATGTTTTTCTAATCATAATTTTTCTGGCCATTTTTTCATGATTTCTTTTTTTCGTTTTTTCGTCAAAGGGTTCAAGTGACTGAGAATTAATATATATCATTTTTCAGGCAGTGGAATATATGTTAAGTATTTGCGTCAATCATTGTGTTTTTTTTTCTCTCTCTCTTGGCTGAGTACGTTACACACACACACACACACACACACACACACACACACAAAGACGCACATACACACAGTCATTACCGCACCTGTGAGTGACTCGGGTCAATAACCTTGGTGTATTCATCTCTCTCTCTTTCTCTCTCTCTCTCTCTCTCTCTCTCTAAGATACTAAAGTCCCGATATTTAAGGCGAGGATGACTGACAGTGCATTCGCCCGGTTATATCAGTGCCGCCAAGTGAAGGCCTCCCTCTCCTGTACCCGTGGAGGGGATAAGGGATGCATACATGATTCAAGTGCCTGGCCTGGCGCTCTCTCTCTCTCTCTCTCTCTCTCTCTCTCTCTCTCAGGTGAGGTGAGGGAGGGAGGACAATGGGAGAGGGCAGGTTAAAGCGTCACTATCAAGGCCAATATCGTGACCTCTGGCTGAACAGAGGGGAGGGGAGGGGAGGGGAGGGGAGGGGAGGGGAGGGGGAGGGGGAGGGGGAGGGGGAGAGATTATGGACTGGGGACAATAATGGGAAGAGGAGAGGGGAGTGAAAAGGGGAGAAGGAAAAGGGAGAAGGTAGGGGGAGGACAGAGGGGAAAGGGAAAAGCAGGGTGAAGGCAGGGAGGAAGGGGAAGGCGAGGGGAGGGAAAGGGAGTGTAGGAAGGGGAAGGTAAGAGGAGAGGGGTGGGATTAGGCTTGTGAGGGGAGGAGAGATGAGAGGAGGTGGGGAGGGGAGGGGAACAGTAGGGGGAAAGTCGATGGGAACAGGTTGGAGAGAGGGGAGGGGAGGGGAGGGGAGGGGAGGGGAAGGGAGGGGAGAGGAGGGGAGGGAGGGGGGACTTAGGTAAACATCCGAACGACGCAGCATATCCCCGAAATATACCCCTACTTCCCCTACTGTCAACTCACATCCACATAATATCCACCAAGTCCACATTTACCCTCTTCTCTTCTACTCTCCACTCTCTGTTTCCTTCTACTTTCTACCTCTCATCCACTCAGCCTCTCAAATCTACCCACACTGCCCTCAACTCGTCTCTCCTTCAGTCTACCACTAGTCAATTCACTCCTGTATCACTCTCACCTGTCTTTCCTTCTACTCTCTATTTTAAGTGCTTTGTCACTCACTCTCTCAGATATCCACGTTCACTCTCCCAATTAACACCCTAAATTCACACCCACCTCTCTTTACTGTTCCTTTATTTCACCCTATTTTATTCTCATCCTTGTCACTCTATCTATTTCTATTAATCTGTTCACCTTGTTTCATTCTCATCTTCGTCCTTCCGCTCTCTAATTCAATGCTTTTCTCATCCACTCTATCTTTTAAATTCAGTCTTCTTTCTTCTCCCCATCCCTCTGTCTCATCCCAGGTCTCCTCCTCCCCCTCCTCCCTTCCACCTCACTCACATACACTCTCCTAGTCAGTCTCTCACTCTCCCTTCTCTCGATATGGCCAAATCACCTCAAAGTACCTCTCCAAGTGCTTCTTCTATCGGCTTTAAGTGCATTCTCAACCTCTCACTCTCCATTTCGTATAGTAAATTCACCTTAACCTGACCTAGATTTTCGTCCTTTGGCAGCTTAGTTCACGGAGCTCAACAGCAGGAAAAGATACATGCTTTGGCTTTACACCCTTTCCATAGCACTTCTTCGTGACTAGTATCATAATTCCCTGTTAATCCACTGTTACAACTCAGCATTCATGATGGAGAGATGGCAATTTTAGGACAGGTTAAAGTGTAAACAGTATAGCTATCAGTTCCATCTACTCACACCAATTTCTATCTATCTGTCTATCTATGCCTTTATCTATCCATCTATCTACCACCTGTCGATACCCCGTTGTTAAATTCACAGCTCTGTCCCACATTCAACCCTCTGCTTTAACTGCCTTCCTACCCACTCTCACTCTCGAGCCTACTTCTACTCTTTTCATCTACTTTCTCTCTCTCTCTCTCTCTCTCTCTCACACACACACACACACACACACACACACAAATCTGCCTGGCAAAGCTCATCTAGTAGCCAGAGTGCACAGAACGCTCCCTCACAAAGCTCTCCTCTTTGGACCCCAGCCACACACACACACACACACACACACACACACACACACACACACACACACACACACACACACACACACACGCACACGCGCAAACTGCTTCTTCTGTCTATCACCATCGCATATTTTATCATTTTTTATTAATTAAAGCTGTTCTTCCTTCCTTCCTTCTTCCTTTTTTCTTTCATTCATTCTTTCGTTCTTTCTTCCATCCGTCCATCCATGCACCCACACTTCCTTCCTTCCATCCATTCTTCCTTCCTTCTTTCCTTTCTTCCCCCTTCCTATCCTCCCTCCCTCCCTTACATCCATCCATCCATTCATCCTTCCTTTCTTCAATCATTCATTCATTTCTTCCTTCTTTTCTCCCTCCCTCCCTTCCTCTCCCTCATTCCTTCTCTCCTCCACTCATTCATTCTGTCATTCATTCTCTACACTGAGTGCCTCCCCCTCATTCTCCTTTAAATCTATTGAAGGTGGCATGTCAAATCTGTAAAACATCTTCCTTACCGAATCATTCTTCACATTACAGCTCCATATCCTCTTTTACATTACTGGCCTAAACTATGTCGATCCGAACACAATATAAACTACAAAGCACAAAGACAGCGCATACCTCCGCCAATGCCATTAAAAAGGATCCGGATCCGGGTCCGGGGAGACATTGTGTGGAATACATACGATCCGGATCCGCCCCCAAATTAAATCAATTGTTCTTTGACTCATGCCCCACTCTTCCACAAAATTATATTGAAATTCATTGAGGACTTTTGGAGATATCGTCTGGACAAAGAGACAAACAGAAAAGAATATGTGAATACGTAACCTCCTACAACTTCGCTGGCGGTGGTAAGAACATGAAAGATAATTTTTAGGGTTAATATTCAGAATAATTCACCAAATAAATGGTGCTGCGATGCTTCCTGTGCCACTTCTACCCCATCCTCCGTCACCTTGGCTCTTTCGTCTACTTTAAATCTCTCTCTCTCTCTCTCTCTCTCTCTCTCTCTCTACTTTAACTCTCTTCCTACAACTAGCACTCTTCCTCATTCCTCCTCCTCCTCCTCGTCCTCGTCCTCCTCCTCCTCCTCCTCTTCCTTTTCACTCCTGCCTTAAGGGATCCTTCCTAAACTGTACAAAATCGCCTCAAATCCCTTAATCCCCTCTCTCTCTCTCTCTTGTTCATTTCCCCTATTATTAATCCTAATCCACTCTCTCTAATCCTCTAATCCATATTTCTTTCCTAATCCACTCTCTCAAATCCTCTCCACTTCTGT
>NC_136982.1:44269262-44271762 GCF_032717465.1 Coenobita brevimanus | reverse complement strand
TCATTTCTGTGGATATGCTGATTTTTAAAAATTAAATAGACACCAGACGATTTTCCTCAGATGATATTTTTTTGAACGATTTCTCCAGCTGAGGGAAATTCTACATACGCAATTCTCTCTCTCTCTCTCTCTCTCTCTCTCTCTGATCAGACGGTTTAGGACAGCTGAGGGAAATCCAGCTATTCAGAGGGCTTTTATACGCCTCAATTAACCCCTTAGTTACCATGGAAACACTGACCTATTTCTGACCTATTTCCTTCAGCCCAACCCAAGACGAGTTTAAGACAATTTTAGGATGATTTGAAGACGATTTTAAGATGATTTCAAGACGATTTTAAGATGATTTGAAGACGATTTTAAGATGATTTGAAGACGATTTTAAGATGATTTCACGACGATTTTAAGATGATTTTAGACGATTTCAAGACGATTTCAAAAAGATAATTTCTAAACGATTTTAAGACAATTTTAAGACGATTTTCTTGAACTGAATTTCAGGCACAAAATTAACTCTTCCCTAAATGCGCAGTAGAATATCTCAATGCTTCGTTTTTTCTTCCCCTTCTGAACACTAACATATGCACTGATGGCTGGTAATTACGTCTATATCAAGGGCCTTTTCACTAGCCTTCGCCTTGTTTCACTAGCCATCGTCTTGTTTCACTTCCTTCGTCTCCTCTTCTTCAAGCACTGAGGTCATGAATATCGAAACTTTTGGGGAAACTGTTGATTTGGAACTTTCTTTCTCTCTCTCTCTCTCTCTCTCTCTCTCTCTCTCTCTCTCTCTTGTTATATAGGTGAAGTAGGGTTAATTGGTTGATATTGATGATGTATGAGGTGTGGTGTTGAAGGTAGGGTTGTGGTGACTGTGGTAGTGGTTGTGGTAGTGGTGGTGATGGTTGTGGTTAAGTGGTGTTGATTAGAAGTGATAGTGGTAATGCTGATGGTAGTGGTGGTGGTGGTAGTGGTGGTAGCTAAGAGTGGTGCTTCTGGTCGTGTTTGGTCATGGTGATAGTGGTTGTAATGCTAGTGATGGTGGTTGTGGTGGTAGTTGTGATGGTGGTGGTGGGAGTTGTAGTTGTGGTATGACAGTGGTGTTACTAGTAGTGGTGGTAATGGTGGTTGTGTGGAAACGGTTTTAAAGACAGTGGTAGTGGTTGTGGTGGTGGTAACGGTGGTAGTGGTGGCGGTAGATGAAATGACATGGGGTGTGGTTGAGGGGTGTCAGAAGTAATGAAACAGAGTGCTTATTTGATGGCAGTGGTGTGACGCAGCTGATGTGGTGGTGTAGGGACAGTAACATGGTGTGGTGGTGGTGGTGGTGACTGTGGTGATGCTGGTGGTGGTGGTGTGACAGAGATACCGGTGTGAGAGACATGACAGTGTTTTATGATGGTGCATGTAGGTGTGGAGGTGGTGTGGTATATGTGCAGGTGTGGAGGTGGTGTGCTATATGTGCAGGTGTGGAGGTGGTGTGCTATATGTAGGGGTATGGAGGTGGTGTGGTATATGTAGGGGTATGGAGGTGGTGTGGTATATGTGGTGTGGAGGTGGTGTGGTATATGTGATGGTGGGAGGCGATGTGGTATATGTGGAGTTCTAACAGTGTGGCTGGGAATGTGAAGTAGGTGGAATGTAGGCAGGGTGGATAAAATGTGTTAGATGTAATGTAAAAACGAGCTTATTTGTGAGTGGTGTGGTGACAAATGTGATATGGTAGGTATGGTGTGTGGCTATGGAGGTGTGAAGGTATGGTAAGGGTGGTGTGGTGTGGTGTGGGTGTGTGGTCGTGTGTGGTGAGAGGTGTTTTTACGGCCAGAGTCGTGACTGAGAACAATGATATGGTGTGGAAGGGTGTACAGTGTGGTATGGTGGTGTGGTAAAAAACATGGTATGGTGTGTGATGATGTGAGGTAATAGAAACTAAGTATGGTGTGGTGTGTGATGCTGTGTGGTGTGGATATGTTGACACAGTGATGATACGGTGGTAGACATGGTTGTGGTGATGGTAGGGGAAAGGTGGTGTACTGGGTGTGGTGTGGTGTGGTGTGGTGTGGTGTGGTGATAGAAATGTGATATAGTATGTTATGGTGTGTGGCTGTGGAGGTGTGGCGGTGGTGTGGTGTAGTAAGAGCAACATGATATGGTGTGCTGGTGTGTGGTAGTGTGGAGATCCGATACTTATCCTAGTGATGGCGTTGTGGTATACTGGTGTGGTGTGGTGTGGTGTAACGTGGTGATGTAGATTGTTATGGTGTGATGTAACCTTGTGATGCATAGTGTTATGGCGTAGTTTGGTGTGGTATGGTGAAAAGTGGTGATGCAGAGTGTTATGGTGTGGTGTGGTGTGATGTAACCTGGTGATGTATGGTGTTATGCCGTTGTGTGGTGTGGTGTGGTATAACGTGGTAATGTAGAGTGTTATGGTGTGGTGTGGTGTGATGTAACGTGGTGATGTGTAGTGTTATGCCGTTGTGTGGTGTGGTGTGGTATAACGTGG
>NC_136982.1:44246762-44259262 GCF_032717465.1 Coenobita brevimanus | reverse complement strand
TTTACAAGAACACTTTTCTCATTTACACTTTACACATTTTGGAGAATAAAGAACATTTAGAACATTTACACTTTCACATTTATACTATTTATACACATTTACACTTTTTTACACATTTACAGGAACTTTTACACCTCATTTACATACACATTTACACAACAATTATACACATTTACAAGAACATTTACACCTACTCATTTACAACCACAATTACACTTTTTTCACATTTACAAGAACATTTACACTTCCACATTTACACAACATTTACACATTTACGGGAACAGAGAAGATTTACAAGCAAAAACATTCACTCTTTTATATCTCCGTGTGTGTGTGTGTGTGTGTGTGTGTGTGTGTGTGTGTGTGTGTGTGTGTGTGTGCGCTATTCCCAGATTATTTTATTTATCTCATGGCAGACTGGGTGAACACATATCATCATCATCATCATCATCATCATCATCATCATCACTATCACCACCACTATCATTATCACCACCACCACAACCACTATCACCATCATCATCACTATCATCATCACTACCATTATCATCACCACCAACACCACCACCACTCCTTCTCCTCCTCTTCCTCCTCCTCCTTATCATCATCATCATCATCATCATCATCACCCCAACCCACTAATAACAAAACACATCCCAGTTCCTGACACATAACAGTGGCTAAAAGTAACCCTGCACATTTTTACACACACACACACACACACACACACACACACACACACACATACACACACTTGACCCAGGTGACTAATTGGATAAATGAATGAAGTGTACTTGATCCACAAACAATATTATTAACAATTTCATGGTGATTAGCAGCGTTCTGTATCAATTATTATGTTGGTTTTTAATGATGATGATGATGATGGTTATATTTTGCCATCATCATCATTATCATCGTCGTCATTATCATCATCATCATCATCGTGGACATTATCAACATCATCACCACCATCATCACCATTTGCATCGTCGTCATTATCATCACCAACGCCATCATCATCATCATCATCATTATCATCGTCATTATCAACATCATCATCACTATCACCCTCACCACCATCATCATCATTACTACCACCATAACTATCGTCGTCATCACCACCACCACCACCACCACAACCACCATCATCACCACCACCACCACCACCACAGCCACCACCATCATCACCACCACCACCACCACAACCACCACCACCACCATCATCATCATCATCATCATCATCATCATCATCACCACCACCACCACCACCATCATCATCACCATCAACCTGAGGGATTATGCCTGCCCTTCATTAACCCATTCTTTTTTAAACTTAATAAATTCGTCAGACCCTTTTAGGAACGAAATCAAACTGGTCCTCGAACTGAAAGGGTTAATGATCGTGTGTGAGTCAAATTAGGTATAAGGTTTAATTGCCTCTCTGCGTAATTACTCTTTTTATCTTCCCACACCCTCATTAACAAGCCTAATTGGGCAACGACGCTAGGGAACTATGATGATGATGATGATGATGATGATGATGATGATGATGATGAAGATACTGATGATGATGACAATGATGATGATGATGATGATGACGATAATGATGATGATAAAAGCCAAATGGTTAATACTCAGTGTGAAAATACAAGCTTGCACTCTTTCCGTAGCGTAATAATTCTCTTTGGCTTCCCATATTTTCGTTAACAACCTCGATTTTGTAATGAAGCCAGGAAAGGATGATGAAGATTCTGTAGTTTCAGATAAGCTTACAAAAAAATACAGTAAGTGAGGCTGACGGCAAAATTTCGCATCTGTTTCCTTAGCGTAATTTTTCTGTTTACCTTCCCACACCTTCGTCAACAAGCTTCACGGGATACAAAGCCAAAAAATATATAAAAAATTAGGTTATTTCAAAGTTACAAGCTTCTATAGTACGTGGCGGTGAAGGCAGAAGGTTGCACTGTACCGCATCCCCTAATGACTGTAATTGGCACTGTAATTGGCTTCCTGTACCGTCGTCAACAAGGCAGCAGGCGAGGGGATCAGCTCTGTACTCTACGGACCCCCTCAGTCAGCACAGCAGCGCCAATAACACGCCAATAAAGAGACAGTCCCCGCCAATTTGCATGAAGTTACGTGGTGGTAGGGGGGGGGGCTTCGGGCGTATTCCGGTGAAGTTAGACGGATTTAAAGGGTTTCCTGTAAGAGGTTTACCAGGGCCCTTTCTAACCTTCTAGCACCCTTTCTAACGTTTTCTACATAAGTTAGGAGTCTTTAGTACCCCTTCTAACGTTCCCTATAGTCAATGTTAAGTTAGAGGTTTGACTCACACGCCTAAAGTAAGAAATTGTCTAAATAAACAGATGGTGACTAGGGTACAGGAGAGTCAGTCTATTTTCTGAGTCCACTACACCTGGTTCATTTGCCCTGCCCTGCCCTGCCCTGCCATCTCAGTCTTCGTCCTGCCCTTCTTACCTTCTGCCCTGCTCCACCTTCCAATGCCCTACACTTCCCTACGCTACACTACCCTACCCTAGCCTACCTAACCCTACCCTTTCCTGTTCTACCTTGTCCTGTTCCCCCCCTGCCCTGCCCTGCCCTGCCCTGTCTTGTCCTGTCTTGTCCTCGTGTTTAAGGGGCCTTTCTCTCTCTTTCTGCCTCTCCCTCACGCTTCCTCCTCCTCCACACTCACTTGCTTCACTCTCATACTATCTCAGTCACACTTGGACCTCACTTCTCTCTCACTCACACTTAACTTCCATTACACCATCCCTCACCCTCCACCCTTACACATCTCCAACCTCCTCCCTGACACACTCCTCCACTTTCACATTCTCCACTCACACATCACTCTACCCTCATACACTCCCTCACCCTGACACTCTCCACCCTTACTCACTCACTCTCCACTCACACTCCAGCGTAACCCCCTCTCTCTCACCCTCTGCACTTCTCCTCTCTCTCTCACACTCCAGTTTCCATTCTCTCAGCCCCTCTCCCTTCTTCAGGCAAGTATTCCAGACAGTTTTTTTTTCTTGTTTCATTTATATCACATATACTCTCACATCACAGATCTCCAACCACTTTTAGCTCAGGTGATGGCCAGGTGTATGAGTGGAGGGGTGATTTGACTAGTAACCAAGGAGACTCATTTCTAGCTCACAACTAAGGCTCCCTGATTTCCATACAAACACGAGTTAATGATGAGGTTACTTTTTTCATCCCATATTTACCAAAGCTTCTGGGAGAAATATAAGCCTAATAGTAGTAGTAGTAGTAGTAGTATAGTAGTAGTAGTAGTAGTAGTAGTAGTAGTAGTAGTAGTAGTAGTAGTAGTAGTAGTAGTAGTAGTAGTAGTAATAATAATAATAATAATCATAATAGCAATAATAATAATAATAATAGAAATAATAATAATAATAATAGCACCACCACCACCACAACTACTCTTCCTCCTCCTCCTCCTCTTCCTCCTCCTACTACTACTACTACTACCACAGCTACTACCACCACTACAATGGTTAATACGGCGTGGTTAAGGGGCTGGTTCGCCTCCCCACAGCAGCGGGGAAATTGCTTATTAACCTCCTTTAGAACCGTCTCTCTCTCTTAATTAGCACCACCTTGTTTGTACCCTATTGCTACCACTACTACTATCACTACTACTACTACTACTATCACTACTACCACCGCAACTATAACTACTACTACAACTACTACTACCTCCACTACTGACATCACAGCTAACATGATTACCACCACTACTACCAATTTTACCACCACCACCACCACTACTACTACTACTACTACTACTACTACTATTACCACAGCTATTACCATCACAGCTATCAATATTATCACCACTACTAGCGCTACTACGACTACTACTACTGCTACTACTACTACTACTACTACTACCACCAATACTACTAACACTATCATCACCACCAACATTCCTACCACAACTACCACGACTACCACCAATACTACCACCACCACCACCACCACCACCACCATCATCATTAATACAACCACCATTTCTACTACTACTACTACTACTACTACTACCAATTACTCAAAAGAAAAATTGAAAGGTTATGAGAAAAAACAAAGGTGAAAAACAAGATTGTGAGAAAGGAGAAAATTCTTAAGACGAGAGAGAAAAAGTTCGTAAGAATTTTGATCATCGATACGGAGAAAGAGCATCATTAGCGTCGTCCCTCTCTCTCTCTCTCTCTCTCTCTCTCCATCGGATCTACAGGGACCGCTAACTGAAGACTGACAGGGATGGACGGTCACCACTAGCGCTGTTTGGGAGGGTAGTATGGTAGTCGGTAAAAATGATCTAGTAGATTTGACTTTACTGTTTATGAAGGCAGACTGGACCTTAATTACTGTTTATAAAGGTAGATTGGACTTTATTTACTGTTTATAAAGGTAGATTGGACTTTAATTAAGGATTATAAAGGTAGATTGGACTTTAATTAAGGTTCATAACGGTAGATTGGACTACAATTAAGGTTCATAACGGTAGATTGGACTTTAATTAAGGTTCATAAAGGTAGATTGGACTTTAATTAAGGATTATAAAGGTAGACTGGACTTTAATTAAGGATTATAAAGGTAGATTGGACTTTAATTAAGGTTTATAAAGGTACACTGGACTTTAATTAAGGTTTATAAAGGTAGATTGAATTTAATTTCCTTCTACAATGTTTTTCTCTTTTAAATCCACTGAGGAAATTTTTTATGCTACTCCTGCTTTATCCAGACGGTTTTCCTAAGGTCAGATGAACCCTTAGAGCTTGGGGGGCTTCAATAAAGCCTTCAATAAACCCCCCTTCCTATCGGCTGCTCTATAATGCTGAAAGAAACCGTCTGGGAAGAGGAAAAAAAAAAAAAGAGTCTGGATAGAAAGTGAAATCGAAAAACCGTCAGGCGAATCAGGGGGTTAAGATGAATAAGAGAGAAAGAGAGAGAGAGAGAGAGAGAGAGAAACAAGTACTTTTCCTCCACATTTTCCTCCACTCCACCATTTTCTTCCTCCTCCTCCTCCTCCTCCTCCTCCTCCTCCACCTCTTCATTTTCCTCCTCCATCCCTCCACTTTCCTCCACATTCTCGTCCTCCATCTCTCCACCACACGCTAAACCACATTATCGATTTAATGGCAAGCTTCCCGTCCTCAATAACTCTCTTATGGGGTGATTCACTCTCTCTCTCTCTCTCTCTCCCTCTCGCTTTCTTTCTCTCTCTCTATCTCTCTCTCTCTCTCTTACAGGGTGACAGCGACTGTGTTGGGGACCTGTGGGAGACTGGCTTTAATGACTGACTTTCTCTCTCTCTCTCTCTCTCTCTCTCACACACACACACACACACACACACAGCACACGTAAAAAAAAAAAACAGGAGTGTATTCCGCAAAAGAAGGGGGAAATTTAGGCCTGCAGTCTACCGGGTATACACCTTACAGATGCTCCTGGGGCCACACAAGAACAAGAACAAGAACAAGAACAACAAGCGGTGCAATGCGCAATAAAACACGCAGTTGCACACACACGAGGGAGGGGCGGCTAGCAATGATAATCTCCAGTATGGCAATAAATCTTAAAACTTTTGCAAGGGATGGGAAATCGGATGAAGAGGCTGTGTGTGTGTGTGTGTGTGTGTGTGTGTGTGTGTGTGTGTGTGTGTGTGTGTGTGTGAGAGAGAGAGAGAGAGAGAGAGAGAATCTTAAAACACAGAGAGGAGCATCGGAGCGTGGGATGTGGGCCGACATTCAATTTACAGGGTGTGAGCAATGACCTGTGTGTGTGTGTGTGTGTGTGTGTGTGTGTGTGTGTGTGTGTGTGTGTGTGTGTGTGTGTGTGTGTGTGTGTGTGTGTGTGTGTGTGTGTGTGTGTGAATTTATTTGTGGTGTGACTGACTTCTGTGTGTATGTATGTATTTTGTACATGTGTATATAATATGTCTTGTACGCACATGTGTTAGGGATATATGTGTACCTATCTATCAATCTATTTACCCACATCTATCTATCTACCTATCTATCTATCTATCTATCTAGCACGCACGCACATATATCAGAAAGCATATGTGTTCTCCACGACCTCGCAGTAGCAAATCTCAAGGCTCGCTGAACAAACCCGCCTCGTGCCTGCATCCGAGAGCCGACAGCCGACAGACAGCCAAGAGTATACAGGATTCAGAGAGGGACAAAGAGAGCAAATCCTGCCTGGGAAGCGACACAGATGCGGCAAAGACTCTGGCCTGTGTGACTAGGGATTAGGTACCTTTACAGAGAAATGCTTTATCCACCTCGCTGTGGCACCTCACCTGTCGAATTTTACGTCACCTTACTTCACCTGGACTCCCCTCACTTCACTTCATCTCTTTTCACCTTGCCTCACCTGGCTATATCGTAACGCATCTCACCTTATCTCACCTCAGTTCACCTGCACTTTACTTCACCTTGCCTGGCCAGATCGTAACTCACATCACGTTCCTTCATTTCACGTCACCTCTCTTTCCCTCACCTGTCTAGATTGCAACACCGCTTCACCTTATCTTCTTTCGTCTAATCTCCCCTCTCCTCTCACTTTATTGCACCTACTCACCTCCCCTGTTAATTGCTTCCACTTCTCTCCTTTCCCCTCTCCTCCTCCTCCTCTTCTTTTCCCTCCTCTCCTCTCTCCTCTTCTTTCTTGTCGCCATCTCACCTCCCTCCCCCTTCCTTCCTCTTCTCTCCTCTCCTTTCCTTTCCTCTCCTCGCTTCTCCTCTCCTATCTTTTCCTCTTCTCTCCCCTCCCCTCCTCTTCCTTCCTCTCCTCTTCTCTCCTCTCCTCTCCTCTCCCTTCCTCTCCTCTCCCCTCCCCTGACAAGCCAGTAATTCCCCTCATCTCACCTCATCTCGCCTCTCCACGTTCCACACAAATATTAATTATCACCCAATGAAAATAAATAAATAAATGATCGCTAATACTTGCATGAGTACCAAAGAAGAGCCCACACAGACGTAAAGAGATAGAATAAATCGCTACAAAGAAGGCGTTAAGCTATCCCCCAAACCACCTGGAATATGACCCATCCTGAGAGGGGAAAGATGTGCCACTCCAATATTTCAAGGACGAGCTTTAAAAGAAAAGACAAAAAAACTCACACCTGTTCGAGTTTTTGATTTACTGATGAAGACACCGGGAAAATATGGAGGGAAAAAATCGCTTACAATTATGTGCGGTTTCCTTGACCTCAAAAAAACATCAAACCTGGAATTCAAAACGCACGAAAAGTAGATACAATTGAACGAAAGACACTGACACGAGCGAAGATAAGCCAGGCACAAGATAAACAAACTTGGACAAAGATATTCTGTTCAATAGATGTAAATATTAACGAGACACACGAACAGAAATAATAATAATACATCACTCAAGGCACGATACATGAATATTACAAACCTGCTAGATGTACCAAGCACACGAGGAGTACAAAAGAGGAGTACAAGACAGAAGTACTAGAAGCGGAATACATGAGAAACACAAAAGAAGATGAATACAGGAGAAAAAGATGAATACAGAACAGAAATACTAAAAAAAAAAACACAAAAAAAATAAGTTCAAAAAGGGAATACAAATGAGGAATACAAAGGAAGAATACAAAAAGGGAATACAAGGGAGGAATACAAAAAAGGAATAAAAAAGGGAATACAAAGGAGGAATACAAAAAAGGAATACAAAGGAGGAATACAAAAAAGAATAAGAACAGGAATAAAAAAAGGGAATACAAAAGAGGAATACAAAAAGGGAATACAAAAGAGGAATGCAAAAATAATACACGTTACAGACCTGAAAGATGTGCCTGAAATCCCGTTGTTCAACCCTGAGCAGTTCACAATTATCTCTGGTAACGACGGTGCTACGGCGGGGGGAGTCCGTAACTACAGACTCCCCGAAAGTCGACCCCGCTCCCAGTTGGCTAACGGCACCGCCCTGAGGGGAGAAAGATAAGAGATAAGATTAGATATGACTGGATGATGATGATGATGATGACGATGATGATGATGCCGATGATGATGATTTTACTGCTGTGACCTTTGACCCATCTGCAGGTCACAGGTAGAGGAGATGCGGTACGACGCAAAATTATACGCAGACGGATATACAGCAAAACCCACTTGGAGATTAATAAACGAATGGAAAAAATAGTTTGCCTGGAGAAACGATAAAACTCACATTAATGAGAACGCGCGCGCGCACACACACACACACACACACACACACACACACACACACACACACACACACACACACACACACACACACACACACACACACACACACACTACAAAAAGTCAAAATATAACAGATGAAAATAACTGGAAAATGTACATTGAAAAGACGTCTGTTTAATCCACCATTCTCTGTTTATCCAGCCGAGTCAATAGAAGTACGAAGGGCTTGGGGAGTAGACCCGTTGATAATGGCGAGTGGGGCTTCAAAGTAACGAGTGGGGCTTCAAAGTAACGAGTGGGGCTTCAATGTAACGAGTGGCTGCTGAATTAATAGGCAAGCGGAAGGGGGCACTGACTCCTTTTAATGGAAGTCAAACACGGATACAAGTGATCTCCAGCCAAGGACGATCCGGGGAGAGGAAGGAGAGAGAGAGACGCGGACGTTTGGGTGTCTGGCAGATGAATGAAATCGTCTCGTGCCTGTTATCATCATCATCAAACACGGATCCAAGGACGATATGCGATGAGGAAGAGAGAGGCATGGATTTTGGGGTGTCTGACAGCTGAATAAAATCGTCTGGTTTGGCCCTGAGAGACCTTATAGCATACCTGTAGCAACGAAAGGGTTTGTGGAGATAGACCTGGAGAGACAGAACTGGAGAGACGGAGCTTGGAGAGACTGAGATGGAGATAAGGAGTTGGAGAGAGAGAGCTTGGAGAGATAGAGTTTGTGAGACTGAGATGAAGAAAGTGTTTACCCGATCCCTATGAAAGGTGTACACGAAGCTGAAGGAAATCGTCTGAGAGGAGAATAGCAAAACCATCATCTTGTAAGTGTGTGTGTGTGTGTGTGTGTGTGAGAGAGAGAGAGAGAGAGAGAGAGAGAGAGAGAGAGAGAGAGAGAGAGAGAGAGAGAGAGAGAGAGAGAGAGAGAGTACATTAATACAACTCTATTTCCGGATAGGAGAATTACCCTAATCTGCATGTTATAATATGACATAGGTGCAGTGAACAGAGCTATTTATAAATACTATATATACAGTATACCGGGTATTTATGTATTCAATATCCTCTCTCATGCAAAGATTATCAGATGAACTAATAACCTTCCCTGCTTTCACTACTGTCATCATCATCATCATCATCATCATCATCATCATTAATGCTGTGGTAAACATCCTCCTCCTCATTATCATCACAAATTCTGTAGTCATCATTATCATCATCATCTCTCACCCATCATCATCATCTTCATCACAGATTTTGTAGTCATCATCACCATCATCACTCCTTCTCCTCCTCTTCTTCCCATCATCATCATCATCATCATCATCACCATATCCTCCTCCTTCTCCTCCTCCTCCTCATCATCATCATCATCATCACCATATCCCCCTCCTCCTCCTCATCATCATACTCCTCCTTCTCCTCCTCTTTCTCCCCCTCCTCCTCCTCCTCCTCATCATCATCATCATCATCCTGTCTCATTCCGTTCTCTAAGCACTTACATAACGCTCTATAATCCACTCTAATCTTAGCTCATCGAAAAATCACTCAATATCACTTTAATGTAATTTCTTAGGCTGTTCTCTCGGTAATAATCCTAATTAGAAAGTTCTGGGGATGATTATTTTTTCCTTCTTAATTTGGTTCACTTAATTACCAATGTGTATAGAAATTGAAATATACTTTGGCTTTATTGGAATGGGCTTTATTATTATTGTTATTATTATTATTATTATTATTAAGTAGTAGTAGTAGTAGTTGTTGTTGTAATAGTAGTAGTAGTAGTAGTAGTGGTGGTAGCAGTAGTAGTAGTAGTAGCAGCAGTAATAACAGTAGCAGCAGCAGTAGTAGTAACAGTAACAGTAAACCTTTAAAACATTTTAGTATACACACATCATGTATACAAATCACCCTCCTGTGTATACCTTTCAATAGCCATGTTTGGGAGTCACTTAAGCAGAATACTCCCTGCTATCTCACTAATGGTCAGCAGATCCCATTTCATTCTGCCTTTTTTTTTTTTTTTCACTGCCTGAGTTTTTCAATGGTTAGTACACGCCATTCACTGTATTGCCACTGTATCTGGTTGCACTACACACACACACACACACACACACACACACGTATGGGCCACCCAGTACTCCATTCTCGCCACCAACAGGCATTTTTTTTTTTTTTTTTTTTTTTTTTTTGGGGGGGGAGATAGGAGTGATGTTTTGGACTATAAGGATTCGACAGTCTTCATGACCCTCATTCTTACTATAGTCCTTTCACCTTAACTTGGCCCAGATTTTCGTCCACAGCAGCTTATTTCTCATAGCTCAGTGGCAGGAAGAAGACAATACTACGGCTTTACTTCCTTTCCATGGCACTTCTTCGTGACTAGCACCATATTCGACTTATCTCCTACTGCACCTCAGTATTCAAGATGGAGAGAGGGTAATTTTACGCCAAGTTAGAGTGACAGAAGTATAGGATGAATTCATAAGATGAATGTAGTATCGTTTGGTATATTAAAATAGTAATTATATAAGGATATCCTAGAGATAAGAGATAATGGGCCTCGTGCAGTCGATACGCATTTCTATAAGGCTGATGTACCAGGCTTGCTATCAAAGGAAACATAGCAGTGTTGATGCGGTGAGGGTTAGGAAGGCAGGTAGAGTAGGCCTATGAGAAGCATAAACACCTAGCCTAATCCTTCTCTCTCTTGTCTATCTTCTGTCTCTCGTTTCCTCTCCTTCCTTTCTTTCTCTTCCCTTCTGTCTTTCTTTCCAATTCCTTCCCTTCCCTCTCTTGCCTTTCTCTCCTCTCTTCCCTCTCTCCTCTCCTGTCTTCCTTTCTTTCTCTTTTCTTCCCTTTTCTCTTCCTTATTTTCTGTCTATTTCCTTCTTCCCTCCCCCCCTCTTTCTCTTGTGTCCTCTCCTCTTCTCTTTTCCTTCTCTTGCCTCCTCTTACCTACCCTCTCCCCTTCCTTCTTTCCACTCCCATTCTCTCTTCTCTCCTCTCCTCTCTTTCTTCCCTTCTCTCCTCCCTCCTTCCCATACAATCACCACCACTACAACAACATCCACATCACCTCCGCCATGACAAAAATAACACCAGTGCATAACACCACATACAATACCACCACCACCACCACAACAACAACAACCCAATTAAAATCATCATAATCATCATCATCATCATCATCATCACCATCATCATCATCATCATCATTACTATCATCAACTACAGAAATACCACCATCACCACCACAGCCACCACCATCATCATCACAACCACCACCATCATTACCATTACCATCACCACCACCACCACCACCACCACCACCACCACTTCCAGCAACTAATATCACTTACATACCACCACACCTTATTATAAAAATTCTTACCAAGTTAATCCATAATATTAAATACCTCAATACATATTCATAAAGTCTTTTTATACATCCAGTTTCTTTATGAATTTCGTAAGCTCCTTCCCTCCACCTTGAGCCCCGGGATAAGGAAGGTAAGCCGCCCTCCTCAGCTTCCTCAAGGCATTTCAAGGTCCAAATTCACAGACATTCTTAAGTATAAAATTTGTGCTTAAGATTCTTTGTGTATATACTTTTCATCTCAGCTTCCTCAAGACATTTCAAGGTCCAAATTCAGAAATATTCTTAAGTTAAAATTTGTGCTTAAGATTCTTTATGCATATAGTTTTCACTTTTATTTTTTTCCTGGTTCTTCAAGGCATTTCAAGGTTCAAATTCAGAGACATTCTTAAGTTAAAATTTTGTGCTTAAGATTCTTTATGTATATAATCTTCATGTTTATTTATTCATTTACCTTCTTTTTTTCTTTCCTCTGTTTATCTTGTTTAAAAAATTCATTATACAGAGATCAGATATTTTTTAACCAAATTTAACTGAATATTTAGAGTGATAATAACCAAGGATAATTATTCCTTTAAATAATTAAGCTCCTAATTACATTTATAGACTGTTTTGTACTCTCTCTCTCTCTCTCTCCCTCTCTCTCTCTCTCTCTCTCTCTAGGTGAAAACAGTACTAAAACTTTTCATCCTTGCTTCTTTGTGTGTGTGTGTGTGTGTGTGTGTGTGTGTGTGTGTGTGTGTGTGTGTGTGTGTGTGTGTGTGTGTGTGTGTGTGTGTGTGTGTGTGTGTGTGTGTGTGTGTGTGTGTGTGTGTGTGTGTGAGATATATAGAGGCACTGGCAGACAGACAGACAAGAAGACAGACAGACGGATAGATAGA